>NC_139350.1:69543082-70085582 GCF_055883805.1 Amblyomma maculatum | reverse complement strand
TTCTCGAAATAATGTGCCGAAATTATATAACGAAACATGATTTGGTGCAGCAACTGTGTTTTATTCAGCCCGGAGTTGTTGCTATTCTAAACACAAATGACGTGTATCCTGAATAGGCGATTAAGAAAGGCAGATCGACGCAAAGACTGAGTCATGCTCAAGAATGTTAACGAAGCAAAGAAAATCGGAAAATAGCTGATATAAACTATTACCCATCGGTTTCCAAAAGAGGGACTGAATGTTGGCCAATGGGCACATGAGGAGGGGCAGTGTCTTACGCGTTTTGATCACAAAGGAATTTTTAAGGCTGAACAGAATGAAGATAGAATTCAAACATTGTTCATAATAGGTAACATTCCACAAAAGTAAACTCTGAATAAAGAAAGACAAATATCTATTACTTTGGCGAAGCTTATGACGCATTCGATTGGGGGGACGAGAGCAGAGGCGCCGAGCAGTACAGAGCAGTACAGGAGCACGCGGAGCGAGGGTATAACTGTCCTCCCACGGGAACGCTCTCTGCGTGTCGAGAGCAGAGAGCCACGACCATATGACCGCACTTCTCGCCCCAGAATTCTCCACCTGTCCGCAGCGGCGGCAGTTGCAACCCGAGAAGAGGCCAACGCTCCGCGTAGAACTGCTTGTTTTGTATGTCTTTGTTCTCACAGCGTGGCGATCTGCCTACTTTGGCCCTTTCACGCAAGCAGTGACTATCAAACATGCATACAGCACCTGAGCAATGCTTTCGGCTTTGAAGCCGCCATTTTGTACGTCGCCGACTCAAGAGATAAAGGGATTGCACGGTAACCGAAGGGGAGGAGCTGGCCGTTGCTCTAGCGGTGGTAGCCGGGTATCGAAACAACACGTCGCTTACCATTCTTGCAGATTCGAGAGAAGCATGCCGTAACTACATGAACGGCCGCATAGGTCGCGCCGCGCTCAGGCTCCTCCAGAGCGCTACCCCATCAAAAGTCACACACAACATCTACTGGGTGCCAGGACACACCGACATAGCGGGGAAAGAAGGCGCCGACGAGATAGCTTGAGGGTACACGAGCCGAGCTTCCTCCCAATCGGAGATCTACCCGAGCGAGTCGGCCCTACGTACTCAGGCATTCTGAACTACTATAAGGGGGTACGGATCCGCTATCCGCCGCCTCATCGAGATCTAAAACAAGAGGCAGTGTACTGGCGAAGACTGCAGGCAGGAACATTCCCTAACCTGCGAAGACTGCGGGCAGGAACATTCCCTAACCTGCATATCCTAAGCAAGATTTACCCGTCGCAATATCGGGACACCTGCCATGGTGTGGCAGCAAACCTTCGTTATACCACATCACGTGGCAATGTAGAAATAACGATAGCTTTCGTAAAGACCCGAGTGCGGAACAGTGGGAGAGCCGGCTCTCCAGCGGCGATATGGATTGCCAACTAGGTCTGATCCAGCACGCCCAGAGAGCAGCGAAGTTCAGCGCAGCCCTGGAATAGGGGCACCAACCCTGTGAGAAGACGGAAGGTGGACCTCTTCTGCTACTAGCACAATACCTTCCTAGAGAAGTTAACGTATTTCCTATCCTATCCTATCAAGAGAGAAAAGCAAGCATGGCGCAGATATGACGCTTTATGCCATGTGGCTTCCTCTACTCTCGCTTTAGACGAGAGAGCAGCCGGAAGGGCATTCGGGTGCTCTCAGCGGAGGAAAAGCCTTCCTCCTCTACAATTGGAAGCCAGTCATTCTACACCTGCTCTCCCACTGGAGGGCGCCCGCTTGTCTGAGTGCACTTTCAATGTGCTCTCGAGTGCGCCTGATCTCCCACTCGAATTCTCCATTAAAAGCGCTATGGAAAAGAGCATTCCCAGTTAACGAAGAAGGCTATCTAGAGGACGAATGCTTAAAGATGAAAAACAGTGGCAGAACAAACCAAAATAAGGAATCATTTTATTCTCAGAACAAAGTAAGTACAATGCGGAGACCGCCAGGTCATACCGAGGGACAATGAAATCTAGTTCAGGTATGCCAAAACGGTGCCCTGTCAGGATCGCCTGTTTACAATTCCAGAAGTTATAGATTGTTATTGGGAATAAAATACAACGTTATAAGAGCAGTAACTTTACCCAAAAGAACTCTTAATAACCGCCTTCTTTGTGGAGTATCTCACCGATTGGTGCCATCATTCTGCTGAAGAGAACTGGATTTTCTTCAAAACTACACTTATCACTAGACGTACTAATCTCATCAAACAGTACACTGCACTTATGTCAGTGAAGAGCAACCAAAGTGAGGCCTGCTTTAATCATAGGCTTTGTAAAGCCAACACTTGTATAGAGAAGCCAAACCGAAGAATACTTCTGATTCACTCGATAAATATAAGCAAATAGGTAGCGAGTATGCAATGCTACCGACCAAATCAGGCAGATAATTCTTTAGTACTGTCTTGCCAACAATCATTACCAATAACCCAGGTAGATTAAGGCACGCTATCAGCTGATGTACGTCTGATGACATTATAAAACTGACATAAATAACACCCCAATTCCTGCTTACGAATGCGCACCGATGGTACTCGCAGTATCGTCATATATGTTTACTCCTAAAGACTTCACTCAAGCTCATAGGCTAGATCCGTTTCATGATGTATTATTCCCTAATAATTATTGATGATGAAAAAATGAAATCATTCCTTAATAACGTTAAACTGATTTCAAGTTCTGATCCTCTGGATTCTAGCATCAGGGTACTAAAAAACACCTGTAAGAGTATCTATCAAGTTTGTCATTGCTCGATCTTTGCCAGCCCCTAGGGTCTGGGCCTATTCCTAGCATTAGCTCATAGATAAAGTAATACCAGTATTCAAAACTAATTTACATTTCAATGCTGCTAATTATCGTTCATTTTCTATAATAACCTCATAAAACCTGTTCTTTGTAGTAATATAATGAGCTACCTTGAGGACCACGGCATCATATTGAAATATCAGCACAGGTTTAGGTAGATGCTTATGTCACAGTCAGCTTTACAGATGCATTCACGGCGTCTTCTCTTCTCATTAGTACACGCGGGCAATTAAGTCTGCGCGATATTTCTTGACTTTGGTAAAGCATTTGGATTTTTACAGTGTACCCCATCAATGACTATGATCAAACTAACCCACGCGAACATTCATTAAAACACCATTGCTTGGATTAAGGCTTACTTTCTTGTCGTTCCTACTCCTTTCTGTCAATAATAATCTTACTTTTATAATCAGCCGTGTTGCCCAGAGAAATATTCTGGGACCATTACTATTCATAATCCTCATCAATTGCTTGCCTGCTTGCGTATCATCTAGGACCAGATTGTTCGCAGATGATTGTGCTATATAACGCATCATCGTACGACGAAGACAAAGGCAAAGACTGACGAACCGAAGTCCACTTGTCGAAACGTTGGTTCCACCTGCGAACTGCGGCTTCCCCCTTTCTACCCTTGTCGAGTGTTCCTTCCCACCGTGTAGCCATCTTCTTCCTCTCGTTTTACCTGGTTCATCGCTAATAAAACTGACCACAAAACTTTGCGACCTGCTTTGGACTCCGTTAACTAGTACGCAACTTTGCTTATATCAGTAAAGTGTTCTAGTAGGTCAGTTTACATCCCCACTCCAAAGAAAGGCAGTGCCAAAGATTGTTACAACTACCGCACGATCGCGCTTATTTCGCATGCTAGCAAGGTGATGTTGAAAATCCTCCAAGGAAAGCTGCAGCAGTATGTGGATCGGGAGCTTCCGGACGTGCAAGCTGGGTTTCGCAAGGGCAGAGGAACTAGAGACCAAATTGCCAACCTTCGCTAGATCATGGAAAAAGCAAGAGAGTTCCAGAAACCCATCTACTTCTGCTTCATTGATTATGCGAAAGCGTTTGACTGCGTAGATCACAGCAGATTGTGGCAAGCTCTCCAAGAGATGGGAGTTTTAATTCACCTCATCTGTCTCCTCAGGAACCTGTATGAAGGACAAGAGGCCACAGTCAGAACTGGCATGGTCTTACTGATTGGTTTCCGATTGAGAAAGGAGGGAGGCAAGGCTGCATACTGTCGCTCTGCCTATTTAGTGCATCATGAGGAAGGCCGGTCTGGACGAGTCTTCAGCTGGAGTGAAGATTGCTGGAAAACGTATCAACTACCTTAGATATGCGGATTATACTACTTTAATTGCAGAAAGTGAAGTGGAACTCAAGAGACTTCTGATGCGCGTACAAGAAGAGAGTGAGAAGTTTGGGCTTAAACTGAACATTAAAAAGACAAAGATCATGGCGTCTTGCCCTATCAAGTCCTGGAGCATCAGTGGACAAGAAGTGGAAGCTGTGAGAGATTTTCTCTTCTTGGGCTCCAAGATTACCTCGGAAGGAGACTGCAGCCATGAAATTATAAGACTCCTGCTTCTGGGAAAGAGCCTTGACCACCTAGTAAAGAGCAGACATTACTCTGCCAACCAAGATCCGTATAACTCGTGCTATAGTCTTTCCAGTTGTGATGTATGGATGCGAGAGTTGGACTGTGAAAAAGGCTGACCGCCGAAGAATTGGCGCGTTTGAATTGTGGTGCTGGCGAAGACTCTTGAGAGTTCCTTGGACTGTCAGAAGATCAAATCAGTCGATATTGTCGACCATAAACCCTGACTTCTCATTGGAGGGTCAAATTCTGAAGTTAAAGCTCAGCTACTTTGGTTATCTGATCAGAAGAGAGGAGTCGCTGGAGAAGGATTTGATGTTGGGAAAGGTTGACGGTCGCCGGAGAAGGGGTAGGCAGCGAACGCGATGGTTAGATGGCATCCTCGAGGCACTGCAGATGAAGTTATGTGATGTTAGGAAGATAGTGAGAGATCGGAAAGCGTGGCGTGACATGGTCCATAGGGTCACGAAGATTCGGATACGACTTAACGACTGAACAGAACTGTTTTAGTAGGGTGTCCTTTCAGTTGTTTCCGAAGACTGTCTGAAGGGTTCCGATCAAAGGTGCCTCATCAGAGACGGCTTGCAACGACAAATACGCTGGTACTGAGGGATGCACACTTGAAATTTTATATACTGTGAAGAGAAAGAAGTGCACGAGGAACATTCTAGTCAGTGGCATCGTGATCGCTGCGCGTTCTGGACCTGACTGTTCGCTGCGCAGTGTTCGCCGCTGATCTGCCCAGTCCTACTGATCGAGTCCTGCTGCTCAAGAAACCCCCTTTTACATCTGGTGGAGCAGCCGGTTAAGATCTACCCTATCGCCCTGGAACACCGCAGCCGTACATTACCACCTCCTGCGATGCCTGAGGACGTTAACCACCAAGCCGTACAAGTTGGCTCGGCCATCATCGGTCCCGGCTCCCTCCGCCAGCGAGACCCCGCTATCTTCAGCGGCACTGACGATCAAGACGTCGAGGACTGACTCACATCCTATGAGCGAGTGAGCGTTTGCAACATATGGGACGCGGAAACGAAGTTAAGCAACGTGATTTTCTATCTTCCCGGCGTAGCAAATCTGTGGTTTCGAAACCATGAAGCGGACATTCCATCATGTTCCGCGTTTAAAGCCAGCTTCTCTGAAGTTTTCGGTCATCCAGCTGTGAGGAAACTCCGTGCAGAACAGCGCTTGCGTGCGCGGTCTCATCAGGTTGGCGAGAATTTCACGAGTTACATCGAGGACGTCGTCGACTTGTACAAGCGTGTTAACGCACAGATGTCAGAGGCCGACAAGATCAAGCACATTCTGCAAGGCATAGATGGCGATGCCTTTCAGATGCTGTCGGCTCGAGATATCTGCACCGTCGCTGAAGTGGTCACACTGTGTCAAAGTTATGATGAACTGCGGAAACAAAGGGCCATAGATCGCGCGAACACCACGCACTCGAGTTGCTTGCTGGCCTGACAGATACAGGCGAACATTCTGCGCTCCTGCCACAAATTAAGAGCTTCATTCGGGAAGAGTTGCTCGACAGCTCTCCCTTGTGTCCTGCCATCAAGAACCTTCTTCACACCTAGCTCCCAGTTTGCGCCAAATGGACGCAAAACTATGCAGCACTTTAAAGAAAGTGAAGACGCCAATTGCGGGACTTTCGTTGCGAACGGCCAGCCCTCAGCATATAAAGCCTTTAGCAGCGTGCACCGCTCGAGTACTTATCCAGAATTGCCTTCATACGATTTAGTTCGTCGTGCTGCCAAGTTGCTCACACGCTGTAATTTTAGGCTGGGATTTCCTGTCGCGTCACGCTGCTATTATCGATTGTGCTCGAGCTGAAGTGGGGTTCTCGACTGTTCCCGATGCCTTACCAGACGCTGATCAATCAAATTCCTGTGCTAAAGCCCTCGTCGCCGAAGATATTGACCTTCCTTCCTGCTCTTCAGTGCTTGTTCGTGTCGCTTGTGCCTCTGTTAGCGATGACACCGTTCTGTTCACACCAGCCCATACTTTCCTGCGCCGCAAGTGCCTTCCATTGTCCTACGCAGTACTCGCTATTTCCGCTAGGTCTCTAACCCATTTAACTTCCCTACTGCTTTGCGCCATGGCGAATGCCTAGGAAGTATCCAGCCAATCGCATCTCTTCACTGCACTCTCTTCAATGCATCTCCAGATGCATTGAAGAGTGTACGGCGGTTTTGACCAGGATGACCACTGGCGGAAAACCTAGCAAGGGGTTTGGCTCTCAGGTAGACTTTTTAGTCCGTAATAATTTGCGACTGGTCACTGCGGATAAGGAAGGTTGTTTTGTGGTTTTACCAGAGTCGTTGTTCTCGGAAAAGGCGATGGGGGCTATCCGTAAGAACTTTCGCCAGGTCTCGGAAGACCCAGTAAAAGTAAAATGCGGAGCGTTGCGCTTGCTTGAAAAGCTGAATCTAGGACAACTTTCAGGTAGTGTGAAGAAGGCAAAGATTAACCGTTTGCATGTTTTTTTTTCACAGCTAAAGCGCATAAATTGGAGATACCGTTCCGTGCCATTGTGACGGAGAGGAACACTTGGCAATACCAGGTTTCTGGGTATTTACAGAAGCAATTGTCTTCTTTGGTTATCAATGATCCTTTCAAGGCCTGCAATTCCGATTCCGTTACAAAGTTTTTACAACAGGATAACCCAGGTTTGTGCACGGCTTTCAGCATAGATGTGGTGGATTTATACTACTCTCTTCCCCACAAGGATTTAATGACAGCTGTGTCAAACTGTATCACATCTGACAATGATGAAGAAGCAATCATACGGTCATGTGGCATTTCTGTAGGGGGGTTTTTAGAACTGCTGTCCTTTTATGTGCAGTCTACATTCATTGAGTGGGAAGGTCTTCTATACATTCAAAAAGCAGGTGTGTGTATAGGTTCGAGAGTGGCGCCTGTACTTCACGATATTTTCCTTTTCTTTATCGATAGAGCCATTAAAAATGACTTAGGTGAGACAACATCACGCATTTTAAGATACGTGGAAAATTTCTTAGTATTTGTTGATAAAATGCATTTTCCGAGGCGTATGGTAGAAGTGATGGATGTGTTCAAAGTGAACGGTTGTGGTTTACAGTTCACCAATAAAGTCCCGGTTGATGATCAAATAAAATGTTTAGATTTATGTCTGTATATAGAGAAAGATTATTTATGCTGGAAATATTAGCCGCGGACTGACAAACCTTTACTTAACTATGTATCTAAGCATTCAAAAACCGTTAAAGGCGGGATTGTTGTATCTTCTTTGTCATCGGCGTTATCTAGATCCTGCACACATAGGATGGATCAGAGCTTCCATGATCAAGTACGGAGGCTTGAGGTGATCACTCTTGGATGCAATAAAAATAATCAAAAGGCTCAAGATCTTGCCGCCTTCTCAGAAAGATTGTGAAAGGCAGAAGATAGCGGTTATTCCCTATATACACCGATTGTCGCATAACCTTAACAATGTGGCCCGCAGGTTCGGTGTTCGAGTTGTTTTTTCGGCCCCAAATAAGCTTGGAAAGATTTGTTCTATCGTTGATAACAAGACCAGTAACGCTTTAAATCCACAACAGGTGTGCAGGGAAAACCATGACCGGGAGTATGTTCCTTGTTGTCAGGGGGTGGTCTATAAAATTCCCTTTGCCGGTGGTCAAGTGTATGTTAGCCAAACGGGACGTTGCCTTAACACACGTCTCTGTGAACATAACCGCTCCCTGGTATCCGCCCGTTCCTCGAACTTAACAGACCATTGCCATGAATGCCAATCATGTTCACCTTTATTCCATTATAGCGACATTTTGTGCAAACACCCGGTGCAGCTGACACGTGAAATGGTTGAAACCTTTGAGATGAGGAAAAGAACCAGGTTGTGCGTATACCTTCGCTGTTACTGCGCGATAGTGAAGTGGCGTATCTTGACAACACGTAGCCACACGTGCTCTTCTTTGTATTTGTTGTGTTCCCCTATATATAGTGTTTCCGATTATTAAAAATCAGTTGAGAGTCAGCGCGTGTGGTGTCTGTTGCTATTCTTTCGTCTGTGTGTTTTGTGCTGTTTTATTTTTTACACCAATTCACACTGATGCCAGCGGTGTAGGTCTCGGCGCTGTCCTTGCACAACGAAAGCCCTGCTACCCAGAGTACGTTGTTGCTTATGCCATCCGCACCTTAACAAAGGCCGAAAAAGATTATTCTGTAACCAAAAGGAGTGCTTGGCCATCATTTGGGTCATTGGAAAGTTCCGCCCATTTCTATACGGTCGTCCCTTTTCTGTTGTTACGGACCATCACGCACTTTGCTGGCTGTCCACCCTTAAAGATCCATCCGGCCGTCTTGCTCGTTGGGCCCTCCGCTTACAAAAGTACGACATTCAGGTCACCTACCGGTTTGGCCGTAAGCATTCTGATGCCGACGTCCTGTCTAGGTCACCTCTTCAATGCGGCTCTGACTCGACAGCTATCACCATAGGTGGCTCATCTTCACTAGAAATTGCCGACATGCCCAGTGAACAAAGGCAAGACCCTTAGATCGCTTCTCTTCTCACGCTTCTATCTACACCTTCTCTGCGCCCAGCTCCTCGAACGCTTCGCCGCCAAGCTCGTCATTTTGCCATCCGCAATGGCATGTTTTACCGCCGAAATTACCTTTCCGACGGACGCAAGTGGCTCCTTGTCATTCCTCGGCGCCTTCGTTCGAAAATATGCGCCGCTTTTCACGCCAATCCTCAGTGTGCCTACGCCGGAGTGATGAAAACTTACACTCGTCTTCGCCTTCGCTATTACTATCACTGGCAGGGTATGTACCGCTTCGTGCGTCATTACGTCAGCGCATGCCAGGATTGCCAATGCCGCAAAAACCCTCCACACCACTCCACCAATCCGATGCAGCCCTTTCCCTGCCCCAGCCGGCCATTCGACCGTGTGCGTATTGATCTTTACCGGCCACTACCAGTCACTCCAGCTGGTAACCGTTGGGTTATCGTGGCTGCTGACCACCTTACCCGCTACGCAGAAGCATCATCTTTACCTTCTGCGTCGGCGCCGGACGTTGGGTCTTTCATCCTGCACCATCTCGTTCTGCGCCACGGTTCACCTAAATAATTGCTCAGTGACCGTACCTGTGTTTTTCTTTCCGAGACCGTTGAAGCCCTTCAGCAGTTCCGCATTGTCAACCGTGCTACCTCGGCCTATGATCCGCGGAGAAATGGCATGACGGAACGTTTTAACCGCACCTTGAGTGACATGCTGGCCATGTATATCACTTCCGACCACTCAAACTGGGACCGGATTCTCCCTTTCGTAACGTAAGCTTATAATACTGCCATACAAAGCACGACCGGCTTCTCCCCCTTTTTCCTTCTATGCAGCCGTGATCCCACCTCAACTATGGACATGGCACCTACGAATCGGCCACCGTCTCTCAAGCGCCAGCATATGCAGAAGAATGTCGCCAGTTGGCCCGATCATTTACAACCCAGAACAAAGATCACCAGCAGTTCTTTCGCGCACCGTCTTGTCCAGCTCCTTCATACAGCACAGACTCCCTCGTGTGGCTTTGGGTTCTTTCCACCCCCCCCCCCCCGGCCTTTATACCAAACTTGCTTCCAAATATCATGGCCCACATCGGGTGATTTACCAGACCTCTCCGGTGAACTACGTTATAGAACCACTTGCACTGACACCGGATATGCGTCGCCGCGGGCGTTAAACAGTACACATTGAACGCCTCAAGCCCTGTTATGACCCGCCTGTTGTGTAGATGCCATGAGTGGGCAGGATGCCTCCTTTTTCTCCCGGGGATAATTGTAGTGTCACCAACGCTCGGTGACTATCGACGGTGACAAAGACGACAAGCGTATGTCGAAAATGAGCGTGCTACGAAGAAAATGGCAGACAAAGAAGAAGAAGACGCAAGAGACTGACGCGCTAGTTAAACGTTCGACCAGAACACCGACCTCAGACTGAACGTACTCTTACAATATATATGACTGTTATTTGGCGCGTCTTTCTTCGTGGGGAGAAAATGATCGTGGACATTGCAAGCGGTGGCTACCGGGTCGGACCGTTGTCCCCCTTGAGGTCCTTCGCAAGCCCCCCTCCCACTCCTGTTCAAGCCCCTTCGGAGGGTACGCCTCCTCTGTGCAGGGCGGCGGGTAAGGGGGCAGCTGCCACGACGGAACAGAGTTATGCTAGGGACAATGCAGTGGCGTACGCCTGCGTGAATGGGGCAATAGACCCTTTGATTACCGTAGCTGCTGAGCTGAAACGGGAACAAAAGGCTCGCATGTCAGACTTGCTTTTTTGTTATGCTGAACTGTTCACCAAAAGGCCAAGTTCCACTGATAAGATGCCTCATAAGATCGTGACTGGAGACGCACTTCCTCTGAAGAGGAACCTTAGACTAGTTAATCTGTGCACAAGGCGGGCTATCGACGGCAGGCTTGTTGAGATGCTGTCTACCGTTGTAGTTAAGCGGTTCGATAGGCCCTGGGCATCCCCAGTCATCCTGGTCCCAAAGAAAGACAGTAGCGTTTGCCTGTGCGTGGACTACCGTCGAATTAACGCCGTAACCAGGAAGGACGCTTATCGTGTGCCCATCATTGAGTCTATAGTAAGTAACTCGTGTTCGTCACGGTGTTTCACCAGGCTTGATGCGCGTCAAGGGCTACCTGCGGGTAGCAGATGGAGCCCGAGGACTAAGCTAAGACGGCCTTTGCCTGCCATCGAAGACTATTCCAGTTTGCGAGAATGCCTTTCGGACTGTGCAACGCGCCGGCCACTTTTCAAAGGACAAAGGATTTAGCGGATAGCGGGACCTGCGTCCCGCTATCAGCAAAGCGCTCTCGTGGCGCACGCCCAATAGACGGCCGCCCTGTTATCAGTGCAGGGAGCCCGGCCATATTCTTCGCAATTGCCCATACGGGAAGATGGTTTTGAGGGTGTTTCCACCGAACGTGCCTCGACTCCGCTATAGTGAAAGACCGCCGGAAATTGAAGACTACCTGGCTGCTCATGAGCTGTATTAGACGTTACCGCAATGGCAATCGCGATGGTCATCATTCCCGAGGCGCTTTGCTTCACCCAGTCGATCCTCCTCCTCTGGGCAATTCTGATGCACGCCTCCTCGCCGAAAAAAGTAAACACGGCGACCTCCGGAAGTGAGGTGCCACTGCTGTGAGGCTGCCGCTACAGCTCAGATTCAACAGCCTCCACCTGATGATCTGAAGCGACGGCCCGACCGGCGACAACTCGATCCGACGAAATTACCGGCGTGCTGCGAACGCAGGGTTTTCGTTGAAATTTCTGCAACCTCCGTTGTGACGTGAACGCACTAGTGGATACCGGCGCCAATGTTTCTGCCATGAGCAGCCAACTAGTCATGACACTCCGTGGATATGTGATCACGCCGATTGGCGTATGTACTTGTCACATTACGATTCGTGGTTTTACTTTCACTGGCACTTTCGCCATATTACAACAGCGCTCAAAAGCTCTAATTCTCGGTATGGATTTCCTTCATAAGTATGGTGCGGTTATCGAACTTCAGGCGCTCATAGTAACATTTTCGGCCCAGTCAGCCGTTGATTCCCACACGGGCTTCCGGAAAGGATTGTTGCGTGTATGTGACGACCACATAACGGTCGCTCCGCGCGCGAGAAAGTTCGTCACAGTCGAGTGTGACTCCAGCACCTTACGCGTGGAATTGCTGACGCGAATGTCTCACTGCTTCTCACTCAACAACTTTGTGTAGCTCAGGGCCTTATCGAACTTCTCGATGGGTGAGCCGAAATCCTAGTGACAAACTTCACGTGTGAACTCCAACATTTGGCGACGAAGACGACAGTCGCTTATTTTGAAGAACTTGGAAAGTGTACAAGCCAGTATGTTTTATCTAATACGTCAGAACTCGACATTGCGATTCCTACACCCATTAAGACTGTTATGAACCCGCATTGCTTGGGCAGTCAGAACTGCTGCGTGGAGAATCTGATCAATTCCTTCCGCGACTGTTTTGCACCGGATTCCAAGGACTGACAGACACCGCTAACGAAGCACCAAATTATAGTTGCCGATGATCAATGGCAATAAGGTCAGCGTCGTTACCGGATGTCTTCAAAAGAACGTGGTGCTATCCTCCGTCAAGTAACTCGGCTGCTCCAGGATGACGTCATCCAACCATCGACGTGCCCATTGCTAGGCTTCGCCTGTTGTCATCGTCCCAAAGCAGGATGGACCTTAAGATTCTGCGTGGACTACAGATTCCTCAAGACAAAGATGTGTATCTTCGCTACGCATTGATGACTCCCTCGAGTGCCTTCGCCATGCTACTTGCTTTTCGTCACTTGACCTCCGCAGTGCATATTGGCAGGTTGATGAGCGAGACCGAGACAAGACTGCCTTTATTATGCCAAACGGTTTGTCGGAGTTTAAGGTGCTCCCATATGGCCTGTGGTCGCCCCTGCAACATTCCAACGATTGATGGCCACCGTGCTGTCTGGCCTGAAGTAGCAGTCATGTCTCGTATATCTCTACGACGTGATTTTCACGAACATGTTCGACAAGCACCTGAAACTTTTGCGCGCTGTTCTAGAGGTAATCTGATCGGCGGGTCTCTCTCTCTCAAACCCCAAAAATGTCACTTTGCTCTGAATTAGCTGAAATTTTTCGACCACAGTGTCAGCGCTTGAGGCGTTAGCCCAGAGCCAGAAAAGACGGCCAGTGTAAGTTCATTCCTCAAGCTAACGGATAAACGGAGCTTGCGTCGATTTTTCGGCCTCAGTGCGTACTATCGTAGGTTTGTTTACAGTTTCTTCAAGATACCTGAGCCTCTCACCCGCCTGACAAAAGCCGCCGAACCGTTCTTTTGGGGCCAGGACCAGGAAAAAGCCTTCGCGGAACGCAAGTCCTATCTGCAATGTACTCCTATACTTGGCCACTTCGACGAAGAGGCCGACACGAAACTGCACACGGATGCCGGTAACGTTGGCCTCGATGCCGTCCTTGTTCAGTGACAAGACAGTGCAGAACGCCTCATTGCTTACGCCATTCGCACTTTGTGCCGTTCCGAAGTTAATTATTCAACTACGGAAAAGAAGTGGCCTCGCTGTTGTGTGAGCAGTCATGAAATTTCTCCGCACTTGTACGGCCACCTGTTTCGCGTCGTGAGCGATCCTCACACACTGTGTTGGCGGGATAACCTGAAAGATCCATCGGAGCGGCTTGCTCGATGAAGCATTCTATTGCTAGAATTTGGCATTAATATTATGCACAATTCCCGCCATATAGACAGTGATGCTGACTGTCTGCCACACGGATGGTTCCGACGACAATTCTGATTTCCTCGGCGTTATCACAACGTCCACCGTAGCCCAAAAGTACCTTAACGACTCCGAACTTCTGTCCCTCATCGAATACCTCGAATAAACAGTGCTATTTCCACCTCGATTTTTCAGGCGAGGACTATCGCTATTTTGCTTGCAAGACGGTGTATTCTACAACAAGATTTATGGTCTAACGGAAACTACCTATATGCTTATAGGACCTACAACGCTTCATGACAATTGTGGTGTTCACTTCTTGTCCTTGTCTTTTTGTGCACAGTACCCCCTTTTATTTATCATGTTCATGACGAAATTCTTCTTGCGTACGTGCGTGCGTTGGTAAAATAATTATCATTTTTGTTTGAATATTCTGTCTCAGAAGGCCTTCCCGATCATTCTGTATTTACGGGTAAGATGAATTCCGCGCCTCATTAAAAACTCAAATGAAGAAATCAGGTTCAAAATTCAGCAAACTTTGGTGCAATAAAGGCTTGGTTGACTGTTCTTGCTGAAAACGTCCTTCACGATATTTCGACGCATTCTGTTGAGGAAAACTGGAAGAAGTTCAGAGATAAATTTGCTCCTCTTATTCGCAGGTTCATACCCGGCATAGATATGTCATGTACTAATATCGCACCTTAGTTTACTAGGCCCCTACGTCGCCTAAAAATATGAAAGACGTCTTTACAGACAGGCCGACAAAAGTAGGCACTTCGACTCCCGGCAACGCTATAAATCATGTTATAAGGAATATCGGCTAAACCTCATATCTGCTCGCCGCCATTTTTTTCACCTGCTACCTACCCTCGATGTTATCTAATAACGCTCGGAAGGTTTGGCAGACAATAAACCCATCGAATCATTTCGATATAGCTCTAATCAATAGAGGAGGTCAGTGTTCCAGAAGCTCAATGTGCCCAGGTTCTGAATGACACATTCACATCAGATTTTACCCAAGCTGAGGTCTCTAATTCCTGTTACTATGAATCGTTGTAAGGATTCAATGTCCGAAATATTTGTTAGTGTGACCGGTATCTTCTCAGTGCTAAGGAAACTTAAAACATCATCATTGCCTTATCAACTCAGTTTTAACAAAGTACTCACGATTTCATGGGAAGGTATTCATCGCATATTGTCCACTACATTTTCGCGTTCTTGCATGTGGTTTTGAGTCACATAATTGGAAGTTAGATAAGGTTGTGCCAATTTTATAAGTCGGGTCATCGTTCATCACCACCTAATAATCGATTAATTTTATAACCAGCATGGTATTCAAGTCAAGTCACTTTAATTTTCAACATTTTACAATGTTGACGGTCTCCCAGGCAAAAAGCTGTAGGGACAGCTTGACGGGGATTCAAACTTTTGGAACACATCATTGAATCTCTGGTAAATTACTATTTAGAAGAACACATCATATTTAAGTACCAACATGGCTTCTGTAAAGGATAGTCATGCAAAACTTAACTTGCTGGATTCATCTGTGAATTTCATTCAGATGTTGAGGCTGGTATTCGACCGGACTCAATCCTTTATTCTTAAAAAAATTTTGTTGGGTTGCCTCAGAACCAGTTAATAACAAAATTAACACTGCAAATATAAACACTTTTGTTATTGCATGAATTAAAGCAAGGTATCTATTAGCCGCGTAGACTCTTGTGTCTTATAAGGAAATGGGATTAGTATCGTACTTTCCCTGACATTTTTAACGATTTTCCTATCTGTATTTCTTCCAAAATAATACTTTTCTCTAATTATTGAGTAATTTTTTGAAAAATATATTCCAGTAATGATCGCTTACCGCTCCAAGCAGACCTAGAGAGAGTAACAGCCTAGTGCTCTACATGGCTCATGCAACTAAGCCTTTCGAAAATAAAATTTGTCTTTTACTAACCGACTGTCTCCTATTCAAACAGCGTACTCACTAAATAGTATACAATTAATTTAGTGACAAAGTAGAAGTACTCGGTGTTCGCTTTTATTTTGACCTCACATGAAACCACCTTATCAACATTATTCTTGGATTTGCAAATCAATCATTAGGTCTCCTAAAACATAACTTAAAGCACTCCCCTTAATATCTCCGTTTACATGCTTATACAACTCTTATTCGACATAAAATTGAATACCCCTTGGCCATTTGGCAACCTAATTTAGCATACTGAATAAATAACATCGAATCGTTACAACATCATGCAGTGCGTTTCATTTGCTCTGATTATTCACTAAATACCAGCATCACAGCTTTGAAAAAAAAACGTGCAGATGTTGATGAATTATATCTCCGCTGCAAAGTTGAACGCTCGCCTCTGTTTACAAGATGTGCATCGCACAGCATTACATAACGGTTATTTTTGTTTACCTTCTTCCATTTTTGACGGACGCGATCATCCTAACAGAATTAAGCGCTTGTCCTGTCGCACATTTAACTGCGCACATTCATTGAAATCACGTACTATGAGTGGAAAGCTCTGCCAATAAATGTCGCTACTGCCATTAACCTTATATATTTTATACACTGATGTCTGCCACCACCACTTTTTAACTTGCGTACACTGCTGTCAATACGTTACGTCTTTTCGCTCTGTATATTTATGAATTCATTTTGTATTATATTTTCTCTGTGTCCATGTAGTTGCATAGGAGGCACTAATATTTTCACTGTCTGCTTCTGTGTTCAAATGTTTATCTTTTTGTTTTTTTCCTTTGCTCGAATGTTAATTATAACTAATTATTTTACTCCCAATGTCGTATGCTGTGTTGTTTTTTATTCGTGATTTTGTAAATTTTTGATGTTTTGCCTATATATATATATATATACCTATATACACAGTATATATAGACCCTTTCAACACGGGGAGCGCCATCTTCCAGTCAAAAGCCTCAAACCAGGCGGCAAGAGGCTAAGAGTAACTTGCTGGCGGCGAGAGTAACGCACCGCACAATGTTGCCCATTCCGTCTGGACTGCATGGAAAGCACATGTCGCTACTGGCCACGGCTACGGTTGCATTCATTGGCATGTGCGTGTGATTGTTTTCCGCTGTGATTGCTTCTAGTTCCGATATCGGACAGTTACCAAGCTTCCTCTGGACAACACTGCGCTGTTGACGGCTGCACAAACAGCCAGAAAAAAAGAAATGCGGCGAGGAAAGTGCTTTGCGCAGCTCATCGCGTTGTTCAAGAAGACTGTGAGTGCAACACGTTTCAGCTACACAGCCTGTAATCCCATCAGAATGCTCGTACTCCTGATCTGTAAACGAAAAGTAGAAGATTACTTTGGGTTATTTATAATTACAAAGCACACTTTTTGTGTACAGTGGCTGCAAGAAGAAAAAAGTTGAGAAAGGGGAAATGAGCACTCTGAAGAACTGACTGAAACCCATGCACTTTGCTGCGAAACGGCAGCTGATTGCGAGGCGCTAGCGATGATAAGGCGCTTATGGAGTGCAGATTGTGGACAGTGGTCTCTAGTTCTGCGCAATTACTACCGCTGTTTACTATCTTTTTTTTTCTTTTTCTATGTGGGTGTACGTGTGTCAAGCATGCTATGAACGAATATTTTCTGGTCAACGTTTTAAATTTGCCCACATAGAAAATAAAGGGTTAACAGCGGTATTTGTCGCAGAACTAAAGATAGGACGGTCTGCGATCTGCGCTCCATAATCGCCTTATCACAGCTAGCGGCCGGCACATTGCAATCAGCTGCCGCTTTGCGGGAACGCTAGCAAGGCGAGAGTTCCAACAGTTAGCGGAACCGCGGAGCCCTTTCTACTTTGTTTCCTACAGTGGCAACAGCGTAACGCCCCAAGTGGGTTTCGAGGGTCATGCGCTCGCGTGTCCCTGCTCACATTGCTCATGATAGTAGGTGCATGTACTCGGAAGCACCTGCATTAACCCGATACCCATCGGAAACCCTTGCGCGGGAGCGTGTTAGACGACACCCGTCGGCAGCCGCGCCGCCGCATCGCCTCTTTTTGCTTGTGTGTAGTTCACTCTCCTTTCCCAAGCGAGGACCGCTGGCAGCATCTCGCTCCGGCAGTCTGTTGTCTTGTTCATTTATCTCCAGTCTTTCTCGCTCCTTGACCTCACACTTTCAATGCGCCGAAGTGCGGGTGACCCTAGCGACGCCACTGAACCTAACCAAACATTTGTGTCCCACCACACCAATAACCTTCCCACGGCTTGGCGGTAGCAAGAAAAATTGTTCAAACGCGAGGCTTTCCTCGCTAAACGAATTGCGATACACCCCACGTTATGCATGTCATAGCTTTATTAACTTCCAACGTAGTGATTCGGTACAACCTTCTAATTACATTTGTTAGTTGTGGCTCAGTAAAATTGCCCTGCCCGCACCGTCTGAGACACAGCGGACTCCTACTAATTACAGCTGGAAGTGAAGACATAAATTGAGTACCGCTAGCTGATGCTCTCTGCTAGGCTTCAGAATGGCAAGAGCGTTATTTGCTTATTGGCAGCGACATGCATGTCGAAAATTATACGCTGCAGGGAGCTCATCCACTCAAGTGCACTCGCTTACATTTTTTCTGAACAATAACGCGCAGGCAGCAATCATCTGAAGTACTCAGTGTCACGGGCTTAAGATCACATCACAAATTATCTTGCTCGGCTTCCGTAAAAGTAGGGGTTAAACACGCCGTATTGGAGACGCCACCGAGATGTGACCGCCGCAGCCGGGATCAAACCCGCGTCTTTAGGTTCAGCAGCTGAGTATCCGCGAAATCTGTATCGGTCAAACGAGGTACAGAAAATGGTATGGAGTGAATAGCTATCAAAACGAAATAGTATAAGCAATCATCTTACCTCCGATAATAATGAGCCGGGTTGGCTGGGTCCCCGGCGAGCCCGACGGACGAGTGTCAACTGAATGCACAGATGTCATGAAACAAAACAGCCCGTTTTTCATGTATTCACAACAGCTAGTCTCCTTCAAAGTCTTGCGGAGCAAAAAATGCTCGTACAAGCATTGACGCGGAGATTGTTTCTGCCAAAACACGGCGAAAAGCAACAAACCACACGTAAGCAAGCGCAGAGAACAGCAACGCGACGAACTTCTTGCAGTCAAATATGGCGTCGCCTTCGTCCTTGCTTTTCCTGCAGGGGATTCAAAAATGGCAGTGCCCCTGGCCTGGAGGCTTGTTGAAAAGGACTATATAGTACAATCAGCCATGAGGGCCTTTAGAGTTATTTTGTGTCAATAAATATTGTCACGTACACGGTGACTAGACAACAACAACACAGCAGCACAGACGCAAACGCGCAAGCGACACTTTGTCGTCCTTTTCAACTTCGTCCTCCTTTTTCACCTCAGTCATGCGCCACCTGGCAACGCTAGGTGGCATTACCCCCCCTTCCAAAAATAAAATGAGGACGGCCGGTAAAAACGGTGTGAAAAGCAAAGAGTGGTCACAGCGGGTGGCCATACGCTGTCGGTGGTAGTACGGCTTCAGTCGCACAATGTGCACAATGTCCGAGCTGAGCTTTCGACGTTTTGGTTGTGTGGCACCCTCTGGGATCACTTCATAACTGATGTCATTCATATGATGCAACACTTTGTACGGCCCGAAGTAGCGGGAAAGGAGTTTCTCTGACAAGCCTGGACGGCGAACTGGTGTCCATACCCAGACTTGGTCTCCATGTTTGCAGTCAACCTGGCGGTGCCGGAGGTTGTAACGGTGCGCGTCAGTGGTCTGCTGCCGCCCAAGTGCACACGGGTGAGCTGGCGGGCTTGCTCAGCGCGGATGGCATATTGCTGGGCATCTGAGGATAGCTGGTCGTCATCTGGGCACGGGAGCATGGCATCGAGCATGCTCTGAACTTCGCGTCCGTAAACAAGTCGAAATGGTGTGAAGCGCGTTGTCTCTTGTAAGGCTGTATTATACGCAGATGTGACGGATGGCAGCACCTCGTCCTAGGTCTTGTGCTGCACATCGACGTACATTGACAACATATCCGCAATCGTCTTATTCAATCTTTCTGTAAGACCATTGCTTTGTGGATGGTACGCTGTAGTCTTGCGGTGGGTCGTGCAACTTAGCTCAAATATGCGGTCGATCAGCTGTGAAGTAAAAGCTGTCCCTCTATCGGTAATGACGTAGAAAGGGGCGCCATGCCGCAAGACAATGTTGTGCATGAAAAACTTTGCTACTTCGGAAGCTGTGGCATGAGGGATTGCCTTTGTCTCAGCGTATCGAGTCAGGTAGTCAGTAGCGACTACTATCCATTTGTCTCTCGCCTGCGAGAAAGGGAAAGGGCCAAGGAGATCCATTCCAATTTGGTCGAACGGAATGCGGGGTGCTTTAATGGGCTTGAGAAATCCGGCAGGTTTCTAGGGCAGTGTTTTACGGCGCTGGCATTCGCGACAGCTTCGTACATAGCGTTTCACGGCTGCGGAGAGTCCTCGCTAGTAATACATGTTGCGCACTCGAGCAAGAGTCTGTGGGCAACCCAAATGACCAGACGTCGGTTCATCGTGGCAAGCAAGGAGAATATCCTCACGGGGCTTGCCAGAAGGTAAGTTCTGTCTTGGCCCTGGGAGTTTCTTTTATACAAGAAGCCTTGCCGCATGCAGAAGGAACGAAGGTGCCGAGATAGTTGTCGAGGCAGGGTCGTATGACGCCCTTCCAGGTAATCGATGAGTGGAAGGATGTCTGCATCAGTTCTTTGTCGATCCCTGAGCTCAGATGCGCTGAGGGCTTCCAGAAAACCGCTATCGTCATCGGCTCTAGTATCGCCAGTATCAACGGGTGCTCGTGACAGCGTGTCGGCGTCCTCATGTTTGCGGCCGGACTTGTAAACAATGGTTAGGTCAAACTCCTGAAGCCGTAAACTCCAGCGTGCAAGTCGTTCAGATGGGTCTCGCAGATTTTCTAGTCAGCACAAACAATTATGGTCCGTGACGACTTTAAATGGTCGGCCGTAAAGATAGGGGCGAAACTTCATAGTAGCCCACACGACCGCCAGGCATTCCTTTTCTGAGGTGGACTAGTTCATTTCGGCACGAGAGTGCGGCTAGCATAGGCTATTACTCGCTCCTTGATGCTGAACAAGGACCGCGCCAAGACCGATACTACTGGCGTCAGTGTGCACCTCAGTGTCAGCCGCTTCATCGAAGTGGGCCAGAACAGGGGATGTTTGAAGGCGCTAACGAAGCAAAGAGAAGGCCATCTGCTGCTCAGAGTTCCACACAAAGGAGGTGTCATTCTTTGTAAGGCGCGTCAGAGGTTCTGCGATCTGAGAAAAGTCCGCAATAAAACGTCGATAATATGCGCACAGGCCGAGGAAGAGCTGAACAGCCCTCTTATTAGCTGGAACGGGAAACCGTGCGACGGCACCAGTCTTATCGGGATCCGGGCTCACTCCATCAGCGCTTACAACATGGCCGAGGAACTTGAGTTCTGTATACCCGAAGTGGCATTTCTGGGGCATCAGCGTGAGATCAGCAGAACGGAGGGCTTCCAGGACAGCTCGAAGGCGTTCGAGGTGTTGGTCAAATGTTTCGAAAAAAACAACTACGTCGTCCAAGTACACAAGACAGATCTGCCACTTGAAGCCAGTGAGGACGGCGTCCATCATCCTTTGGAATGTAGCTGGGGCAGAGCACAATCCAAATGGGAGTACTCTGAATTCATATAGGCCATCTGGAGTGACAAATGCGTTTTTTTCTTGGTCTCTTTCGTCACTTCGATTTGCTAATAGCCGCTTTTTAAATCAATAGCTGAAAAATACTTAGCACGTCGCAATCTGTCCAGTGAGTCATCGATGCGCGGCAACGGGTATACATCTTTCTTTGTCACACTATTCAATTTTCGATAGTCGACGCAAAATCGGAGAGTGCCGTCCTTCTTCTTGACCAGGACTACTGGTGAAGACCATGGACTTTCCGAAGGCTGCACAACACCATCATCCAGCATCTCCTGAACTTGCGTCTGGATCATTTCCCGTTCTTTGGCAGACACACGATAAGGCTCCTGTCGTATAGGGCGAGCGTCGTTATAAGTAATGCTGCGATGTTGTGTGATGGGCGTTTGACGAACCTTCGAGGAAGAAGAAAAACAGTGTTGAAGTCCAGCAGCAGTTGCTCTAAGGCCCACCGTTTCTCCTTTGACAAGTGGCAGTTAATGTCGATGTTGTCAATAGATGGCTCGTTAGTTTCTACTGCCGTGGATGCAAAACAGACCGGATCGTGCGCAACATGGTCAGCGAAAGCGATAGCAGCCCCCGAAAACAAGTGCCGGTGCTCATTAGAAAAATTTGTGACAAGGAGTGCAGCCCGGCCATTGTGAAGCGACAATGCCTTGATCAAGCAGCGCAAATGCCTTGAGCAAGCAGGAGTGAATGGTTCGCTTCCGCTACAGCATCACCGGTACGGAAATCGTCACAGATAACTTCCACAAGAGCACTGCTTCGCGGCGGCAGCGAGACGCTCTCGGCGAAAACACGAAGTGCGGTATTGCAAGGTCTGCTACTACCTTCCTTGTTCGCTAGATTGTCCCATCGAAAACGTGACGAGTCTATTTCGCAGGTCGATAACTGCTCCGTACTCCCGCAGAAAGTCAATGCCGAGTATAAGGTCACGGGAGCAGTCACTCAAAACAACGCAACTAACGACGAACGTACGTCCGTTAATCTCAATGCGAGCCGTGCACATCCCCTTTGGAGTAACTATATGACTGCCGGCGGTTCGAAGGTACACACCTGGCCAAGCCGTGGGCACCTTCCTCAAAACAGTCGCCATGCGACCACTCAAAATATAATAACCGGCACCGGTGTCCACTAATGCATTGACCGTAGTGCGACCGTCTAAAATAACCGGAACGTCCAGAGAAACGCTTTTGGCTTCCCTAGGTGACGGTACCAGCAGCTCGCGGTCGGATCGAAGCGGCGACTACGGGAGGTCTTCAACGCAGCGACTACGAGCGGCCTCGCCCCCGAAGGTCGCTGTTTTCAGTTTTCCAGATGAGGGCTAGACAAGCGGCCTTGGTCATCTCGCGAGAAACCGTGGGTGAACGTCGAGGAGCGCCTTGGTGAAGGGGAGCGGGCTGACGCTGCGAACGAGATGAAGAACGCTGCTCTGCCAGGTACTCCTCAATAACTCGGGGTCGTTGACCAAACCGGGGCGGAGGTGAGTCGATGCGGAAGCCGTGAAGACCGAGGCGTCGATACGGAAGATCCCGATAGAGATGTCCTGGTTCACCGCAGTGGAAGCAAAGCGGACGGTGGTCAGGCTTGCGCCAAATGTCGGCTTTGCGTCGGGGCAGCCGACGATTGTCGAAGTTCTGCACTGGCTGCACCAAGGGCAGCGGAACTGTAGGTGGCGCGAGAATGGGCGGTGGTGAAGAGGGAGCCTGACTCTGCAGAACTTCCGCATATGTGGGACGGTTGTCGGTCCCCGACAGCAATGGCGTTCTCGGAACTACAGGCGAAACAGGGCTCTTGAGCGCCTGCCGCACCTCCTCCCACACTATAGCAGAAACAGAAGTTGGCGATTGCTGCAGAGGACTCCAGAACTTGCTTAGTTCTTCGCGCACGACGCTGCGAATTAGTTCGCGCAATGCATTGGGATGCCGCTCGGATGATGCAAATGATTCCGCGGTTGTGCCTGTATGAAAAGGTCGGTCATAAGCCACGGCACGTTGTTGTAGCACCCTTTTCATTGTGGTGGCCTGTGCAAGGAATCCGTTTACAGTCGACGGTGGGTTTCACACAAGGCCTGCGAACAGCTGCTCTTTCAAACCCTGCATCAAGTGCCTAACCTTTTTTTCCTCGGACATGGCGGGATCGGCTCGCCTGAAGATTCGCGTCATGTCCTCGTCGTACGCTTGGATACTCTCATTCGGCATTTGGATGCGAGAGTGAATGGCACGTTCTGCATGCTCGCGATGATCAGCGCTAGTGTAAGCCTCGTGCAGTTGACGAAATTCCCGCCACAATGTTAACACTTGCTTTCGGTTCTCGAACCATATACGAGCGCCGTCCTCAAGGCTGAAGTAAACGTTCCTTAGTTTGGCAGCATCGTCCCACTGGTTGAAAGCAGCGACACGTTCAAACTGAAGGAACCAGTCCTCCACATCCTCAAAGAGGTCCCCATGTACCCGAGGGGCCTGGAAGGTGTAGTTACAGGCCGGTGCGACGCCCGGTACATGCTGAGCAAAAGCACTGGATGTCATGGCGGCTGCTAATGGCTGAAGCTCCGGAGACAGTCCCTGAAGCCGTCGACTGGCGTGATGCACTGGGGTGTCCAATGGCACAGGGCTTGCGCGACGTCTTGCAGATGGAGACTCTTGCATAAGCGATCGTTTTACCCAGCAGCTCCACCAGAATGTCACGTACTCGATGACTAAGGATACCAATGATAGCAGGGGGTAGCCCAGACACAACAACACAGCAGCACAGACGCAAACGCGCAAACGACACTTTGTCGTCCTTTTCAACTTCGTCCTCCTTTTTCACCGCAGTCATGCGCCACCTGGCAACGCAAGGCGGCAATATAAATAAATACAAACAACGCAAAATACAGTTCTGCGGTGGACATGCAGAACGTGATAGAGGTTGATGAGTGGACGAATAAATAACCGAAATTGCACGTTCAACCTTTATACTCTTCACTTGAAGGAGTAATATATTGTTAAATGAAGACCGTCAAAATAAGAGGTAAATCTTTTAATATATCTAGCTTGAAATTATGGTTTACACTTATAAAACGTCAATAATACCAAAGATGCCCCTATTCCATAGGTTAAACGCCCTAACAGAGATTGACGAAAAACTCAGTTTGCGGTAACCTCTGTAAACGGCATGACTGCTATTTCGCCGACATTACCGCTGCTTCGCGTAACCGCGGTTGACACTGCTCGTGCACAGAACATGCAGCAGACGCCGCGGCGGCCTATGTCGTCACCGGCTGCGCCAGTTTCCAGATCAGCGAGGTTTTCACTAAGAAACGAAAATGCTAGGTTTGAAAATATCTGCACGTTCGATGTAGCTGAACTTTGAGGTTTAGTTGCTTGGGAGAAATAGGATGCAATGAACATTTTATGTCCCAAATTGGTGGTATGACCCCTTTATGAAGTAAGTCATGTGCGCAAGTGTTTCACTGCATCTTCGTTGATTAATTCGTGCTAGCAAAAGGTGATGGCTGAGGTTGCCACCTGACGTGATCGATGGAAAAAAATGATAGTTCGAAGCAAGTAATTTTCCAAATCATCTGATATACATAATTTTAGTGATAGGGCGCTATTCTTGATTACGCCATGCAATTTTTCTTCAAGTACATTAATATACTTCCACGCTAGTTGAATGATACCAGCGAAAATAAGAAGGGTATAGATTGACAATGACGATTTTTTTGAACTGCGAAATTAGTTTTTAGCTTGGGAACTAAGACTTAAAGGCCCACTGTCTACCCTCCGGTAGCAAATATTTTATTCCCCGGATACTGTGAGACTTCGCCCCTAGAACGCAAGGCCGCAAAATGTTTTTGAAAAGAGTAACTAATAACGCAGTTACAGCCACCGCAATCACCCGATTCTGTCATGCTTCTCTCCTTCCGTTCCCTCGCAAAGGTTTTTCACTTTCCTGCCCGAGGTCGTTTAGCCTCCGCAAGACAATTTCCCCTTCCTCCTCCGCGTTTGGCGGGAGGTGGGGCGTGGCATTCCGCAAGCGCGAGAAAAAAAAAACACGGACGAGGGAGCGCCCGCCGCTGGATTCAGTCTGGCCGTGGCGAGGGAAAAGCGCGCAGCTAGCGGTAGACACCCATCCTTCTCCCGTCAGTCAGCGAAACGGACCAATGGACGTCGTTCCAGAGAAATACGTCATAGCTGCGGCTCGACGGGCCAGCGCAGGGAAAGGAAAAGCTGGGTTTCCGAAGGAGAGCATGAGAGAGCTTTGATTTCTATTTTAGTTGCTTTGCGGCGAGCGTGTCACTAGCATTTTGCATAGACTATCTCCGGTACCTGATCGAAACACTGGGCTCTTTGCTTAAAAGGCCCTTCCCTGGACAGTGGCCCTTTAAGGTTGACAAATTATTTATTTGTATTGATTTATGCTAATTCTTCATTCAGAAAAAAAGACAAGCTTTTTTTCATGCAATGTAGCACACTAATAATACAAGCTTGCTAATCAGACTGCCGCAACTAATAAAAAAGACGTGAAACTTCAGAGTAGTAGGTTGGGCATGCTTATCAAGATGTAACAGAATGCCGCTGGTCATATTCCTAACTTTGTTTAAACCTCAAGGTGTGCTAATTAGTGACCATGTATGGTGCAAATCGTCATGAGCTTCCAAGAAAGCTTGCTGATATTGACACATGCCATTCATAGACGACGAAGATTTGAACAGGCGATTCGGAGAAGACGACGAAGCAAAACGGTGCTCCACTTTCGTGCTGCCCTGACTGACTGTTGGTATTCTTCGGTGCCAGAGTGCCAGAGCGCCTTCTGTGTAACGTTACGTTACAATATAAGCCTATTTCACGCGTCGCATCTAAGCGATTCCCCTATTTTTTGTTTGAAATTGTTCTGTTTATGATTCAGGTAGAACGAAGGAAGAAGATGGTTTGCACGGTATAAAAAAGAACTGAACAAGGGTAAATAGGGTACGCCTCAGGTCGCAGATGAGCCAACGTTTCGACAAGTAGACTTGTCTTCGTCTGGGCATAGCGATCATCACTGGCAGGGGTTTAAATACGCTTTTGCTTCCGAAGAAGAAAAGCTGGGGAGGGGAAAGTGGGTGCGAAAGAGTGGGGAGGAGAGGATGGGTGAGAAGAAAGTGGGTCATAAAGTAGAAAAAGAAAAGAAAAAAAACACATCTTGAGTATGTACTTATCAGCATGGAACCAGGGATTCTGTAACCTGCAAAAGAAGTAAAACTGGCAGTACCAGGAAAAAAACTACAATGCCGGTTAGGTGATTAGTCACCACTAAAGACGGTTTGGTGAAGGTACACCTTACAAAGGGAGGTTATACAAAGGACCCTGATAAGGCATATATCTAGGGGGACAATTCTTAAAAGGAGGGGGTAGGGCGGGGAGTACACATTCACAGGATAATAACCACATAGTGAAAAATAATAACCTTAAGTATGTATCTCAACCTGGAACCGGAGATCCTGTGGCCTACAAAAGAAGTAAAAGCGGCAGTACCAGGAAAAACAATAAAAGAAAATTAAAAATCACAGTACCGGGTAGATGATTAGTTACCACTTATGCGGGTTTGGTGCAGATACACCTTACAAAGGGAGGGTTTGCGAAGGGCCCTGATAAGGCTTATCTAAGGGGGACAATTCTTAAAACTTTCTGCAAAGGGGGGAAATACAAAGTCACAGGATAATAAGCGCACAGGGGAAAAAAAATGTTTAATGTCCTCAAACATTTTTTGTATTTTTTTATTATTATTTTCTTTTTTTTTTATTTTCTCATGTCAGTTGTGGTTCCCTGTGCGCTTATTATCCTGTGACTGTATTTCCCCCCTTTGCAGAAAGTTTTAAGAATTGCCCCCTTAGATATGCCTTATCAGGGCCCTTCACAAACCCTCCCTTTGTAAGGTGTATCTGCACCAAACCCGCCTAAGTGGTGACTAATCATCTACCCGGTACTGTGATTTGTAATTTATTTTTTTTTTTTTATTTTTTCCCTCGTACTGCCGCTTTTACTTCTTTTGTAGGCCACAGGATCTCCGGTTCCAGGTTGAGATACATACTTAAGGTTATTATTTTTCACTATGCGGTTATTATCCTGTGACTATGTTCTCCCCGCCCTACCCCCGCCTTTTAAGAATTGTCCCCCTAGATATATGCCTTATCAGGGCCCTTTGCATAGCCTCCCTTTGTAAGGTGTACCTTCACCAAACCGTCTTTAGTGGTGACTAATCATCTAACCGGCATTGTAGTTTTTTTCCTGGTACTGCCGCTTTTACTTCATTTGCAGGTTACAGAATCCCTGGTTTCATGGCTGATAAGTACATACTCAAGGCGTGTTTTTTTTTTCTTTTCTTTTTTCTACTTCATGACCCACTTTCTTCTCACCCGTCCTCACCTCCCCACTCTTTCGCACCCACTTTCCCCTCCCCAGCTTTTCTTCTTCGGAAGCAAAAGCGTATTTAAACCCCTTCCAGTGATGATCGCTATGCCCAGACGAAGACAAGTCCACTTGTCGAAACGTTGGTTCATCTGCGACCCCTTGTTCAGTTGTTCTTTTTTATATTGTTCTGTTTATGTTAGTGCGTTCAGTGTACCTAGAAAATAGTCGTCTATAAGCAGTCTCATTAATTTTTTGCGCGTAGTTTTTCGCTGTGTACTCATTAAGGCATTTTTACTAACAATTTTTCCGTAGCTCTATGCGCCTAGGTGGACGTCGAAAAAGTTGCCGAAACAGTGTATTTTTATTGCCCCAAGTTTTTCTCGGTTTAGAGTTTCAAACTTAGCAAAGCTTCTCAAGCTGGGCGACACGCCGTAGTATGGGTCTTGAAATTTAGAACACCCTGGGGTCATCAACGTGCATTGTTGTCGCAACGTACAGGTGCGCCTTGGTTTTCGGGTCCATAGAGAAGCGGCCGCCACGACTGTAATTTCATCGTGCGCCGTCGAATTCAGCAATCGAGTACCGCAATCACTCAGGCACTGCGGCGGGGCTTTATTACCATAGTTTTGCGTTGGGTAACCGCTTATAACTAAGTCAGGTAACATCGGCTACTATTTCGCCTATTAAGCTCAAATCAGCAATATGATACCAATGTATGTTTATTGTGTGTGTGTGTGTGTGTGTGTGTGTGTGTGTGTGTGTGTGTGTGTGTGTGTGTGTGTGTGTGTGTGTGTGTGTGTGTGTGTGTGTGTGTGTGTGTGTGCGCGCGCGTGTGCGCGCGCGCGTGTGTGTGTGTGTGTGTGTGTGTGTGTGTGTGTGTGTGTGTGTGTGTGTGTGTGTGTGTGTGTGTGTGTGTGTGTGTGTGTGTGTGTGTGTGTGTGTGTGTGTGTGTGTGTGTGTGTGTGTGTGTGTGTGTGTGTGTGTGTGTGTGTGTGTGTGTGTGTGTGTGTGTGTGTGTGTGTGTGTGTGTGTGTGTGTGTGTGTGTGTGTGTGTGTGTGTGTGGTGCACGTGTCTGTTATGTCTAGCCCTGATCTGCATTTGAGCCCGCATTGTCAGTCGCCGCTTTTTCAGGCCTCATTATCTTCTGCACTTCTACCGCCGTTGCTACTTTGAAACTCATACTCTTAATTGTTGCTTTTTAGGGACTAATATCTCCTGTTTTCCTTTTGGGTCTCGTAGTTGGGCTGGTTGCGCTCAGCGGAAACGCAGTTTGGAGTACACGGGGGGGAGTGAACAGATTTTGAAATTGGGAATATAACCTTGCAACCCAGATATCAGTAACCAGCTTCAGGTGGGCCTGAAGGTAAATGAGGGCCTCCTTGCTTTTCTTTTATTTCAAATCCTCCCATAGCCACCAGCGCAGACATGTTAGGTACCTCCTGTAAAAAACTAGAAAATGTGAGCTCACAATTTCTGTCTTAAGCTCATAAGCACGCACGCACTACGCACTATGCAATGCACGCACTACAGTCCACGCCAAAATTGGGGCATGAGTATATTTTCGTCTTCTCGAGTTTTTTTTACCGACTAGAATTTCAGTGAAATCAGCCCTCCGGACAACTTTGCTGAAAAAATTAGGGCTTCAGCCGTTAATCAAGCAAACGTCATTTCGGAATAAATCTTGCCCCTACTGTATCGAAAAATATTTCAAAAATATTTACTGGTGTCATCGCGACTACTGTCTATGAGGAGACATTGGAAGAGGTTAATTCTGTTAAAATGATTATGGTGCAGAGGCATGGGCTTTTTGTTGTGTTACAGTCTTTACCACGGTGTAGCTGCCATTTTTTACATACTTACTCGTACAAATTTCTGCGGCTATGGAACTGGCGCTCTGCAGCTTCACCTGTACACCTGGTGCCATATACGAGACGTAGCGTCTAATGGCGGAGGCTTGATCTTAGCTGCCGTAATTATAATTTAGGGTGAAATTCCGCGCTTCATCGCTGAGCTAGGCCACGGGTTTGACTCAACTTGTGGCGCCATCCGGGAGCCGCCGCCTCTTTTGGCGTCTGTGGAATTTAGTATAACCGGGTTAAAACGTGCGAACGCCCCAAAATAAAACCGACTGAAATAGGCTCTGATTTTTTCCAGTAGAAAAGCAACGCCGCAAGTAAGCAAGAAAAGTTGGACAATATTCTTGGTCGGTTGTGATGAGCGTATGATTCCCTTCGCACTTAAAGGACCTCTGCTATATTTGATCGACATGAACTGTTGTTTACATACGGATGAATTGCAGTGCAGGGAACTAAAGTTTTAACAATTTATGCAGTAATAATAATGATGAGGTTATAATACCAATATTATTAGGAACTCTTTTTTATCTGTAAGAGAGCTAATCACACCCATTGTTTCTCTCTGTGCTACATTTGTAAGCCCAATGCCTCGTAATACAACCGTCACATCAGATATAGCTATAAACTTCTCCCGTAGCGGATCTTAATTTTAGGCCACTCCGTCATGATAAAATAAATGGCTTAATAGCTGCGACCAACTTCTCCCTTTCGCCTAATGCCGCAATCAAGAAAAGAGAACTTAGGAAATTCCTAGTGTGATGATAGCTTTCAAGCATTCCAACTCGACTAATATATTTGACTTACGGAGCAATGAAACTATCTTTAGTCCTCCTTATCTTGTATCGTCCTGCAGCATTATATAAGCAATGGTAAGCACGTGCATAAGATGCATACCTAAAGAAAGTTTTTATTTTTAGAATAAAAATTCTAGCTCAGCCGCAAGCGGCCTATTCTTCGGCATTATTTAAATACCTTGCCCTCACTCCAGGAAGTTTCGATTTTGTATCTTCAAAATTCAATCTCTCCTATCTATCTGCATCGACACTCTCCTCGAAATTGACACCACGCTGCAGTGGCGGCTAGAAATTGCACGAATTCGGCGTACAACCCTGCTTGTGTGGGTACGTAATTATTTCACTGCAACATTTGAATGTCGTTGCCAAATTCCTGGTGCAAATATTTTGGGGCACTTTGGACCCCTAAAATGCGATGAGGCGAAAATATCTGTTGCGCAGTGGTCTGAAGCTCTACCCTACAGAACCTCTTTCTCTCTTTTTCCCCCTCCCACCTTCCTTCTCTTTCTAACGGTTCGGTTCAGGTGTCCGCGGAGAATTGTGACAGATGCTGCACCTTTTCGTTCCTGTAACGCAATTTGAAACGCCGCTGATTGCTGCTGTACTGCGTCTGCTTTTATTTGCTGTGTGGTGCGGCGTTCTAGGAAGCGCCTAATGAAAGACGCAGTACGGACGCCTGGATTGAACGTCCGGCGGGGTCAGCTTCGTATAAGCGTGAATAGCCCGGTGACTTCATCGATAGTCATGACGTCATGACTGGAAATGGCGTAATTATGACGTCCCTTCCGGTTATGACGTCACGGTCGATGACGACGGCATGTAATGCCGTCATAGTAGCACGCATTTTATGGCAGGATATAGAAGACGTCATCATTGATTTCAAGGTACGACATACCACACTGTTCATGACATAATTTCAAGGCACGACATTCTACACTACTGATGATGCCATCATTTATCTCAAAGTGCGGCATACTACACTACGGATTACGTCATCAAACTAAAGTGTTACGGACGGACGGAAGGATACGATCGTGGCCGCGAGCATGAGCCGAATATTAGACTTCCGCCTTTTTATTTGTTTCAGAACAGGGCAACTAACAAAAAAAATCGCATTTAAAGCGCGAAAATATTCATTTACAGTTATGGCTCTAATAAAGGTGTTATATGATGGCCTGTTATCCACGGAAAGGTTGAAAATATATTTCTTACCGACTTCAGTTTACTTTTTCTTGCTCTGTCTTCTTGCGCTATACCCCTGTTAGCTCTTACTTAAATCAGTCAGCAGCATGATCAAGTGATAAAACTCGAATGAAATAGGACGAAACGATTTCTATTGGAGAGCATTCATATCGATGAGGTGTATTAGATTGATCGGCCTGTTAATTGAGAGAACAACCCGTGTCTAACGCATATTTTGGTTGAACTCAACATCTCGGAGAGGATTTCTGGTACAGTAAATATAGAAGTTCGCTTCGCAAAAGCTTTCGTTTGTTTGCATCCAATGTTAATCTGCTTCCACATACGCTTTAATAAGGTCCACTTATAACTAGTACTTGGGGGCAATCAGATTAGCAGCGTAGGTTGAAAAGCTTTGAGCTCTTCATGTTGGACTGTGCGCGTAAAGTTTTGTGCGTTGTGTGTGTTTAGACAGAACCGCTAGTGTTGTCCGGAAGCTACCTTTTGCATGAAAAGTCAATATGCAATGCTCCCTGTAAATATAAAAGTCGGATTCCTCATGAGAAATTTGATTTCGGAACCGGCATGAACTCCCTTAAACTTTCCCACTCAGTACCTTATTTGGCTATCATTGCCCAATGCAGGAAGGCTGTAATGTCGTTCTGAGGAAAATAGATCCATCAAGAACGCGGTAATCGTGAATTGTAATGTGACAAGAGCATTTTGTATCAACAAAGTATTGTTTTTTTTACTATTCTTCAAATGTTTCATATTTATTTATTTATTTAGAACATACTGCAGGCTGAGCGCCCAAGCAGGAGTGGCACAAAGTTATATAAAATTCAAAAAAAGCATGAAAGCACAAGGAACAAAACACACCAGCATATTGAGTAAACCTGCTGAAACGGTTATTATTGCACATAAAATATGAGCACAACACAAAAAAAAACTGACGCAATCAAAACCGACACCCAAGAACTGACAGGAGGCAAGGTTTCCTAACACATTACGTACCTTATTCCAGCATATCTAAAGACTGGAGAGAACAGACAAGCAAACGTACTACTTCAATCTGTAATTCTATTAGGGAATAAGGAGAATTTGTATAAGTTAGTCCTTGCAAAATGAGGAGAGGGCAAGAGAGTGGCGTGTCTGCCTAGTGGTATGAGGGCAAACGTAAGGACTGGGATCAAGTGTGAGTTTGTGCCCAAGTAAGAGAAATAAAAATTTGAGACGGAGAAAATTTCTCTTCTTGCTTAGAGAGTGACAATGTCATTTTCTACCGTTAATTCAGATACTGAATCGGTGCGACCGTATTTGGAATAAATAAATCGCACTGCTCGTCTCTGAATTTTTTCAAGAGTATTTATATTACACATTGTATGAGGGTCCCACACTGTGCAAGCATATTCAAGCCTAGGCAATATAAAAGTTGTGTATGCGAGAAGTTTAACATAAGCGGGAGCATCGTTAAGCTTGTGTCTGAGCAGGCATAGTTTGCGAAAGGCTGAAGAGGAGATGGTGTTCCAGCTGAGGCGGTTATTTAGTGCAACGCCGAGATATTTAACGTCTGGTAAACTGCGGTCCTGGACAGGTTAAGTGTATTGAAGCGGGTATTTTTTCCAGGTTATGCGAAGGAAGACAGATTTTTCTGAGGTTAGGAGTATGCCCCACTCCTGGCATCATTCTAGTTTGTTTTTAGTTCATTAAGTGCGTGCTGGTCTTCTAGTACCACTATTTCATTAAAGATAACGCAGTCATCGGCGAAGAGACAAATTTTCACGGGATCGTGAATCACATTAACTATATCTTTGCAAAATATCAGGAAGAGGAGTGACCCGAGAACACTACCTTGCGGAACACCGGAAGAGACTGGAATACAGTCAGATTTTGAACCATATATATGTAGGTACGTACTGAGAACAATTGGTGAAGTTGGCGGAGATCCAGGCAATGAAGAAACTGGGAAGTTCAAGCTGCTTTAATTTGAAAATAAGAATGTCATGCAGAATACGATCAAAAATAGAGTATATATTTGTCCACCTCTGTCGAGGATAGAAGCGAAAAAAAAAATGAACTGTTGGTAACTGAGTTGTGGTTGGAAAGCCCCTTTCTGAAGTCATGCTGGAATGTAGATAGAATATTGTGGTTATTTAGGAAGTCAGAGACGTGAGTACTCACTATGTGTTCAAGCATTTTACAGGTCAATGACACCAAGGAAACAGGGCGATAATTAGATATTGAGAGTGGGTTGCATTTTTTAAGCATAGGAACTACGCACGCTATATTCCAGTCACCTGGAAGAGAGGGGCTAGATTTCATAAAAAAAGCGCGCCAGAAACGGCAGCCACTTTGTCATAACTTTCCAATAATCATCATAGTTAGAGATTTATATGAATACAAATTCTCGAATAAGCTCAGTAAAACTGTTAACAATAATTAAATAAATGAGGAGAATGAAACTCTTCCGCTGTTTTAGTTGGCTCACGCGACATTGGCTGATTAACTTCCTCTCTGGTTTAGCGCTAAAACAGCATAGCACAAAAAAGTGTGATGCTAGCATTTTCATTTTCCTGCTGCGAAAGTCCTCTTCGCCGACATGAAATTTTGAAATTCAATTTAAACTTTGTCATCTGTCTGGAACAGTGCTTTTACAGTCCATGACGATGATGATGATGTCTTTTCATGCTCCAAGCATGCATAGCGGATTTTTCCTTTTTCTGTTTTTCTTTTGAACAATAGAGAAAAACGATTGTCGCTTGATCTGGCCATTAACGGCAAATGAAAGCATGTTTGCAGTGGAATTATAAAACAAGCTTACTTCTTGTATCAATACTTGGAGAAATGATATATAGATCAAATGAAGCTACCTATTTAAGCCGTAAAAATGCGCTTAGTGCCTTCCATTGTATCCACTTATCCCTTTCACTTGAAATGCCCTATACTGCCCGGTTATCAAATCAATCAGGTAATAAATCGATGTTGAGGAGATAACAGTCAGCACTAGCTGTAATACGAAGTAAATCCTTCTACTGTTTACCCAAAATTTGTTTTATAAACACGGATTCACCTTCATGACCGATCGTCTATTTTTCAGTACCTCGAACGTTACAATGTGAAGTAGGCCTGCCGCTCAATTCTGCGCTTTATAAAACCGCACGAATTTTCTTTGGCACTGTAGTTCTCATAACGTACTTCCTCCACATGAAGTGGGCAAAATGCGGCATCCTAAGACATACATCACAGTTTCTGATAACAATTAAGCCACCAGTCTGAAAGAAGTGGGCACATTAGAAACTTTCTCTAGTCCTTGTTTTGCCAAAATGCATTTTGACGAAAGATATTTCTGGACGCATTATTGGGAGGGGGAAAAGTCTCGAAACCTATTGTGTCATTGTTTCGCTATTTTGCTTTTCTCTTGATGGTGTTGGATTAATTTTTGTTTACTGTAGACGTCTTCAATCCAAATATGAAAAACATTGCGCCTTGGTATGAGCCCATAGCAAATTAAAATAAACGATGAGCCATTTAGCCATTATTGAAAATTAGCCATTTATTGAAAATTTTCTCAAGCATCATGCGTTGGCCCTTGACCCATGTCACAGCCAGCACGGTGGAAGCTCCGACGAATGCATTAAGTCACCATGAAGCATTTTCATTCGGACGTCGCAAAGACCCTAGCTAAGTTAACCTTCGAGGTTATTTATTTATAAATTGTTCTTTATTAATGACATGTGCAACGCAGCCCTGAAGTCAGTAACGGAATATAGTTTCTATTCCCTGTTTATTATGATATATTTTCTGAGTAGCTCTCGGGCGAAAGGAGCGCAACTAGTCGGGAGCAGCAGGATACTTAGAGATATACTAAGCGTATGGGCGCCAATCATTTCAACATTACTCGTTTTTGAAACTTGCACCATCAATCAGCTCTGAATTTTTGCTTATGAAGTGCTGTGCCTGGAGAGGCGAAATGACAGCTAATCCCTCTTTCCGGAGCTTGGTACCTGGGAACGCAAAACGTCAAGAAGGCTCGCAAAGTTTACATTGACCCGATGGCAGTGAACAGACTTCACCCCACGGGCGATTATGCGCCTGGAGCTCTGACAGCAAGGAGAAACACAAAGGCTGTGCAGGCCCTGTAGCTTAAGAGACAACGTAAGCTATGATATGAAGCAAATAGAATTCTAGAATGTTTTGTCATGCTAGTTTATACGCATTCAAGTAAACGTGACAAGCGGAGCAAGGCTCATGGTGATCTCATACCACAGGGGACTCCAAGCTGGAGAGATGCGCCTCGTTTTAAATCAAGTCGTAGGTTCGCTTTCTCACGGAAGCGGGGCCAGCGCGGACACATGAATGCCCGCTTTAGTGACGGCACACTTGTGATCACGGGAGGACCAGCATCTTGAGGCTGGTCATGGGAGCCGCGGTCCTAATACTCCAATGCCAACAGATTCATTAGTGTGTAATGTATGAGGGTCCTTAACGTTCTTTACCGCCATTCGATAGTCTGGTTCGAAAGCCAAAATTATTTTCAACTTCCCAGGCGTAATAAACCTAAGTCTTTGGGTCTTAGCGTAAACACCAATGGGCAACAGTCTAGACTTTTACACCTTTTCCGTCAAACCAGCATAATGGTAGAAATTGTAAGTTTCAAATGTTTGGATTTCTCAAGCACTGAGATACAGGGAAATAATTTTGCAGTTAAACATGTACGCTGCACCCACGTTTCAGAAATGCATCAATATTGTTACTTGTATCTGTAAAAACATGCAATACTATGTTATCTTTAAGCTCGATGCTTTGTAAAGTGGGCCTTCCGCCCACTGACGTCTCAACGCACGAGATTGTGCGCCTTGCACTGTCAGGACTGCCTCCCTTCCTTACTGCTATTGCAAGTGCACTTATAGATGCGTCCTCACGACGCGTATTCTGCCGGTGCATCACCGGATGGTATCTGGTGGATAGTGATGGCGAAGGTTGATAAGCGCGGAGCAAGCATTTAGGGGGGCTTCCGTTGGAGCGTTGCTGTGATTCAGATACTCTGCCAACAGGCCCCGTGTTGCGACAGCCCGTGGCATTGCGCCGTCTCGAAAAGGCATGCCTTTCAAACATTTTTCACTTCGTTGGCTTTCTGGATAGTTTGATATGCGGCACCTGTTTTGGAAGTAAATGACAGAACCGCCCCAAGTTACTTCCCAATAGTAATCACAATAATAAAGAAATCTTCGGCCTCAAAAATACTTTGCGAGGACACGAGAGCTACCAAGTGCAGTTTTTACGATGTTTTCGCAGCTACTGATTCGTAGCTTACACTTTAACGTTACTGAAAACTAATCGCTGATAGTCCTACATTTTTCAAGTGTGTAAAAGTTCTGTCACATGGTGAAATTTATTGTCATTGAAAAAATGTTCAAAGTACTAATTTACCATTTATAAACATCACACACATCAGAAATTTCTTATAATTTAGAGTCATTTTACAGTGCAACACCAGATTATCTGCCGGAAGAAGCATCCGCCTTGTTGTCCACTCAGTCTACAGTAACCCGCCAGAAAGTACGTTGTCAGTGCTGCATTTATTCAGCTTAATCCTCGAGTCAAGTAGTATATAATGAACCAGGCTGCCTCGATTCATTCTAAAGTACTTCAGGTCAGAGCACGCACCTTGTATCTCCGTGGGCATGACACTAAATCTGCCTGTCTCACTCGCATAAGACACGTGCACGCTGTTGAAAAGTTCACGCCGAAATATCAGGCTTTTTAGCGCTGTACAACGCAAAAAACGTGCAAAGCGATGCGACTAAATTTAAAAGACGGATGGTTGCGTGCCTTGTTTTCCTAAAATCCGTGCATCTTTTTTTTTTTTTTTCTGCATTGCCGAAATCCCCGCCTTTTTTTTCTGCAATATTGGAGCACTCTAAACAGTAAATCGCGAATGCATCGCACAAGGCACGTTTTCATCGCCAATAAACCCGCCGTAAACTCGGAAGCACACATACGCCGCGTGCGTTTCTGCGAGTGCCGCCGGCTGCCGATCCCCACTATCGGAGCGATGGTGGCGCCACCTCTAGGTCGATCTCGAGGCGAATAGTCTTTGTTCGGTGCGGATAATCCGTCAGGAAGAAAAGCCGACAAGAAAGCAATCAATCTGATCCTGGAAGTGAAGCGGATGTTACTGGACACAAGAGGATATATGATGATTTCGTTGTGCGGGCGTTCATCCGAGCGTTGCGTCCGTTCTTATGCAGGCTACTCTGAGTTCGTCGCACAAAGTTTAGCTTTTAGTCCTCGTCTTCTTCCCTGCGTTTGTTGCGCTCAGGCAACGCCTTTTATTTTTACTACTCTGCTCAAGCTCTTGTCACCGGTGACTGCAGCGATCATGTGGAACGAACGTAGTACACTTCTATGCGCACGACGAGGGGCAAAATGGCCTATCGACAACTCTTGTGTGCACTTTTCGCTGGCCTCTTTCTCTTGTTTACTGAGCTTGTACCTGTTTGTTCTCTTGTTTACTGAGCTTACCGCCGATGGCGGTAAGCTCCCGCAATCATACAAGGAACGCCAATGGCCATAGCTTTGAGTAGGCTTCCCTGGATTTGCCTGGCAAATGACAGAGTCGATTTATAGGCAATGTCACAACAGTGCGCGGATTAAGAAGGAAAACAGGCAAATGTGCAAAAAAAAAAACACAGCTAAGGAAGAATTTATGTCAAAAACAGAAAAAGGGGTCCGACCAAAGGTTGTTGCCCCCCCCCCCCCCTCCTTTCACATACAGTTGATGCAACGGGCACGCTCCTTCCACTGGCCTTGGTCTCCGCCTATCTTCGTAGAAATCATAGTAAAATCGGGCTTCGACCTGACTTTGCGTAGACCGTAAAGTATAGAACGGGCATTATCGAAAAACTCAGATTACCGCGCCTGTGGAACAATCATCTCTCAGTTGTAGACTGTGCACAAAAGCATTTTTGTGGCCATATAAACTAGAGGATTCAATGACTAAGCTGCAGGAAATTGTCTCATCCTCACATCATCATCGCCAGCCTCACTACAGCCACTGCAGGGCAAAAACCTCTTCCACATCCCTCCATTTAACCTGGTCCAGTGACAGCTGCATTCATCACATCTCATCCTCATCCGCCCACCTAACGGTTTTGCTGCCGCCTGGTAAGCTTACCTTCTGGAACTTGAACAGCTACCCTTACAGATCACCCGTTGTATTGCCATTGAGAAAGGCCTGTACTCACAGTTGACCTGTAAGCACCCGGCGACTCTGGATGTTCGGATGCTCCATCAAAGACTACTATTTTACTGTTAAACCATTGTGCACGGCATAAACAATAACTATTAATCGGTGTTGGTCCCATTTTTTGGAGAGATATTACCGCCAATGGGATCACACGAGTCATCGTAGAACTAAGATTCTAGGCAATAAGAATTGCGTAAGCGTAGTGCGTGATACAACATACGAAAGAAGGAAGGAGTACACATATTCCGTTGTGGGAACGTATGTGCTCTTGGCGGCAGAAGAAGCGCATGCGCTTCCTTATCACAGCCAAAACTTGCCGGAAAATTTCGAGTATCAGTAACGCTCAGCTTTTTCTGCGCGTATGATTGCCCAGAATTATGAGGTGAAATGTGCCCCGCTTCGTTTTTCATTATTGAAAGGCTGAATTTTAGAATCCGAAAGTACGATGACGTTTATTCCGAATGGAATAACAGATTCCTTCAAGAATATAGGCGAGAAGATACCCACAACCATAGTGTCACTTGGGAGACATTACGAATGGTATGCGAATGTTGTAAGCAGAGTTCTCACCAGGACCAATGCGTATCTGTGCTGCGCGTACTATTCGTGATTCCGTCAATCCATGCGGCACCTGCAGGCGAAGCCAAGAAACGAGCTGAACAGATCCAAGTAGCACACGCCCAACGCAAGCGTTATGGAAGGCCGAGTACCGTGGTCGTGGCACTGAGAAAAAGCAAAACAAGAAAGCAAACGAACGGAAAACAGTTTCTGAGGGCTGAGCAGTGCGTGTCTACACCGTGGCACACGCATACATTTCTTTCGAGCTCTTGCGGTTGGCGCCTGAGAATTGAGTCATTTCCTGTTTACGCGGAAAGCGATGAAAGTGATACAGTCTATACCGATTCTTGCCAGTATCTGTCGCACGATTTAATTCCTGGTATTATATGCTTCCTGCTAACCTAGCTGATGTACAGACGACCTACGCTTAACTGCGTATGAACAACTTTTGTGGAAAATCAGTAATGCATATAGAAAACAAAACAGGGCCTCGTATGAGGTTTGGGGAATGTCTGTTTCAACTCCTTGATAGGGGAAGGAAAAAGCATCAAGATAAACGTATTGCTTCCAGTTTGTAATATTACTAGCAAAAACGTCAAGTGTAGACTCATGAAAATCGTAGTGTTAAAGCTTTTTCAACAGAATAGAGCAACGAACAGTATCGAAAACTTTATAAATCAAGAAATTATACTAGCGGCAGTCCATTATTGTGTAGAGATGTATATACGAAATGTGCAGGTTCGAGAACTGCTGTGTATTTAGATCTATTTGATCGGCAGCCATGCTGAACATCGGGAAACAATATCTGCAAATCCAGAAATACAGAAGGTGACCTCAATCAAATGCTGTGGGAATCTCCAGTGCTGAAGCCGACGCGGATCCGGCACCTCGTGGCAGCTGGCCTCCCCCCCCCCCCCCCCCATAATCCGCAGTCATATGCCGTTTGGACACAGGGACCACATCATCGTTCACTCCTCGACTTCATTGCATCAGCCAACCTTCTTTTTTTCCCTTTTTTAATGCGAAAGCGTTACTTTGCTATGTTCTCAGATTTGTGCCCGCAAACCAGGTCCGCAAACCGCGTCAGAAAAATCGTGTCCACAGCAGTTGTGAGTAATTGAGAAGTGGTAAAGGTTAATGAGGGGAGTCAATCGAGAGAGGGTGACCTAATGTGCCCGAAAACATAGTTAGGCCAATATGTAATTAGGTAATTATTCAGAGGCAGAAATGTGAAAGTAAACACTAAAATGGTCTCATTATGGCGCCACATTTGAATGTATAATATACTAAAATTGTCAAGTAAGTCAATTAGGGTGACGCCAAGAATGTGACGTCACGCAACCAGAAGTAGAGCCAAAAAAGGGCACTGGAAGGGATCGGCAGGCAATTGGAAAATACCAAAGACTCAAGTGGGTAAACAAGAAGGGAATTAATGTGACTTCAGGGATGGGACATCACGCAACCGAAAGTAGAGCCAAAAACGGGCATAGGAAGGAATTGGCACGCAATTTTAAAGTACCAAAGACTAAAATGGTAAACAAAGAAGGGAATAATGTGATGCAGAGAATGTGACGTCACGCAACCGGAAGTAGAGCCGAAAAAGGGCATAAGAAGAGATTGGCGCGAATTTTGAAAGCACCAAAGACTGAAATGGGTAAACAAGAAGTGAATTAAGCAACTAGAAGCAACCAGACGCAACCAACAGCAGTGTCCGTGCTTTCGCATTCCTCCAATGCAAATTCTTTAGCGCCCTTTAATTTTATGACCACACACTTCATCCTTCATAGCATTCTTTTTATGCCCTGCATCGCAAAAAAAGAAAACAATATTGTTGCGAAGAAGATCGGCAGTGGCGCGACAGGAGCCTTTGCGTTAGGCCAGCCATTAAACCATCTTTAACACTGTCGCGTATTTGGCCGTCTTCTTGCTTGTCGCCGCGTAATAAAATTATATATATATATATATATATATATATATATATATATATATATATATATATATATATATATATATTCTTGTTTTCAGGAAACCCTTATTTGCGGTGGACAAACGTCATGGCACAAAGGAATGAATTTCAGATTCGCAAGATACCTTGGAGTTTTCAAGGAACAAAATCGGACATCATTATAGGTTGAAAACATTGTTTTGCCGTTTCAAAAATTTCTAAGTTCCAAAACTTCAGCAGTACAATTTTTTTGTGCCTTGTTTTCACTCAAAACATCTATGCAGCTTTTACCTCTAAAACAGTTACTAAAAGATGTTGTTGCGTAGCTGCTTCAGTAAAGAATAATAAATTTGCTCCATGGAGCGACGCAGTGTAAAAAGAAAATGTAAATTTCAACCATATATTCGGCAACAGGGGTAAAGTTGTTCTCACTAAATCATTTAGTCTTTATTATGCAGGTTATGCCTTCCATTTATTGCAAAATGTGTAGCTTAGATGGCTATTTACTTTCTCACCAACGCAACAAATTGCCAAAACTTCAAAAACTGCAAAAAGAGCGATGACTATAATTACAGTCTAAAAAAAAAATTCTATTTTTAGTAAAACGCCCCCAAACAAGCATCAGCGCATCAATAAAGAGCACGTTAAAAAAATAGCCTTCAAAAATTGTCCATTTTGTCATAATTGAGAAAAAAATAATATATTTAAGAACTGGATTGAGTACCACTGCACCTCACAGCACAAGAAATACAGGCTAGAGAAAAGAACCCTTACTTGCCTTTTCTCACGAATTTGCAACAGCGATCTTTTTCCGATCGCTGTTGCAAATAGTGTAGTATTTATCAATGTAGCTAAATCGTCAGACTGAGCTCGAGGCTAGTCTTACAGTTTCACAGTTCATGAACTACCCACTGTCAGAATAGGTTTCTCCTCTTCCTCTTCCCAGTGCTGACTAGGAATGCCCAAGAATTTATATGAAGAAACTGTGATGATTCGTGCAGAGCACATTTTTACAAAACGTTTTAAAATGCTCGTGATGTAGCACCATCATAGCAGAGATTCTCACAGTATGAGAGATGCACGAGTGCAAAAGACAGGACCGCCCCATATATATGGCATTCAGGTAACACCTGTCATCTGCCTACCATTCAAATGCTCCATAACTAAAATTTACCAGCCTCCCTGGGCAGTCATTTTCTTAAACGTAATCACTCTCCCACCCCCCTCACACACAAAACAATATGAACGTGCAATCGATATTGAAACCATCAGTGCATTCAATAATAGCGAGCTAGTGCGAAATGACACTTATCTCATGCATCTCAACACCATACGGTTATCTCTGGCTTTTTTGTACGAAAATCATACCTTTATTTGGAGGGGGGAGGCAAAGATTCTAGCAACCATGACTAGGTTATGTAAAGGTTTACTTTTCAGAATTTGAGTAAGGAATGAATAAATGTGTCATGTCAATTTTGCATGGAATGTATTTGCACAGACTGCAGATGAATAGTCTGCAAAACGTAACCAAGCAACCAGATTTGTTTTTATGTTAAATTCCAATGGCATATCCGAATCAATGTTTTCTGCTTTCTTTAGGGTAATCGAATTCCAATGGCACATTGGGAACGAAAGTTGTTTGTTTCAATGTAAGATTGGGTCAGATGTCGATCCCGGATCGCTTCATGGAGCAGCTATATTTGCTCCATCGAAATCTGAGGATGTGGTCGGAAATCCTCATGACTTTTCCCTTTTTTCCGCTTCTGCTCTCTGTAAAGATCAGCACATCTTTGCTTCCTGTCGTCGCTACATGAGGATCCGAGCAGCTGTGAATGACGTGAACGCTTCATCTTTTGTTTGCTGGCCTCCAAAGAGTGAACTTTCACTTCGAAATTCTCGCAGTGAAATATCTTGCGCGGCAGGCTGCACCAAAATAACCAGACAGACCTCCAAGCGAGGAAAAAGCGGTAGCCCCTGGAACGCACAGCCATCAAGCCAACCGTAGTGGGCAGCCGTTGCAGCGGCCTAAAAGATGCGGATAGACCATATAACGGAAGGACACAGACACGTGCACACAAAACCGCGAAAGCAGAAAAACAAGGTGGGCTATAACATTGTACCTTAGTTTGAGTAGCCGCCAGGAAAAGAACCGCTTGACCGTCGATCACGACGTATATTGGCTGTGGTCGCACGAGTTTGCTTTTAAATACACGGTGAGTTTTTCTGCACTGTTAGTCTTACAAGGCAAGCAATGAGAGCATAGGCTTGGTTCTCAACGTTGTTCGTGCACGCTCCAGCGGCACCAACGCGACGAATCCTGGCAAACAGCCATGACAACGTTTATATTCGAAGCATGTTGTTTTCGCATTCGGATCTCTTAAATGCTTCCGCATCACAACGGATGCGAGAACAGGTTTCCAAAGCATTATTTGCGTTATGGTCTTTACAACGGACGAGCCCTAATTCAGCGCAGAACGGAAAACCTTGCATTCGATTGAAACAAGATGCTGCCGGGCTGTGCTCGGCGTCGGCAGCTTTTTTCAAACCGCGCCTCAGCCACTTCAGAGAGGTTTGTCAGCCTCGATCCAAAATTAGATTATGCTATATCATAAACGCAAACATTCATGCTATTAGATACCCTTTTTTGGCAACATTTGCAAAATAAAGCTCGCACCAGGAAAAATACAGTGGCGGCTGATGCAGAGAGCGCGGCCACGAGATTCAGATCCACGCTCTAATTGGCTTACGTCCAACGTGGAGCATGCTCCCGTGGGAGCAAACGCATTTCAATGACAAATTTGGAGGATGGGATCTCGGCCAGAGTGGTGCGCTCCGTTTGCGATCCGGCGAAGCGCTTTCGATCTGCCAATGCAATGTTAAGTCATGCAAAACATCGCCATGCTACCATCAATATCTAAATCTGTAGTACAAAGCCACCCTTTTGCTAGCATTTTAGGATGTTCTAGTTTTTATGGATGTGATTAGGGATCCAATATGCGGCTAAGAAGCATCCTGTGCCACCAAGAGACGGTATGTGCATTATCTCCAGCTAAGAGGACTTTTGATATCTCAAAAACTCCAGAGAATGTTGAATGTCACTGACCCGATTTTCTTCCTATCACCTTTCGTGACACGTGTTCCACACACGCATCTGGACGTATTCTCGCTGCTTTCTGCTCGCGCTCTATAGCCTTGGAAGCGCCAGCGAAGTAAGTAAAGAGGAATGGCAAGCATTTGCAGCTTCATTGTTGAAAAAAAAACACAAACAGAACAATGGAATTTGCTTGCAGTAAACGAAACAGCATAAAAGATCAGGGAAATTACAAAAACAAAGTTACGATGAAGAAAGTCTCTGAAACCTGCAAGCTAATAACTTCACCTAGGAGTTAGCAAGTGAAATTGGAGTTCAAATTAATCTGAATTTTTACTAAAATTAGGTGAAGTTTCAGACATATGTTTAAAATAACGGGTTAAATATTATGACGCTATGCTGTTCTGAAACCTACTTGATTAAATAAAGGACAGGTGGCTCTTGTTATATCATGCTCACGTAGTCAGCTCAGAAAACGTGCTGAAACATATGGTTCTTGAGATTTTTTTTCTGTCTAAATATCTTTCCAGTGGAGCATAGCAGCCTGAAAAAAAAGCAGGTTATATATAATGCAACAAATGTTTTTAACGCAACAGTTGATGCAAAAAAACAAAACAAAATTTGTGTTGCCACTCTTCCAAAACCAGCATTGTATGATCCCCTAGCTTGAGATCAAGCAAATGGCACATTTAGTGGGTGAGGTGCCATGCAACACATTTTATGATCCAAATGATTTACATTTTAGGGCGTCTGCCTTGTACTTGCTGCCTAGAAGATCACAGTAGGGGAAGAAAAGGTGCCGTGAAAATTTCACTGCCACTTCAGTTGTTGAATCACTTGATTGGTGCAAGCATTAAAGCAAGAGAGATTGAAGCCGGCGAATCATGCAGGACAACGGGAAGCATAGTGTTGTCGCTCACTTTTCTGTCTTCTTTTCTGTACTTTTCTTGCTGCCTTTTCGAGCACTAACCCTGTAATCGAGTTGAAAGAATGTTCACGAAAGAAGAACAAGGCCCAGACGGGCCCGGCAGCGTGTGAATACACCGTATTTACTGGCAAGCGTCTCCAAGACTGCCCGCGGGAGAAAACATTCCCGAGGGGCTTGATAGAGAACGAGTTTACGATATCACATAGAAGAGATACAACGATACACGAGAAAGAGGCAATGCAGTACTGAAGTTTTTCTTGAGTATCACGCATTAAGCTCGCATTCTCGAGGTAAGTTAGCGCATACGTGCGCGATACAGGCTTCGAAGACAGCTGGTGTTAACGACATAACGCGCAAACTGAAGACATCGACGTGCTGAAATCAACACCGAAAAAGGAAAGCAGCACTACCATTTACGAAATTCTTGCCATAGTGTATCAGTGAAATACACTTTTATTTAAATGCATTATCATGCACAAAGCCGAACCTCATATAAAACACTTTTTTTTTTAAGAAAACCGTAGGCCTTGTTGGGCGTTTACATGAGTGAGCAAATTAATGGGACCGTTATGCAAGAATACGAGACATGAAAAAAATTAGAAATAAATTAAAAGCATCTGCATTGAAACATTGCGATACGCTTTCAGTCTGACGCATCTAGAACATTTTTAAGAATTACGGTGCAACACAGTAGTCCAGAAGTTAATCAAGAGGCACTGACAAGAGAAAAAGAAACATACACTCGCAATGAATAAAGAAAGACATCGTAGGAGCTACATTCTTATACAGTTTGTTTTTCAAAAAATGACTGGACGTTTTTCAGAATAAGGTCAAGAAACATGTAAATGAATTCGTGCGGCACACTGTTCCATTTTTGAAAGGCTGAAGGGAAAATTGGGAATTTATATGGGTCGCATCACACTGGAATGGGTCTGACGCACTTTTTATGATTTGAGCCTATGATTGGCCTTCTTGATTAAAAATTAGCGGGATGCCTTTTCTCGCCGCAGGCAGGTTCATTTTATTCTCGAAGATCAAAACAAGGCAAAGAGTGGAAAAAGAAGGGTCCGCGTCTGACTACTGCCGAGCAGTTAGGGGCAACCAGCGCGACGACCGGAGGCTCGTACGATAATTCAGTGCCTTTCTTCTTTTTTTGCGCTTAATAATGTGAAAATCAATGATGTCTTTACCTGTAGTAATGTGTAAACACGGTGACTACATGCTTCCGTTCCTCAAAAGCGTCGGTGACAGAGGAACACGTCTCTCTTCGTAGTAGGTTTCGTAAACACGTTAGTCTGTTAGACCGCGATTTCTTGAAGATTTCCAGCGACGCCGAAGCCAAACTTCGGCCTTATAGCCTCTGGGGCACTAGGAGCATGTCATAATAAAGTTCTACCCGCCAAAATCGCAAATACACTTCCCTAAACACCCCGAATTTCGCCACTAGCAAGGGACAGCAATACTTAACTCTAGCGACGAGCTTCACGCGGACCTCAATATTTCCGCGTGGAAAGACTTCGCAGCGCTCCCAGTTTTTGATTAATTTCGCCAAAACGAACAATTGCCCGATGGTTTCCTTCTAAGAAATAAAAACAGCAAATGGAAAATCATCTGTCCTCCTATTTACCTTTATTGCCTGCTTGTCACTTGCGTGTACAAGCGATTATTACCTTAATCGTTGAGGAAAACATCAAGTTACCTGGTGTTTACTCACAGGGCATTCTACCAGTGCTTCATTATAAAATAAAGGACTGCATTGATAATTAGGATGAATAACGTTTACTTCTGCAAGAATAGAGCCGTTTAGTCTAGCATACATAATCGTGCGAAGGATTTGTGACATGCCGGAACATGTTTTTCGCAAAGTGCCTCATTGCCAAAAAAAAAAAAAAGAATGCCGTTAGTAACTGCGCAAAAATGCATGAGCCACTGGTGAATATAAGGCAATACAAGCAAGCGCTGCTTTAACATCGAATAAGGAACATGAACATTTACTTGCCTGATTCAATACTTTTTATGTAAACTAGATTTATTTTCTAAAGGAAAAGCCGGCATACCAAACAGAAAGAATTGATGTGATTTCGTACCCATAACATGCTGTTTTGTTTATTTTTATTACACCTACGAAAACGAATAGTAACCATAAGAAAATGAGCATAACATCGTGGAAGCTAAATAAAATAGTTCGACATATATTGAGCGAAACGCAGAGAACAATACAGGGAACTTATTAGGTATTAATTTAAGAGACCTAGAAGAGAAACGGTCAAAAAGTGCGCTCCTGCTAATGGCTCACAAATCGATAAATAAAGAACAAATAAACGTAAAGTGCCCTTGGGCATCTTATGTAATGCAAAGGAAAGAGAACCGATCGTCATTAACAGTAACGGACTGCATTTTAACAGAAAGGGTCAGCAGGGGGTGGAATACAGGTGGTTGGTTGACATAAATGTGATTTCGTGAAGAACGTGGATTGAGGTTGCCGAAAACCAGGTTATCACAGATATGTGCGATAAAAATCTTCCCTGCTGAGACCGTAGTCAAGCTTTTGATGATGAGAGCATTTTCCAAAGGGTTGAAAGAAATACCTTTGAGACTTGCTGCATTCTTTCTGTTGTTACTGTAAGGTGCCTTACCAAATAATACAATGGAAGAACATTTTCACAATTTAGAAATTCGTATTTGAGAAACTGCATGTACACATTGATGCGGCCTCTGAAGGTAGGCTGTGCAGCAAGGCGATCATGATGCAATTTATAGAGCCTAGTGATTGGACAATTGGCTAACAAAGATCGTTTGTGAAAATTTTACTTTTATATTTAGGAAAAATATATTGTGCGAAATTCAAGGCAGTCGACAGCAAAGGCAAGTTTCGTTTTTATACTTTTTCATTTAGGTATTTGATTCAAAACATGAAGCCCCAAAAATGTCAGTCTGTAAAGTCCATAGGTCGATTGTTATGCTTGGCATAAATATAAAAATGCCTTACATGTATTTTTATGGGTCATTAAAAAGAAGTTAACATGACCATGGTGGTAAGAGCACGCATTGTGATGCATTTTAAAAACGTGCAATGTGTTAAATACAACTCAAGGAGATTTCGGATGAATAATATTGTTTTATGTTTTTTGTATTTCCAGCTGCATTGCAAAAACAAAATGAAAAACCTCAAGAACAATGTTCAAAAGCTTGAATTTGGCAGTATTTAAAAATTTTTCATATCCGCAAAGTTAGCCCGAGGAACTGTAAGATGGGTACTCTCTGCGTTCAATAACTTCAGCCACAGGTACCAACATTTCTTGCACTGGGCTTGCAGACACCAAGGGTTGCATTGGCCTGGCGACTGGAGTTACCGCGGAAGCACTAGCGGGTCCATGCAAAATACGGAGTGTCGACTAATAAGAACAAAAGAACAAAAAAAGAACAAAAGAACAAAATATTTCATCGCGTAAGCTGCCATAGAAGCAGGCCGCAGAAAGAAAGGAGACAGATTGACACAGAAGGTGTCTCAGTGGAGACTCTTCGGTGTGAGACGACTCTTCGGCGTGAGCGCCCGCCGCTGTTATGTACTTGGGAGTGCAGACAGAAAGGATAGGACCTACCGGCCCGAAAAAACACACGCGTTGGCCCATGCGTTCTTGTACAAACTTGAAACGATTAGTCACTCGCCGGCGGGCTAACCTCCTCGCACTAGCCGAGCGCGACGACTCTTTACTTCAAGCTCGCTTCACAAGCATTCGCACAAACACACGCGCGCACACGAAGACACGTATAAATTTTTATTTAATGATACTTTTGGCCTCAAAATTAATGTTTGCTGCTAGTTTTTCATGAGGCAGCGAGTTCCACTTCTTAATTTTTCTCGGGAAAAAAAAATTGAGCATCCATGTTAATCTATTCGTGCTGGCCTGGGTTGAGTTTGGTCTTGGTGGTTGCTTCTGACTGTTCGAAACATGTGCAGCCTTACATACTCTTGTGTGTCCAAATTTAATGAGTTGTGGAGAATCAGATAAAAACATATTAATATAGCTATTCTGCGCTGAGAAAATGAAGATAGGTTCGGTCCGTTGGGCACTTTCTTAACTAAGTTGGTTTAACGATATTGTGGTCAGCTGAACATCGATGATCCTTTTTGAACTTTGTCAATTCTCTCTATCTGGTTCTTTTTGAGCGGGTCCAAAACGATGCTCGCCCCCTCTAATGTAGGACGGATGGAATTCAAATATGCGGTTACTTTCGTTGCTTTAGGAGCGTGCTCCCACTTTTACCTCATGCATCAGAGCTTTTTTCTGCGGAACAGCAAGTTATTATATGTGCTTTCTGGCGGAGGTCATCAGATATCGTTATATCTAAGCACTTCAATTTATTTATGCGGCCTTTGGGCTTACCATCTATTTCCCAAACAGGCAGTAGGCATTTTTATTCTCATGTGTCACTCTCATGCACATAGAGGTAGTAGGCATTTTTATTATTCTCATGTGTCACTCTCATGCACATAGTCTTACTGAAGTTTATTTTTATTTTCCACTTGGCGCACAACTAATAATTTGTAATGCGGTCTTTAAGGTGATCAGGTCGTTATTGCTGGCTACTTTTGTATACATTAAGCAGTCGTCTCCAAAATGTCGAACCTTGATATTGGAGTCATTCTTGTGTCGATGTCAGTCATATAACTGAAAATAAAAACATTGCCCGGCACAGATCTCTGAGGGACTCTAGAAGTTACAGGTAAAATACTGAATTTAGCCCTGTTTACTTCCAGAAATGCATGCTTGTTAATTATGATTCAATCACAATATAATTATAATATTCACAGCAGGGCTGAGCAGTTTATCAAGCAGATCAGTGTGTGAGCGCGGTAGAAGGCTTTGGAAATATCGAGGCAATGAGCATCTAACTGAGCTTTCTTACTAAGGAAGTTAGAAGAATCATGCATCATCCCATAAAATCACGTAAATAATGTCCTTGCTATGCAGTCCGCCTGCACAGACTACACCGACATATCTCCCGTAGTATTTTGAGATCAAAATCTGTAGACAATAAAAAAAAACACCCGGTATTATAACCAAGTTTTTGTGTACGCCAAACCTCAGGGTCGAGCAGATATCACGAAAAATATGCAGTAGACAAGCCATGTGAGTCACTCCACGATAAATGACTGATACGGGGCTTCCACATCTCTGACTTGTTCCGTAACAATAATGAAAACTTGCTGCAAAGGGCGAAATTTAAGCCTAACTAAGTTTGTCAGAAAAACAAACTTGGTGCGTGGGTGCCATTTCAACATTTCGGAAATAATTAAACAAGGGTTCGTGATGTGCCCAACCAGCACTATGAAATCCAAATTTTTACACATGACAGCACTGCTGTTCATCATATTTATATAGATTCTAGCTTACTATATGTTTGGAAATATAAATATTGCCCCTAAAATATTTTACCAATTTCAATGAAAGCTACTATTTGTACCATTTCGTAATTTTCCCTTCAAAATGAACTTGGGAACGGTAAGAATAAAAGAGTGATTTTCCTTTCCTTCACATGCATTAAATACAAAAAACTTGCAGATGACAAAACAGAGCAATTGGAAGTTATAGATAGACTGGATTTGCAAAAATATGTATTTAGAATTATTAACACCCGTTTATTTTCACCTTGAGGTAGTGAATGCAAAGGGTGGAGAATTTAGTAGCATCACATACTGCCTTTTGCATCTAAAATTTTAAATGATTGGTTTTTGTTTAAAGCGAAGTTTTGTTAATGTATCTCGGCTATCGCGCCGCAAGTTGCTTCAACTCTCGGAGCCCTTTCAACGCGCACAACAGCGTATAAAATCACAGTTGCGGCTAGACAATTTCCTGCTTAGCTTTGCTGTCAGTCGCAGTAATGCATCTATTGTATTGGAGCTAAAGCAACTGCAGATAATGCATCGCATTCGGCGGCAGAATTAGGGGAATTTTCACATAAAGCAGTGCAACAAGCCAGATCTTTGTCGCTCTCAAAGTTGGAAGTGACCAGCTTTTGCGCCAGCCAGCCATAGAACAGAGACATGACAGCCCTCACTGTCGCGCGTGCATCACGAGCAAGGAGATACAAGCCGGCTCGTTAACAGTAAAAAGCACTTTATGTCCAAATACATTGGCCTCGGTGCGCGTGTGACGGAGAGATATTCGTGCCATTGCGGTGGTGAACGTGTGGTCCGCTCCCGAGATTTTGCCTCACTCACATGGAGTTTCACATGACTAGAAATTTATCCGCTATGAGCCACTTGCGTATATAACTCTGGAGTGACGTGCGCGCTACTAGCGGCGGCGCGGCGCGTCCATAGTGGGTAAGAAACGGGATTTCGGCGCACGCGGTAGTGAGTCTCTAAGTTCGTAATGGAGTAGTTTGCGGCCAATTATTAGCCAAAAGAAAAATACTTTTTGCCTATATGTTTTTCATGTGTGGCAGGCACTGCAGTCTTGTCACGCATACGTTTCGGGATGTTTTAACAATAGTCTGCCTTTGTCGTTTCATTTCATGCTTTTTGCAGTCGGTACAAAAATGTTTAAGGTTAGTGTATACAGAGAGATGACATTATATTCGGACTGTGCAATCAAAACCTACTTTGAATTTTTTTGGTTCTATATATATTTATGGAAGAAAAGCTTTACTCACAAGTTCAGTCGGCCCATCTTAAAAACAGCAGTAGCACCGTCCCTTGCTAGCATCACAAATGAGCGTTGGTCTACAGATTCTGTGCACATCAATCTCTAGAAAGCATGCCCGCGCTCCTGGTGGCTGCCAGCATGTTCCAAGTGGATAGGCAAGCGAATTTCTCAGCACATTGTTGTGAGTAGTGCATCTTATAAACCATCGCAGAGATTCTTGGAGGTTTCTGAGGGCCCTAAGAGAGTGACTTCAACTGTTGTGTTGTTGCCTGCAAAAGCACAGATCGGCATTCGCCGCAGACGGAGGAAATGGCGGAAAAACAACAGAAAAGTTGAACTCGAGACGATTGATCATCGTCAAGAGTGAGCTCTTATTTTCTATTTGTGTACTTACTTTAATCACTTATATGTTACTTTCCTTAAAACAGCTATCAAAGGGTGAATTCTTGTTATATGTCCTCTTTAATGGGAAACATGTAAATACATTTTTCTGTTCGTTTCTTTTCAGCGCTTCATTTCTCATTTGTGTCTTGCAAACGGCGTCCATAATTCGCTTAAATCTCCAGTCAGATGTTGCCGCAACTCATAGAAATGGCAGGATCGAAAAAGCTTAATGTCCTCAGGCAAGTTCTCATCTCTAAACTTGTTAATCCTCTTACCGGCCGATGCCTTGCTGGTTTGTAGGATAGACGCTGAAACGGCCGTGGTATAGGATCCGTGCACATCTAACTAGGGGAGACGTGAGCGCGACTAGCGGCAACTTCAGCGTCCAGAGTGGTTATGCGCCCCATAGCAATGCATCTAAGCAGAAGTCTTAAACGCATTTTTGTGTTTGCAGGGTGCAACTAAGATTTCAGCGCTTCATGAAGGAAAGCCCAGTACACCCCAAAACATATTTCAAAATTATAAAACTTTATTTCGAAGCCGATGTATGTTTAAAACACCGCGATACGTGCATGTGTGCGTCGCCGCCGGCCACCGTCAACTCGCGGGAGAGTGACTCACAGAGACATAACATTGCTTTATTGCGATAGCAATACTGCACCAGGTTTGGAGCTGTCACGTATCCCCGGCCGGACGCAGTTTTTGACCTTGAACAGCAACCGCTTCAGCCGAGCTCCGCCAGACGGCGGCACCGTCGGCGCGGCGCATGCTGCAGCGGCACCGCTGCTGCGCCGAACATTTGGTTCGCTGCTGCATCGGCCTCGCCGTGTTTCCTTTGCTATGCAGGCTGCTAAAGAGAGATGTCAGTGACAAGCTGCGGCTAGGAGGCGACAACGTGCATAAGAGACAGTGGAAGAACGTGATGAACGTCGTGCTAAGTATCGTGCACAAGATGAAGCTCGGCGACTGCGTTCTAGCTGTCCGAGTGCTTCCACCTCGTCGGCTACTGGTGAACACATCACTGCTCAGGAACGCCGCAATGCCACCAAGCGAAGACAGCGCGCTGAAGAATCGCCGGAAGAACAGTCGCAACCATTGTGTGTCATGCGTTACCCTATAGCCAAATTATCGAGCCACACAAGCTACGCCACAAGCGAACACAAGCGTAGCCATGCGGCCATTGCTAACGCAATTTACCAGGCTTAACCAGAGCTAAGCCACTGCCGTTTTTTCTCATTTCACCGCTTAGGCTATCATTCGTGTAGAGTCGGCGTCAACATTGAAGAGCAATCTGGGAAAATATGCACTGACATTTGGAAGCTATATATTTAAAATGATAAGATAGTGTCAGCTGTGAAGCCGGATATGCCCTTGATAGGCGCTCTATGAGCTAATATTTCTCCGGATTAGAAAAGTTGCTCCAGGATTCAATATGCAGTTACGTGCCCTCCACTGGTAAATAGTATGGTAGTTGAAATTGGGCAACCTGGATACTCTTCGCGAAAGGCAGTTCTCAAACGGCATGACAAACGAACGAAAACAAATAGCGCCCCGTTGCAGACGACGGTGCAGACAATACCCCAGCCAATGAAGCTGCTCGCCCGCACATGCGGAAGCCGCCAGGGTGTCGTCTGAGCCGTCGTCTGCAGAGTGCGAGCTATCACAACGACAGAGTATCATATCTGTCATCGTGTGCAAATGTGTCCAACTTGTCTTCGTTCGTTTTTCATTCCGTTTGAAAGCTGCTTTTCGCCTTTAGCATCTAGGCGGCCAGTTTTAACGACCGCACTATTCTATCACTGTAGCGCATGTAGGAGCATGTTGGGATTCGGAAACGCCAGCTAACAGAGCACAGCGCCTGTCAGGGGTATGCCCGGCTGCGCAGCAAACACTTTTCGTGTCGTTTTAAAAATATAGATTCTAAATGTCTTTGCATACTTTCTTGCAGTGTTTTCAAAGCATATGCTAACTGTGAACGAGCGGCTGCCTGCATGAGTGCGCGATGAAACAAGAAAATTGTTCGGAAAATATTATTTCAATGAGCATTTCTATGCACTGCGCTCCCCTCCACTGCCGGAAGCAGGGGGATTCCCACGGGCACGTATCGCAGTGTTTTAAACTGCAACGCCTTCGAAATAAGTCTTCATAATTTTTGTCTATTTTATTTAGTTATTTATTTATTTCAGTTACCCTCTTGGCCCGGTGGGCATTATAGAGGGGAGTGAGACTTGACAAAAAAAAAAGGAGGGAAGGAAAGAACATGGGTACATGGCATTGTAGGTTCTAAGAAAGGAAATCATGTTTACAATGCAGAATTCACATAATAAAATAATAACAGCAAACAAAACAAATTATACATGTTGCAAATTATTGCATGCATAAATACAGGATAGGGTGGAAAAAAAACAATGACGCACACGATATCGCATACAAACAGCAGCACTCGATAAAAAAAAAGGGAAGCAGATAATATGTCGCGTACAACGCGCAACATGATCGCTGGAAGGCCAAAATGCACAACTTAACCTATAAAACTATGGAACTAGACTAAATATTACTATCAATCATTGCTGCACAGTACACACAGCTTTCGTTTAAATTCCTCAACATTGTGAGCAAGCACCAGCGTTTCAGGCAGGCAGTTCCACTCCCTTGATGTTTTGGGCAAAAATGAATATTGATAAGATGCAGTTCGAAAATGAGGTATTCCTACTTTACAAGAGTTATCGATGCGTGATGAGACGTATACCGGTGATGTTATAAGTGAATTTTTCAGCGTTAGACTATTGTGATACATTTTAAAGAAAAGGCAGAAGCGGGAGATTTTTCTGCGTCGCGGCAAAGGTTCTAATGACAATGTGTGCTTCATGGGTGTTACACTTGATAAACGCCCATGGTCACCGAGAATGAAACGTGCAGCGCGATTTTGAAGGGACTCTAGAGCATTAGTTAATAAATCTGTGTGGGGGTCCTACACTGACGCAGCATACACCAGTTTTGAACGAATGAGTGATTTATAAAGAAGTAGTTTCACAGATGATGGTGCCATAGAAAAATTACGTTTTACCCTAGCATGCGGTTAGCATTTGTAATAATGGAAATAATGTGCTCATTCCAAGTTAGGTTTGATGCGACAATAACGCCAAGATATTTATATGATTTTACTGATGTTAATGATGCACCTTTAAGGTTGTATGAAATAGGACAATAAATTCCACGTCCAGAAAAGCGCATTACTTTACATTTAGTCGTGTTAAGTGTCATATTCCATGGAAAGCACAATTCAGAAACAGCATCCAGGTCAGCTTGAAGCACACTTAGATCATTAGTAGTTTTTACTGAGCGATATATGACACAATCATCAGCAAAAAGTCTGACTGCTGATTTAATGTTGTTAGGCTCATCGTTTATGTAAATCAGAAATAAAAGAGGGCCAAGCACAGATCCTTGCGGGACACCTGAAGTTGAAAGGACTGATGAGGAGAGGTAGCCATTAGCGCGAACAAACTGCGAGCGATTGGTTAAAAAGCATTCAATCCATTTTAGTAAGTTGTTGTCAATATTAAGCATGCTAAATTTATAAAGAAGTAGCCGGTGAGACACTTTATCGAAAGCACGACAAAAATCTAAATATATGCAGTCAATTTTATAGCCACTGTCAAGTGAAGAATGTATATCATTTACGAATGCCACTAACTGCGTTTCACATGAAAAATGTTTTCTAAAACCATGTTGAAGAAGCGAAAAAATTGACGAAGATTCTAAAAAGGTGGCTAGGTGTGAAAAAAAGACGTGTTCGATGATTTTGCAAGATACAGAAGTTAGAGATATTGGTCGATAGTTGTTAGCCGCATGCTTGTCGCCTGATTTATGGAGTGGAACTACGATGCCTATTTTCCAGTCATCAGGCGAAATTCCATGTTGCAGTGACTGTTCTAATATCTTAGACAATATAATCGCAGAATAAGTTTTAGTGTTTTTTAGTACTTTGGTATTGATGTAATCAGGCCCACAAGAAGAGGACAGTTTCAAACGATCAATTATACTAAATAACCCATCATAGTCAAATCTAATGGGATCCATTGGAAATTCAGAAGAACTTTTGTAAACAGGAAGAGGGGAACTATGGTCGTGTGAAAATGCTTCAGCAAAGGTCTGATTCAGAACGTTAGCGCAGTTGCTCACAGGAATGTGGTTATACTTAGAATCAACAAGCGATGTTGCCGACTGGCCTGGCTCGTGTATAATGGTCCAAAGTTTTTTCGGATTATTTAACAGAAGCGATGGCAGTGGGAAATTAAAAAAAAAATGGTTTCGCTTCTTTCAAGGCATTTTTATAAGCTCCAACAGTTAGTTTTAGCGTTGAGCACAGCTCATGTGTTTTTGATTGTTTCATTTTGGAAAATAGTCTTCTCTTTTTATTGTCGAGGCGTTTTAGTGTCTGGTTGTACCACGATGCGTGTCGGTTGGTCAAAATGGTTTTACGAGGAATGTACAAATCAATTAACTCATGAAGTTTGCTTTTAAAAGCACCCAATTCTCATTATATTATATTGAGATTAGATTATATTCAGCTTTTTTCACAAAGGGCCGATATCGTACTGGCGTTGTAAAATAAAAAAAACATTGTTGTGGTTTAATTCTGGTTAATCTGAGTTGAATTTCGATAGCAACGGCGGAAGGTTTTTTTGCCTGCTACATTATTCCCCTATCATGCCCTATCAGTGTAAGGTGGTACGTTAGTGGGGACACTTCAGCTCATCTTTTAAGGAGTATGACGTGAGAGCGTAAGCTACCAGCCTACATAAAAATGAGAAAGGTTCAATGCTGCTGAACCGAATGTGGAGCGAAAGCATTAGCTGTCGATGACCGAATGTCATTTTTCTTCTTGTACTTATACTACTTCTTCTGCTTCCTCTTCTCTTTCTTCTCCTTTCTACTTCCTCTTATTCTTGTTCGCGGCTGTTCAAGCTGAAACGTGGCCCTTTCCGGCACGACGCGACGGGCCAAAGCCTGGTGCAGTATTGCTATCGCAAAAAAGACTGTTACTCACAACTATTCCTACAGAGCATTTTTCCACTCGGCACGCTAAGTGGCCACCAGGGGTGCTGAACGCTGCGACGGCCGTTGCATGCCTGGCGGCATTCCCGGAGCCAATATCGTCGGCACTGTCATCTACAACAGCACCCTGTTTGTTTTCCTTCTTTCATGCCTTTAGAAAATGGTTTTCATGTAAAATATTTAGTCAGTCCACTGTACACTGTACAACTCAGGCAACTGTACGTGACAGTATTTCGTACTCCCAAAGAAACGTTTTGCTATACAGAGAAGCATCAGAAGTACCTGCGGCTTCACAAGACGCCCGCATCGTGCCATCTTAAGTATACGCACCTTCGAAATGACTTTAGGTGCTTTTTCAGCATTCTAAGCACACGCGAACTGTGTACAAAGAGCTCCCTACATGAGTGAAATGTCGAAACGAGAGAGATATTGAGGCAAGTTTTGTTTACATGTGTTCCTATCGGTCGCATTCCCGACCAAGCAGTGCCTGTTATCAGAGGTGAGTCCTACGCAGAGGCTTTAGGTATTCCACCTCGCATCGCCACTGAAATGATATGCAATAATTTGGCAGTACGTACCAGAGCTTATCGGTTTTCTTTTGCGAAGGGATGCCATAATAAGTCCGTCGTGAAGCCAATATTCCTGAAGAACGTTTCCCCAAATGCATTCCTTCAGGGTGCTATCTCACTCGGGGTCCAAAAAGTAGCCAGGAGGGGCGCTGAAATCAGCATCGAGGGGATAAAAGAAGCGTTGATGTTTCCAAAAAGTCACGGCATGCTAAATAATGAAACACTGGAAGCAAGCAAGAGAAGACTTGAAGATTGGTGGAAGCGGTCAAGAGAGTAGTCTTAGACTGCCCAGAGGAAAAAATTTGTTTATTAAAATATTGAGACCTTGACGTATTAGCAGCTTTGTGAAACTTCTCACCGCTCTGTTAAAAAGAGGATGCTAAGTTTATCTGTCTATCTATCTAGGTGGAGGCACAAGCGGGCTTCTGGCGGGGCCGAGCCTATAGCGGCGATCCCGCCTCTTTAAAAGACGACAGCCGTTCAGTTTTCATTCAATCAGTGAGCCAGAACGCTATTCAAAACAACGCAGTCCTGTGGTGCCTGCAGACGCCAGTGTGAGCAAGAACAGTGAGTTTTATTGTTTCTTTGCCTAAATCAAGCACAGTTGTGCAAACCTTGAGATATGCTGCGTCATTAGGTCCTGCATTATATGCGTTTGTTTAGGATTAAGGTTCCCGCCTTTCGCAGAAAGGCCGTCAAAGGAAACTGATCTTACTAGCTTTAAAATAAAAAGAAGGCTTGTTCGTCGTACATAAGTCCTATATAGCAACAAAATACCTGACCTAAACAAACACAAGGGACATACATAAGGTTCACATTAACAGCCCCATATATTTGTACTAGCCGTACATGAAAGACATTTAAATGGACATGCGTCTTTTAGCGGAATACAAAATTGTTTTCTATACTGTACCGCGTAACACTGCTGGAGTACAAAATCAAAGACGGCGACAACTTTTGCGAAACTGGAAACGCTCTATACCCCCTTTCTGTATGCAGATCTAGTGGTAGCGTACAACGACAATGTACCAGGTAAAAGAAAAAGTCATCAAACGGCGCGAATGACTTTATCCCCGTCAAACAAGCCAGTAACATTAAGAACGGATTGGTCAACCCTCACGCAATGGTGAACCGCAGAAAACTGCCACAATAAAGGTCGAGAGCTCGTTGACAGGCGGATAACCGCCTAATAAATATCAATACAGGTTAACGCGAACGGAAACTAAGTGCACGCTATTCCTCATGTTAGCTTCCACATGGCGACGGTTGCCACGCTTGCGAAAACCACCCGTCTGCATTATCAGCTTGCATGCACCTTTGAAATCCAAACACCAAGACACACCAAACACACAGGAGGCGGTTGCACAATTGGCCGCCTTTGGAATTGTCATATTCAGCTTGCGTCTTCCTCTTCATTCCCACAAAGAACACATTAAGCGGGTAACGATGCCAGGACAACGAGAAAGTGATTTCTCGATTCCAGTTCTTTCCAAGCTCAAACAGTTAAGAGCGCTACAAAGAATATTGGCAGCAGCTTCGGGAGACGATATGCCGATAACATTTATGCTCACTCTCCAGTATCACTTCCTTATTGGTTTGCCTCATGCCAACAGTAAGAATTTAAAAGCGCCCCTAGTATTTAGATGTAAATATAACGTGCAAAGCTGGGTGGTGCACAGCTGTTTAAATACAGGCAAAGTTGTTTCCACTGTTGCGCAGGAATTTGTTACCTTTGTTGAAATCAACTTCTTCTTGCTCCTTAGGTCCAAGTGGTGGTCGCCAGTTTGCACAGGCCAAGAAATTGTGTGTATTCGTTGCCCAAATACTGATAGAGCCAGAGCTACGCGCCTTGTTGCTCTCTGATCACGGTGCCAACAAGGTTACACAGGTTTGTGTGGGCTTATAACTTACATGTTGTGCGTACGAAACAGGAGTATATATCACATGCTACCTCTCATTATTCTTTTTCCAGCAGCACATGAAAGATTGCACACCCCAGTAAAGCAAACCACACTAATTAACGAGAGCTGTACAGCTTGTCGGGTCAGATTGTCAACGGTGCCATGGTCTGGTGCCATGGCACCGTTGCATGGCAAAGAAGAGATGAGAGACGACAAAACTTACAGTGTGAGAGTTCAATATATTTTTTTACATTCAAAATGCATCCCTAGTATTATTTCGGTAATGAAAGGCGAAACTGATTTCTACTAAAGCCGCAATTGCTTCTGTTTTTACTTGGACGCCTTCGTGGTGAAAGAAACGATTCTTTATATAGGGCACAAATTTGGTTTGTCTGGGACAAATCTGGGTTTTTCTTTCCGCGACATGTCTCAAAAATTAGATTTTTAAGGAAATACTGAATGACGCATTGTTTCACGCCTTCTCGAAGTGTTAAAACTGCGGTTACATCGCGAAAATCTTTCTGGCCAAAGATATTTCAGGCATATTTTACGCATGTCGCACTTTTTATTCAATGACAACCCCTTTTAATCCAAGGGTGCTAGATCAGTGAGGTTACAGAGTAGAAAAAACAAATCTTGCTTCAAAAGGCGTACTTCATGTATTCATTATGGTTTAAGCTTATCTCATAGGAAACAGTCGAGTGTAATGTCTGTGTGGTTTGGCGTAGAATGACTCATATTCGGAACTACTAGAAATGTACGCCGGTTGCTTCACGAAAGATTTTGAGAAATTCTTAATACGTGAACATATTGGAAGGAAAAAACAGCGCAAGAGACAAACACCAGAGCAAAGAAACACAAGACTAGCGCTGACTCACAACTGAAAGTTTATTCAATGAGAGCACAATATATCGAAAAAGTGACCACCCTGTCAAGAAGTGTACAAGAAAAAACACGTGTTGCTACGTATGCAGGCGCGCAATCTCGCTTTCATGCAGAAAAATGGATGGCTTACTAACGCACAACCTAGTTTTTTCTTCATGTGGTAGGCCTCCATTATCTCACGTGTTAAGCGGGCCGGGGGCTTATACGCCATGCGCAGCGCCTATAGGGGCGCCACTGAAAGCTGCGTAGCGGCGGCCGTCGGAACCCGAGGCGGGCCTCATGCGGCAAGCGTGGTCGTGGTGCGCGCGTTCAATCTGCCGTTTGTGCGCGTCTCGCGGGCACTTCCTCGTTGACAGTATGCACAAGGGGATCGTACTGTATAATAGTGGACATGTGTTGGATATCACGGCCATCTGGGACTACATCGCCTATATATGCATCAATTGTTTGCTGTAGACGAGCGTCAACAAGGTTGCGTACAAGGGGGAGCTAATTTTGACTGCCCCGCTTTCATTACAACGCCACGCTAATTAGTTGATTCCTTGACCTATCAACCAATGTTCTTTCTATGCATAATGGTACAAGCTTTCTTCGTTTACATGCAATATATTGCTACAGTAAAATAGGCAGCGTCGTCGAAACTGCGACCGGTTTCTTACCGGTGCGACCACAGGAAAATCCAGAGAGCTTGCAAACCAGCATTCTGAGAATGAGAAAAACAGCGCATATTGGGCTCCTGTAGCATGAGTTCAGATTTTTTATGCTTGAGCTTTACTACTGCCTGTACACATGGATTTGACGTATTCCGACGGGAAAAAGGCAGGGTGGGTAGATAATTTCATGGGGGAGTGAGATATCAGCAGAGGTGATATCTGAAAAGCTGCATCACAGGTTAGCCAAGAGCATATCAGATTTAAATTTTATATCCTATTTTATTATTGTAGTATCATCTTCATTTCTTTTGTATCACCCTCGCGCCAAACTGCAGAATTACAGCGCGCTTTATAACCAGCTCTAGAGCCCTAGTCTGAATAGCAAGTGCAGCGACATGATATGCTTTCGTAATCTTTCGTAAAGTAATTGCATGGCAAGTTTCAAAACGCATATTGGCAAATGTCTGCTCAATAACCCGCCGCCGTGGCTCAGGCTACTGAGCAGGATTGAGTTAACGGGACTGAAGCCGACCACGCCCCCCGCGTTTAGGTGGAGGCGAAACGTTAAATGCCACCGTGTGCTCTGCGATGTCAATGCGCGCTAAATATCGTTTGGCTAAGCGTTTCGCAAATCTAATGCGTATCGCATCTTCCCGGCTAGCGGAGGCGACCAAGTTTAAACAAGATTCGCAGTCACGGACGTGGTCAACGAGATTAGTAGTTTGTTAGCGTCTAAGTTATTTGCATGCTCTATCAAACGTGTATTAATGCACCGCCCCGTCTGCCCAATGTACACTTGTCCACTGACAGTGGGATTTTGTAGACTACACCTTCAGCACACGGCACATACTTTGTTTCATGCTTAGCCCTACATGTTGGTTCATGTTCTTTCTGATGCTCAGTTTTTCTTTCCAAAATCGCACAAACAATTTTAAGTTTTTTAGGTATGCCTGTATGCCATGTCGTTTTGCGACATTTTTAAGATTGTGTTACAGGCGGTGTACATAAGGCAGAACGGCAAACGTTTTCCTTTCCTTCCCTTTTTCCGCACAAGGCATCAAGGCTGGACTTTTAACCTTTTGGCTATCTTGTTACAACCCAACAATAAAACATCATCCGGGTAGCCAGATGCCTTGTGTCTTCTAATCTGATCATTGAAGCTGCCGATGAAGCTGTGAGTCAGCGCTCGTCTTGTGTTTTTCGGCTCTGGTGCTTGTCTCTTGTGCTTTTTTTTTCCTTCCAATATGTTTCACCAACTCGCCCATTTGGCTATAATGTTTAATGCGTGAAAATGTAAACAAAAAGGAATAATGTCATGCCCCAATTCTCAGCCGCAGCTGAAGCAATTTCTAGTGCAAACTATTGCTGTGCATACACCATTACCAGAGACTAACTAAATACTATTGGTTCATCCAATTTAGTAATACACTAATTGAAGGTTTCAAGCCGCGGACAAACCAATTACATAATTGTTTTCGAAACAAGAAAGGACTCATTTTGCAAAGACTAGCAGCGCGAGTAAATCAAGCCCTTTCTGCCACACAAACCGGAAATGAGCCAATGACCGCAGAGAATACTCGCTGGAAACAACACGTCCCCTTGTGGCGGGCAGCACTGAGCCTGGTAGCAAACTTTACCCAGACCTGCAACTTGTGCCATACTCTTTCTTTACTTTCGACTTTCTGAGAAGTAGCGACTACGCAGATAGCAATTACCATAAATCAACTGGGCTGAAAAAACTCCTTGTTACCATGTTTAATAAAACAGCGCTGAAGAAGAGGCCGTAAAATTAAGATGGAACCATTGCGGGCATTTGGGTCCAGGTAATCAATGCTTCGAGCCTACGAGAAGTGAGAACAAGAAGTCAACGGTGCGTCACTTTAAAGATCTTAAGCGCGCAGAGGCAAAAGTCTTTACCCACCACAGTCGCTGTCCTCTGCTCATTGGCTTCGTTTAGTGACTCTTGCCGCTGACTGTCAGTTGTGGCGTCACTGCGTGCGCGCAACTGTGGTGGCTACTTGGTGTCGGTTGAGGTTTGCGCACGAGAACACTGCGTGCAGTGCGTGCGTTTAAGATGTCTCAAAGCTGACTAATTAGCTAATTATTGTTGACTAATTAACAAGTTATTGTTAAATAATTTTTATACCCCTACTGCTATATCAGTGATTGATGAACAATTAGAACAAAACCATCGTAATCCTTTTGAATATGATTGACTGCTACCGCGGACGCACGGACACGCCGGCGAGTCGTGAGCCGTAAAAGGCTCTCGCCTGAAAAGGCGTCTTTACACATTATTTGCAGCGCATTGTACACGAACAACCTCGGCACAGGGGCCGGAAGTTAATGGGTATGCGCGCTCGTCTTCATACAGCGACGGCCAGGAAAATTCAGATGTATCTCCTCCAGGGCAACAGCACTGCTCTCCAGGTATGCTCAGTGCGGTCTCTCTCCCAGCGGCGGCGCTTCTGCTTATATAGGCGAGGGAGCAGTTGCAACTCAGACTGTCCAATGCGGAGGAAGCACTTGTGGACGGCCAGAGAGCCCAAGTACGCGAGCACACTAGTCACGCGCTTCGAATCTGCAGCAGTGCGTGGGGGAGGGGGAGAGGGTTTCATCGCAGGTGCAAAGGCGTCAAGTCTAGGTTGTGCCCAGCCTTGTCGGTCAGCGAGATTTCCAAGGCTTCCAGCTGCGGGGCTTGTGAAGGATCGTTCACAAAATTCGGCATCCTGAGCTCGCCTGCACCCGTTCGGCTCCTGTCGTCGACCGCTGGAGGAGCCGCGCGAACTGCGGCTGGAATCCCGATCATAACAGCACGGACAGCGTTTGCTTAAAACTGAATTAGTTCGAGTAGTAAACGTGTATATATCCATATAAGGTTTGATGCGTGACAGTAGAAAATAGGTGGAATGCGTATGCCGAGAACCTAACCTGCCTTTTTTTAATCCTTGCCAAGTACGCCATATCTTTCGCCCATAACATAATGTAGCGGTCCCCAAGATCTAATATTCATTTAAGTTGAGTCGTATCATCTGGGATACGGTGTTTGCCTTCTCTCTGAGTTTTGTGCGTACTAAACAGCGGTTAGCCGCACTTTCCTGGCGCTAACGAAGAAGTAGATGGTGTTCATGGCAAGGTGAGAGAAATGAACAATTAGGTTCTGATTAAGAAATTGGCCTTGCAACGGTTTCCAACTGCTCCGCACCAAGCATATGTATATATTTAGAAATTTTAGCAATTAGCTATATTGCCAGAGCTGTGTCTTGTTCCGCTTGCGTCAAAGTCGTTAGCAGTATTTCATCAAAGCAAATCAAATCAACTTTATTCAGCATCAAGAATGGCTGCGCGCGGCCGTCCACATTTACCTGGAACAAATGGGCGCCTGGCCGCGTTCTTTGAAAGGCCATTAGCTGAGTCCTACACGTCTACGTAGGACTCAGCTAATGAAGCGAAGCGACTGAAAGATGTACCCCAGTCGAAAAAGACTGCAAAATTTCCTGTTACGAAAAAATTTCCGTGCGGTTTTTGACGGGAAATCTGTTGTGACAGTAGAACACGAGACTTTTCTGTAGTTACGACAGAAACATGCTACAGAACTACAGACAAGATAAATCTACTACCGAAAAACTACACAAATACAGAAAAATTCCTCAGAAATATAGAAAAATCTGACAATTACGGCAGAACTACAGAATATTTGTTTGTATTTTTCACACAGTTCTGTAGTTTTTTTTTTCTACTGAGACAAACATGCCTCCGTGGCGTAGGTGTATCGCTCCTCACTTTGTATTCACAAGAGCCTTGGATGGTCGATTCATATGCCACGCTTCCACCTCCAAGCAGCTACCCGAGTTGGCAGAGCCTGCCATCATTGTGACAGCATGTAGTTCCTTCACGTCACACAGCCAACTGGCAAACCATTACACAGATCCATGTCACCTGCCACTTATCACCTGCCAGAGTGATGCCCGTGATTTTTCGTTCACAACACCGACAATGCCAGATTTTATACATAAACGGCTCTTTACCACTGTCGCTTTTAAATTGATGAACAAAAAGAGCGAGAGCTTGAAATACTCGCCTTGTCGAGGAAACGTCGTCGTACAAGATGTATTATATGACAAAAAAGCGTCACATTATACACTGATAAATATTCATGTTCCAAATAGCTTAATCTGTAATCTGTTTATTTGAGCCTCTATTGTCTAGGATATACTCGTAAACTACAAAACTGTTTTTAAGACGAAAGACATAGAGACCCGAAAAGCCTCGCTTTACCCAAAACCATATGGTCGCACGTGCGTGACATAGGGGTAGCGTCTGTTTCCATCAGTAATACGTCCTTGGAGGTTTGGATCCAATATCACTGGCCTATATGAATAAATATATTACTTTGTTCTGCTACCATGGTAAATGGTCTCGTGGCATTGCAGAACCCGCCAAACGATCAGTGTGTGGCCATATAATCTGAAAACGGCAATCAGCCTGAATCGTGACAGATATTTTTCGCTGACAGCGCCTACAGCTCCTAAAGGATTTACAGAGAAACGGAGCATTTATCTCTACAGCGTTAATATTTGACGACCTCAGACTTTTCTTGGTGACGTTAGTGAAAAAATGCCACGGGAGAAAATTCGAAAAAGCAAAGAACATGGAGGAACGCCCCGTCCAAACCACTATCCTTCCTCGCGTGCGCTGATGCCCCTTCGAACGGGCCCGTCACTTAAAAAAAAGGGGACACAAAAAAGCAAGAGAATGGAGGGGCGGAAATTTTACAATACGCGCAACAACGAGGGCGTAAGCTCCATTCCCTGCCATCCACCACTTCAATTTCATCACCGGGAAAAGGAAAAGAACACTAATAGCCCAGTGAACCTGAGATTGGTTCGTAGCCGTGATGTAGTCCCGCGAAACAATTTTTGTCACGAGACTCTAAGCAAGCTGTGACCATGACTTCAGCTTCGAATCACTCAGAACATTGTGTAAATACGAGGGTATCAACAATAAAGAGAAGAAAGAAAAAAAAGAGAAGAGTTACAAGACGAAATCCCTGTGCTTTTAAATTTCCTCCGCACTATACAACTGATTCCCCCTAATTGTTTTGCACGACAGCACTACCTCATAAGGTCCGGCAGTCTCCCCATTCCCTGCGTCTTATAGGTAGCATTCTATGCCAACTCAGCCTTCCCCACCAAGATCGGAGGGTTAGGTCAAAGGTCAACGTCCCAGGACCCTTGGATGCCTAGGGCGACAAGGTATCCCTACGCCATGTTCATACTGCGTGGCGAAAGCAGTCCTTTATGTCGTATATGTCGTATATGTCCTTCGTGGAAACATATGGACCACATAGATCACGTGCCTCCTCATGAGCGTGTCTGTAGCAGGTGGTGTTGGGAAGACAGCGACAATGTCAGTTACATCTTCCACCTATACAGGAACGGCTAGCGAAACTAGTGCCTTCGAGTGTTATATTAGGGTGCGTAATGTTAGGCCTTCGCAAGTCTATTTCAGTCTGCTCCTATGTTAATCGAATTTATCAATTTCGACACAAGCTTGTATATTGTTTCGAAGAAAGCTTCCCTGTTTGTCGAGAAGCCACTTTACCAGGCCTTTCCTCACGCCTCTGTAACGCATTGCCCGCGACCACTACCATACTGACCCCAGTCGGTCCGCTCATAATCGTGTGTTCACACACGAGGAGGTTTATTTAGGTCGCTTTATTTACCAGGCTGTTATAATCGCGTAAAGATGTCCGCTCCATAATCAGTTTACACTACGGAGGCTCAGCAAGCAATCATATTAGTATTCTTGTTAGCGGTGGCAAAATGACTATGTTGTATCATAGGCCTTTAAACGTAGTAAATACACCCCTCTTTTTTGCATCTCGCCATCTCCGCATTCCCCTTCTTCGGATTATGAACGCTGAGCGAGGTAGTTTATTTTCTACAAACATAGACCCGCAGAAAGTATCGCGAAGTAGAGTACACGACCGCCCGCAAACCTTCTTTTCGGTAGGAATACGTACGTTTGTTGCCTAATTAAGCAAGTGTGCGGCAAAGGTCTGACTTGGTTTGCAAGGTTTCGCGTGCCAAAGCGACTCAGGCTATGAGAGACGCTGTAGAGAGCTGCGAAAATTCCGACCAAATGGAGCTCGTTAACGAGCACTGACATCGCATAGCGCACGGGCGTCTTGCTTTTCGCCTCCAACGAAAGGCGGCTCCCGCGGACGGGATTCAATTCCACTCCTCTGGCACAGCAGTCTATCGTTTCAACCACTGTTCCACCAGGACGGAGCCATTGAAAAGGGAAGGGCATATATAAATCAAAATGCTGAATATGTTTTATATCATTGTTTCTGTAAACTATTCCAAAATAGAGAGTCCCCCCCCCCCCCCCCAATATATTCCTTACTCATTCCCTTTTGGGCCAAGCCAGCGAGATAATTTTCGGGTTTAAGTGAATATACTTATTATCATCATTCTGAGTGCAGCTACATGGCTCTAATGGACAGTTTAACCAGGAGCATCAAATTTGAGAGCAATAAAATATTTTTATAACCTCGTGCCACACTCGTGCGGCTAAACCTGCGAGGGCCCAAAAGAGCTTGGGCTGCCTGACTGGATACCAGGCTAAAGAGGCGTTGGCTGAAATGTGACCGCTTCTTACGTATGTATCAAGTTTTTCATCATTTTGCATGCAGACTTAGTATGTTGGCAGACGATGACACCGATGACATGAAACTTCAGCGACACTCAAAATATTTTCTTGTCCTAATGATGAAATTTATTAAGAGGTTGGAGCTTTCGTGGACAACCGCTTGACTCAAAATATTACTCCTTAAGGAAGCTGAAATGCTTTTTTGACAATTTCCCGAGATGCACGCATTAGAATATATGAAAGTTGTAGATTAAGCTCATGAAATTGTTTCGTGCTGCGATATAAAGTTATGACCTAATTAATCTAATAATAAATTTGCGACAATTCTCAGGCTTCTCCTTACATCATTGTAGCAGTGTGGTGAAATTAGACAACGACGTCATTATGGGTGACATTTAGAGTTTCAACCTCTTTCTTCCAATTCTTCCTGCGAGTCACCCAATGCCGCAAAACAACGCTTCGCGACCTTTAGGCTTCGTTAGCGCTGATCTTCTTCCTCAGAGTTAACATTTTCGCGTTTGAAATGCGTTATCTCTAGCGGTGACGTCATCCATTGTGTCCCCACTTGTCATCGTCTACTGCGAAGAAACCTGAATGTGGAAATAGATTTATTTAGCGATTACACCGTGAATTTAAACGCTATCGCAAAACGGCTTCGCATGAATTAACCTTAGCCTTCACAAATTCCATTCCTTTAATTTAGTTGAATTCTAAAATCTCTTCAGTCTCCCTTTAAGACTCGATGTACACGGGATTAATCGTCATTCAATTAATGAGTACTTTCTTACAATGCAACTGTTCGTCCCAAATTCCCCACGTGTGGTTAAGACAGTTCGAAAGAGAGCAACGGCAGAAAGGACAGCATACGTTTACGCGCCCGCTTAGGGAATGGAACCGCTTTTTTTGTGAGTATTTAGACCCAGCCTCAGGGCTAACGCTCTATTTATCAGGCTTGTGTCTCAATCTTTTTATGTCCTGGACGAATTGCCCCAGCCCGGAAGCGAAGGTGCTCTTAAAGAGGAAGTTGAGCCATTGTTTCCTCTGGCGTGCAGTTGAGGAAACAAAAAACAACCCGCGAAGCAAGCGTATGTGGATGGCGTCCAAGCTGCTGTGCCACAGTACTATCAATAATGCGGAGGACACCCGCTGCACTCGTCAACTTCGATGGTGCAATAAAGAAAACATTCTGCTCGTCCACAAGCTAGACGCTAATCGGCGGCGTAACAAGGCAGACAGAAAGGCAGGACGATCTCCTGTAAAATCCTGTAGAAAGCGACAATGGCATTGACGACAACCGGGGAGTGGGAGGACCTCCAACTTTCGGATCAACTGTATCGAGCGAAGTCAAAGTTAGGAGGGCCACGCTAAAACGAGGACATACAGGAAGCATCAGCGGGAAGCGACTGCCGCGATTGCCCCAACGGCCTACACACCGTTCACGCCGGTTAAAGGCATCTGAAATGCTTTTTTGCCAATTTTCCGAGAAACATGCAGATTAAGCTCACGAAGTTGCTTCGCGCTATCATTCAAAGTTGTGACATAATTGATAATAAAATCGCGACATTTCTCAGGCTTCTTCACCGAGCACTCCATTACTACAGTTAAACTAGATATTTACGTCATATAGGTGACTTTCAAATTTCAACAACTTTCGCCCAATCCTTTCTGTGAGTTGTCCTATGCCACCGAAAAACTGCTCGCGACCTTTACCTTCGTTGGCGCTGACATTCTTCCTCATAGCAAACGTTTCTGAGTTGTAAATGTATCGCCTGTACAAATGACGTCATCACTGGTGTCCCTAATTGTAACCGTGTACTGCGGAGAAGCCTGAATGCCGAAATAGATTTATTCAGCGATGAAGTCGTCAATTTTAATGCTAGCGCAATCCGGCATGTTATGATTTAACCTTATCCTCCACAAATTCGATTCATTTAATTTTGTGAACTCTAAAAGCGCTTCAGTTGCCCTTTAAGTGTCCCGTTACCTAGTTTAGCCATTTTCTCTGCATTGTACGTTTTGCACGCGTTTATGAGGAATTAGCTGTTTGAAGTTGTTCTGGAGAAAATATACGTTGCTTGTTATGGCAGGCGATCAGGAAGCGTAAAACAAAAGTCAGCAACCGAGCAGGTCTAGCTATATATTTCTATAGTGACTATTTCGTGGGCAGAGTGTGGTGCCGGTGAGTATTTTTCTATTTTTCGCTCGGCCCACTGTATACGCATAGAGGGAAAGTGAGCAGACCGACTTTAATTTCAATATGAGTGGCACTCAAACCTGCTTTGATGGTGAGGTGGTTACATGGCTTTAATGGCGAGCCCAAGGACGCAGTATTGTATCCTGGCTGCGGCGGCCACTTTTCTATGGAGGCGAAAAGCAAGGCGCCTCTTTGCTAAGCGATGTCAGAGCATATAAACGAACTCCAAGTGGCAGATGATTCCGGATTTCTCAACAGCGGCTACCTTCATTCTTTGAGCAGCTTTGGGTGCTGACATCTGTAAACCTAACAAAATACATGCTGACTGAAATACCTTTGTTCAGGGGGACGACAAGCGCTTTAATATATTATTAGAAGCTTCTGCTTTTTTTGCCCTCTTCAGGCCCCCTTTCAATGCGCCTTTAACAACATGACGGGAAAAGGACCCTCAACGGTGTAGATTTAAGGTGCGCAGCTCTCTACCTAGGCTACAGACGTTGAAGTATAACCCATGTCCAAGCAAATGTTGTTTTCGGGTAAATATCTTGACTCTGAAGTAATCCCTTTCTCAACCAATCAGAACTTGCTTGGCACAATGCCTGAAGCATCTCTTTCGCCGAGCGCTTCCTTTAACGCGGTCCCGGTAAAACAGTTTGTTGGCAAAGAATATGGCATTGAAGTGCTCGAACTTGGCCGCACTATTTCGGCTGAATTCATCAAGGTCGTCAGCCAGGTCACTATACTGACAACTGCCGGTTTTTCAAGGACCAACTCCTCCACGTGTAGGCGCTTTCAGACGCCGTCTGGGTGCAGGTCAGTTTGTCTGCCCTATTATTAGTCTGAAACCTAGTGCAGAGCTTTGCTAATTAACCTTAAACGAAGTAGCGACCCTCTACTCTAGATCCTTTGAAGGCGGAAAGTTTCGAGCTATCACGTTCCTTTTCTGTTTATGTAAGCTAAGTTAAGAGGGCCTGATCAAAGCATCCACTTGACTGTTTATGGAGGCAGACCAGGAGATACCACTGGAGGACTGAATGGATGACTAAAAGGCAGGTCTTGCTTAGCCTCGAGAGGGTTGGGGAAATAGAGGGACTGCTTGTGGGCCCAGCTCAAAAGGTTTGCTTGCTTAACAAAGCCGTCTTGTGAAACATCACTATTGACCAAACGAATTTAAAACAGCAGCTTTTGAAACGCGTTTCGAGCACACATTATTAGCATTCGTTTGAGAGCAGTTGGATCGCATCATTCCTTGCTGCAAACAAATTTTCCGTTTGTTTTTAAATGCAAAACTGAATAAGAAACTTTGCATGCTATTGGCCAAACTAAAGCTTTCCCTTGTAGCCGTATGGCGGCGCTTGGGTGGATGCAATCAGTAATTACTCCCTTATTTGCATGCTATATTTGTTGTGCCGTTTTCTGCATTGTTACTCAAGAATGAGGAACATTTTTGTATCCACTTAAAGGCGGCATCGTTTTTAGGATGGGAGATATCGTGCTAGGAAAACTGGCCGTCCTTTATATGCGGTATCCACCCCGCCGGGGTGGCGCAGTGGTTACGGCGCTCGACTACTGTTCCCAAGGACGCGGGATCGAATCCCGGCCTCGGCGGCAGCTTTTCGATGGAGGCGAAAAGCAAGGCGCCCGTGTGCTGTGCGATGTCAGTGCACGTTAAAGAACCCCAGGTGGTCGAAATTTCCGGAGTCCTCCACTACGGCGTCTCTCATAGCCTGAGTTGCTTTGGGACGTTAAACCCCACAAACCTTATATGCAGTATCCGGTGTCATCGACGGCATCCAAACCACGCAACAATGCAAATGTCATACTAATTAATAAGAAAGGGGACACTAAAGACCTGAAAAATTACAGACCAATCAGCTTACTGTCTGTTATGTATAAGCTTTTACTAAGGTAATCACTAAAAGAATTAGGACAACCTTAGACTGCAATCAAGCTAAAGATCAACCAGATTTTTGGAAAGCGTACTCTTCTACCGATCATATTCATACTATTAACCAGGTGACATAAAATTGCTCAGTATATAAGCAGCCCTTATACATAGCATTCATTAAATACGAAAAATCATTTGCCTCAGTAGAAACCTTGGCGGTCGTGCAGGCATTGCGAAATCAGGGTGTAGACGAGCCCTACGGGAATGTACTAGAATATATATATATATATATATATATAGGGGCTACACAGCAACCATAGTTCTGCATAGAAAAATCCAATAAAGAAAGGTGTTGAGAAAGGAGACAAAATCTCCCCAGTACTATTCACAGCCTGTTTAGACGCAGTATTCAGAGACTTGAAATTGGCACAGTATGGCATAAGGGTAGACGGAGAATACCTCAGTAATGTGCGATTTGCTGATGGCGTTGCCTTGCTGTGTAGCTCAGGTGATGAACTGCAAATAATGATTTATGATCGAGAAAGAAAAAAAGTAGAAAGGTAGGCTTGAAAATCAATGTGTAGAAGACTAGAGTAATCTTCAACAGCCTCAGAAAAGAACAGCAGTTTACGTTAATTAGCGAAGCACTTGAAGTAGTAGGCGAATTTGTCTACTTAGGACAGGTAGCAACTGCAGATCCAGACCATGAAAGGGTAATAACAAGGAGAATAAGATTGCAATGGAGCGCATTTGGCAAGCACTTGCAGATTATGACTAGTAGGTTGCCGGCATCGCTCAAGAGGAAAATACAACAGTTGCATGTTACCTATACTTACATATGGGGCTGAAATGTGGAGGCTAATCAAGAGGGTTCTACCTTAGTTGAGGACAATTGTGAGGGCTATGGAACAAAACATGGTGTGGGTAACGTTAAGAGAGAGGAGGCATGCAGAGTTGGTCAGAAAAATAAATCGAGTTATTGACATTCTAGTGGAAATCAAGAAGAATGGGCATGGGCAGGACATGTTGTGCGAAGAGAGGATTACCGATGGACACTTAAGGTATCAAACTGGATTCCAAGGGAAGGAAAGCATAGCAGGGTAAAGCAGAAAGTTAGGTGGGCGGATGAAGTTAAGAAGTTCGCAGGGGTAAAGTGGCAAGCGCCGGACCGGGTTAATTGGAGGAATATGGGAGAGGCCTTCGCCCTGCAGTGTGTATAGGCGGGCTGCTGCTGCAGCTCCTGCTGCTGCTGCTGCTGCTGCTGCTGCTGCTGCTGCTGCTGCTGCTGCTGCTGCTGCTGATGATGATGATGATGATGATGATGATGATGATGATTAAAACGCGGCATTTATATTCTCTTAAAATTTCACTGTTAACTACAGATGTTAAATTCGACAGCTGTCATGCTGTTGCCAGAGCCCAAGGAAAATATTCTTGTTTCCAGAAAGGTCGACTCCAACTTAATATATCGTCCACAGACAATTACGCTACCCCATTGTTTCTTCCACGATCCCCTATCGTGGGACAGATATTTATTAACAAGGTAAACACTGATTAGAGTCTGCCTAAACACAGCCATGCAGCTACAATGGAAGCCTGCAAATCTTTGGCAGAAACTTCGAAGCCAGAAAATGTGTCCTATTTCGGTGTTTCTAGTTCAAAACAAGAACAAGGGCCGTCCTGATTAATCGCATTAGAAACTAAACTATCAAATACGGCCAACAGATTGTAGGGCGAGAGCATACTGATGAATAACTGTTGTGTGAAATACTGGAGCAGGAGTCGCCAGATAGAGCCGTGGATCAGGACGAAGTTTTCTTGAGCACGAACTTTCCTTTGTCGCAGTACAGCTTTGGTCTATAGCCATACTGCAGCACTTGGTTGGGTTTTTTAGTAATTATGTTCCTAATATAATTGCCTATAACATCGTGCGCTGCATCAATAACTGGTTTGTCTTCATCGATGAGTGAATTTGTGAGGGAAACCAAAATTACAAAACGCCCAACTTAACCTCGGGTGTGTGAGATGTGATAGCGTTAAGAAGTCCATCAGTGCTTACAATTTGATAAATCTTTGCAGGCTTTTCGCAACGCATTCACTTTTGCTGGCGGTGCTCCATTTTAGAAGTCACCAGTGGTAGCTGTTACACTGTAAATGAAATTTCACTTGAAGTATAAGATGTGCTGTTGGTTAATGGAGTTCGATTTGAGTTGTTGCATTCTATGAACTAGTGGAAAGCTATACGTTCGGTTATGAAGCCTCCCGTATTGCAGGACTCTCTATAATATATGGCACTTAGACTGAAGTGAACAGTACAGTGAAATGAAATCCAAACTGTGCTATCATTGTCGCATAAGAATTAGAACAGCATGACAGTGTTCGAGTCGCACAGTTCGTGCTCACTGAAAGCAATTGCCTACCTAGCTCTGTGTGGAGTGTTTTTTGCGGCTGATTGCATGCTCTGAGGACTAATACCAATACGACAGCTTTAACATAGCTACCACGTGACCTCGCAAAAAAGGGACCACCGAGAAAACGTTTCCTGTTGGCCCTCTCACATGCACTTGTAACGTTTCTGAGTAATGCGGTAGTAAGGCAGCCGTACGGCAAGAATATGAAAAGGTTACTATGAGAGCTATAGTGGCCCACGTCTTACTGATCACTTCCACGTCTCGCCCTCTCATACTTCTAAATAAGTGCTTGCCGGATTATGATTCAGAGCTCCAATGCGGTCTCTGCAAGGACGTCGTATCTGTGGTTTGCAAGACATTTAAGCACCTAGTGTTGGAGGGAAACCATCCGCTGCTGATGACGCGTTAGCTGACTAAACATCGTCATAAGCACGACTGAACCCACCGCAAGCAAAGACCATCCTATAGCACTCCAGTTGTCCCTCTCCTATGGAATCTGCGTCAAAATTCTCCTAACAAATTTGCTGATTACATCACCCACCTAACTTTCTGCCGAATTCTGCTGCGCTTGCCTTGCCTTAGAACGCACTCTGCTATTCTTAGCGATCACAAGTCTTCCCTTCACTTCACGTGCCGTGCTCGCGCTAATTTTTCTCAATTTTGCCATTATTGTAACTGCCGCTTTTTGGTTATATTTTCCAATAACAAAAAAAACGAGGGGGTTTAGGCAAAAGCCCCACTCAAGAAGATTTAGAGCACTTAATGTCCAGAACATAGCAACAGGTTAGACGAGTGGCAACCGACACATCTAAACAATGAATTTTGTAATTCCCATTATCATGCCACTCTGCGTGTGATCGAGCCGAAAGTGCAATTGCATGAAGCCGAGAGAAGCACAACCTATGGCCGCGATAGCATCACCCGAGCCGACGCTGCTCGCCAGATTGCTCGTCACAATCTCACCGTCTCTCAAGAAGCTCAAAAACGCCGCTACGACGCTCACCACCGCGATGTGCACTATCCTCCCGGATCGCTGATGTTGGTCTGGCTTCCGTGCCGTCGTGTGGGGTTGTGTCAAAAACTTCTGCCCCACTACACGGGTCCTTACCGTGTACTAGCCCAGTGACCGACGTTACCTATGAGATTGTACCGCTCCACCCAAAGTCACCGACTGCTACACCCACTTCCGAAATCGTATATGTCGCCCGCCTTAAGCCATATTACTCCCCTTCCACACCGCACGCCTAATACGCACCGGGACGTTGCCTTTTGCCGAGGGGGGTAGTGTTACCGGGAAACGCGGGACCAAAGTGATGTGCTCACTGACAAAGACAACGCTCGAGGAACGCGGGCATGATGAAGCGTTGAGCAAGAGGACGCTGAGAGAGTGGATTCTGCACGGCTACCGAAGTCTTAGCGTCGAGTTCAGCCCATCGCAGTGCCGTGACATTAAGTACATCCCCGTAACAATATTTACAATTTTCCTACAGTTCTACATGCGATGGGCAAACGGAATGAGAAATTTGTAATGCAGTGTAGGAATCTATATCGGGAGCTAGCTAAGCGGAAGAATGGAAACATCCCTAGCTGGGAGAAGACACATAGCTTAGACTGCGAACTGAAGGTGGCCGTAGCGGCTACTGCGGCCACCAGCTGCCCGTGATGAAGTTAACTAAGCTGAAGCAGTAGAAAGAATATACTAAACAAGAGATGAGAACATCCTCTGGTTCGCCAGATGAGAATGAGCCACTTGAGCTGGGGAAATGATCACTTGAGCGGGCTTATAAAACAACCATGGACCTAGAAGGCAGGTATCAATGTGTAGCCTGTCTGAGTGCGATTCAGAAAACGCTATTCAGAACATGATCTCAGAATGCGACCGCGCTGCGGATTAAGAACCCACAGGCGCCATATTGGTGCAATAGCTGAAGACAATCCTGATAAACTGAGCGGGAGAGATGTCAAAAGATTTGTAGTGTGCGAAGTTAGCACAGTTTTTTCAGGCACAGCGGGAGCCTTAAGCAGGTAGAGGGCAACATACCCGATGAAGACAAGGAAACACCTAGTCTGGCATGTTTCATGAGCCACGACAATGCTGTTGTAGCAACCTGCCAGACAAACCACGGAAGAAGAGCAGGGTAGCACCAGTTTGTGAGCCATTATTCGCTGAAAGAAATGTAGCTTCAAAGAGTATCCTTAGGGGCCACTTCACAATTTGCCGTTTTGAATGGTAGAGAGTACACTGACCAGGAGTAAAACTGCTGCGCTGCATCTTGGCTGAGAGCGGGCACGAAGTTGCAACTCTGGCAGGCGTCAGCACAAAAGATGTGCATTTTTGCCTAGGGACAACGAAAGGTGGTGTTGGTTGGTCTGTGGGGTTTAACGTCCCAAAGCGGCTCAGGCTATGAGAGACGCCGTAGTGGAGGACTCCGGAAATTTTGACCGCCTGGGGTTCTTTAACGTGCACTGACATCGCACAGCACACGGGCGCCTTGCTTTTTTCGCCTCCATCGAAAAGCGGCCGCCGAGGCCGGGATGCGATCCCGAATTCTTGGGAACAGTAGTCGAGCGCCGTAACCACTGCGCCACCCCGGCAGTGGACGAAAGATGGTGTAACAAGTGCACCAAAACTGCCCAATCAGGCAAGCTGTGAAGAGACAATTTCTGATCACAGGGAATGGTACAGGTTGTTAGACATTCTCTTGAAGAACCACTACCAACTCGCGACCAGACGATATCGAGTCAGATAGCTGTATGCTACTCATTTAGTATCTGCGCACGATAACATCATGAGCCAGTTGCCATATGCGGTGTCGCACTCTGGAGGTTCATTAAATATGCATAGCGGAAAGGGCCCCGAGCGAAGTAAGGTTTGCTTTGGTTTGTAGGGTTTAACGTCCCAAAGCGACTAAGTCTTTGAGAGACGCCGTAATGGAGGTCTCGGGAATGTTTGACCAACTGGGGTTCATTAACGTGCAATGACGTACAGCACACGGATGCCACCCCGTTTCGCCACATCGAAACCCAGCCGCTGGCGGTCGGGATCGAATTCAATACCCCGGCACAGTAGTAGGATATTTTAACCACTTCACCATTGTGGCGGAGAGAGAGGGGAGTAAGGCACCTGCAGGAAAGATGAGGGCTGTCAGATTGCATGACTGCGCACGGAAAACGCGCTATGTCGAAACAAGCATAACGGGAGTGGTTGGATACATCCGCAAAAATCAGCGGTTTGAAATTTGAAGTTTATTTTCATTTCAAAAAGAAATGAGGGACCCGAGACAAAAAGTGAACGTTAATTCACTTGACAGCGCTTGGAACCCATTACATGGCAAAAACGAGGTGTTGGTGATTAAAATATCAGTGCATTCAAAATTCAGACTGTGTGTTCCATTCCGAGAGCAGCAATCTGCTATGTAGCGCCGCACAAATGAAAAAAAATGAGTCCTCAGGTGCATTATATGCCGATATTAAAGGGAAGGATGGGAGGTCATTCCCTACATATGAAGAGCTATGATACGAGATTGAATACTTTTTTTCCCGCTATAACGCGGCTGGCTGACTGAACCGCCAACGACACCCCGTGATCGCGAGCGCAATCGAGTGCACGCCGGCTACGGGCAGCCGCGCTTTTTAGAATAAAGGAACCACCCGCGCTGACAGCAAAGAAGCCTTTATTGCTGCAATAGCGATCACGCCACCTATCAGTAAAACACGCGGACGAACAAGTCGTTCGATTCACCAGCGATGTTACGGGCGAATACATGTTTAACCACGCATGAACAAGGGATATTTCTGAGCCCGTATGGGACGGGCAGGTGGGAATGTTCCCTGTAGCCTCGCCTAGTCAAGCCCGTGTGGATGCGTGCGCGAGCGCCAAGTTGCCGATACTGATGCCCCGTCAAATCTCGCGGGCACGTGACGAAGCCAGAGTTGGCGCTCGTGCAGTCGCGACGCCCTCACTATGTGTCGATAGTTAATGTTTACTGCCGGCGCTTGTGCCATCTCATGATAAGTTACTACAACGGGAAAAAGCCGACTTTTCAGGGGACGATTTGAGATTGTTCCCCACATTTCCTCGACCAGCTACACACTTGCAAGTAGTACGTGCTATGGATTGAGTGAGTGGATGAACTTTATTGTCCGGCAGAAAAGCGTTTTTTTTTTTTTTTACACCAGGCCATCCCCCCTAGAGGAGAGGCACCGCAGGGCAGATGGGAATCCGCTTCAGATGCTGGCGGAAATTCCTCGGATCTCAGCGCCCTCTTCAGCAGTCAGACTGCTAGCAGCTGGCGTTCCGCGGTTGAGCTATACAGCAAAGCCTCCAAGGCTTCTAACTAGTAAAATTGTTTGCCCGGTCTGAAGAATGGAAACTCTCATGTATTCTCTGGTTCAGGGCGAACCCTGCAGATCTGATCTCCAAAATCTGGGAGTAAATATTTGTTTAAGACCAGATTTGAATACTCGCCTGCTGGGAGACGCCTTCATGCGCTATTGCAAGAACCTGTGTCTTTCAGTGCGAAATATGTTTTTCGTGCTGGTTTCGCACTGGGGTTGCTGGGTACGCTGGAGGTCTGCTAGATTCACTGGACTAGTGACGGGAAGACACTGGTTGGGCTGGTACGATGGAAGAAAAACGCTGGGATTAGCGTTTTGACGCTGGGCGGGTAGCTGGCACCTACGATGCACTGGGAGAAGCGCTGTGTGTGCGCTGGGATGGCACTGGTTGTGTTATCCTTTTGGAAATAGGCTAAAGTCCGAAAAATGGGAGGCGAGAAATAAGGCGCTTGTGAAAACGTATGGTTCAAGTGGACGGTTTCTGCTTCAAAGTAGTTTGCGCACCTGCATAGAAAACAAAGGCGGCATCTTTTTTCGAGAGTTTCCACGGTTCGTTACGTCATTTCGAGCGTTTCGAGAAAAAACGTGATCGGTGCGGCTCTGATAATCTCATAACACACTGGCGATTAATGTGCAGTTGAATTTAAAAAGTGTGGGCTACCATGCATAAACATTTTACAGCTGTTCTTGAGGGCAGTCTAATACTATGAATTATGCCAAAATATTCGCTGTAGGCTCAATCGAATGCTCAAAACAGGGCCTACGCATCAGCGAGCGTAACCCGCATCATGTCCCTGTATAATAAGCAGAAAAAATAAATAAACAAAGGAACAAAAGTAGTTTACCGAGCGATGGGCCCATGAAAAGGAAAAAAAAAGGTACAGTGCTTGTAATGCATAATACTTTACGTGTTTCTGAAGCTTTTGAGCTCCTTCTTGCTCTGCGTATACCCTCGGTCATCGCAACACTTCTCGAAATGTTTAGATACAAATACGATTATTTACTAGCATAATAGTATGCTCCCTGCTGCGCTTTCCGGTTTTGAAGCTTGGCCGCTTTTTTTTTTCCTTGAAGGTTTGTGTTACAGCTGTGTCCAGCGAAAATTACATACACAGTAGCAGAGTATGACCGACAAGCCGGTGCTCTTAAACTTTCCAGCGCTGTGAAACGCCTCATGTTAAAATGAGTCCAGTGCACAATATAGTGCACATAAGCACCCTGAACATTAGCTGCAAGTCTTGAGAGCAGGCAGCAAGCTTCAATGGTGACGAAGATGTAATTGTAAGAGCGGCAGCAATGCCCTGTACACCTCGAAACATGAAGTCCCAACATTATAAATGCGGCCATGACATAATATGCAAATATATTTCCAAGGATCCCAGTTCTAGGCGTGTCCGAGTGGTCAGCGCAGAACGCCACGGAATAGCAGGTAGTGAGTTCCGTTCCTTGAGTTCCAGTACTGCCGCTCTTTTTCAAACGAATATCTTCACTACGAGGATCGGAGCCGAGCTTCGCGTATGCCGTATAGGTATGCCGCATGCCGCGACCGAGTGACGTCGCAGCTAAGGCAAGCTGCGCGGCCCCCTCGTCAAACTCTACCGGCGTTACCTAGCAACGCTTAAGAAGTGTGTGACTCATCTTCGTTAAAAAGAAAAGTTGATCTCCACCAGGAATCGAGCCTCAATTCCTTGGATCGCCAGCCGAGCGCTTTAACGCTGTGCCATGCTCAGGGTGGTGAAACGCTCTTCGTAATTCCGCTTGTATACTAAGAGGATGTTAGCGGGATTCTGAGAGTGACAGATACTGCGATTGGCTCGCAATTAGAAAGTACCAAAACCTAAAATAGTTAACTCAATCAACTAAGGTGACTTAAAGGATATGACGTAACCAGCCTGCGTCAGCTATGAGGACCAAGCGGGAATGAGTGCGCTTCAACGCCGCCGGGCCACGCTGTTTGCTTTACGCGAGTGAAATATGCTGCGCCTTTCCTTTCCCGTAAACGACATTATAGAACGCCGGCGAACTTGGACGCGCTCGACATGGAAGCCAAGGAGAGTTTAGCTGCTGGCGCAGAACACTGGAGAAATCAACTTCTGATCCCGAGGTAGTCACTGCTTTTTGCTACGCATATCTAGGCATAGTAGATCGAAGCCATCATTTATTTGTGTCCCAGAAATTATATTTGTTTTCACTTTTCTAGCATTTTGTAATGTATTCGAGGTGCTTCGTTACTTTTTAGTTCTCACTTTTTATCCGAGGCCTTTTTTCGCCAGGCGACCAGTGCCACCAGTGCGAAGCGTGCCAGTATACTGCATCCCAGTGCGCCCAGTCTCCAACGGCATACTGGGCCATAATCAGGTATGGCGCTAGGGCGCTGGGACCCAGCGGCGCTGGATTTTGCAATAGGTTGCCAACATCTCCTTTCCATTTAGAGTCTTGTCTGGGGGGAGTAGTTTCAGACGCTGCCTTTTATATTATTGTGTTACATCATAATGCGACAGCAGACGCCCTTCTCTGTTGTCGCCTTCCTTAGCTTGCTCATTCCGACCCGCTCGACAGTAGAGATCTCGAGCCAGGTTGCGAGCAGCCTCGTTGCCACAAACAGATTCGTTGCCGAGGTCCAAATCAGATTAATTCTCCCATCGAATTATTTTTGTCTTAGAATTTTGAGTGCCATGGGAGATATCTTCCCGCTACCAAAACTTTGAATTGCAGTTTTAATGTCACTCAACACAAACGTAGCTTTGGTGTCGGCGCAAGCAAGAGCTATTGAAACCTGCTCCGCCACATCAATATCATCGCTCTTAACCTATAGTGCCAAGATCGGGCCTCTTCCCCCGTCCCCCACTATCACTAATGTGCCTTCTCCCTTTCCGACCCGCTGCATCTACAAATGTGACCTGCTTCCTCGGATTCTTTGAATATAAGCGTTCCAGAGCCTCCATCCTTTTCTGCATTCTCTCTTTATTGTATTCCGGGTGCAGGTTTCTCGACAATAGGGGGACTCGAAAACACTCTCGTACCTTTCACCGTACGGTGGCCTGCGTGCCCCTTCATTTATCCGGATTAAGCCCCGCGTTTTCCAAAATTACCCTTCACAACCTTGTGGTGCTTAGCCTTCCTAGCTGCGAGACAATTACCACCTCAATCAGTTTCGCCAAAGCATTACGCATTTCCAAAGCCAACAATACCTCCGTGTAAGCCGTGATAGGCAGCCCCAGAGCCCTCTTGATACACTTTCTCATAAGCGCAACAATTTCCCCCCTTTTTGCAACCTTTAAGTTCAGTTAAGGCGTCCCTTAGCTCACTCTACTCGTAATAAAAGTATGAACCGATTTATTCAAAATTTTCTCTCTAAGGCCTCCTTCTGACGATATTCTCTTAAATAGAGCCAAAGAAAACATCATTGCTATCTTTCCATCGTCGTCGCTCCCTGCCATCATCAAAATACTTTATCTCCAACATCGAAATCGTCGCTGTATTCATGTATAAATACCTAGGTATTTATTTAACCCGCGATCTAAATTGGTCCCATCATATAACGCAGGTAACAAATGAAGCTAATTGCGTGCTAGGCTTTTTTCGGCGAACACTGCGCGCAACTCCCCAATCAGTTAAGTTACTAGCTTATCTAAGATTTATTCGTCTCAAGTTAGAGTATGCATGCGCTGTCTGGGATCCTTACCAAAATAACCTTTCCAGCATACTAGAAGCAACACAAAATAGCACGGCAAGTTTCATATACTCGACTTATTCCTATTATCTAAGTGTCACTGAACTAAAACAAAATGCTCACCTTACTAACTTAGTACACACACGCAAAATTGCTAGACTTTGCCTTTTTCACAAGTTTTACCACCACCCCGTGCTCAAGTTTCTCATCAGCCCCGCCCACCATACACCCAACCGCACGCACCATGAAAAGACCGTTTACCCTCCGCCTGCCCGGACATCTGCGCATCTGTCATCTTTTTTTGTTCGCACCCCAGAGGACTGGAATGACTTGCCAAACACCGTCGTACTTCATTCCGACGGATCAACCTTCAGGTCATTCATCGAATGATTCATGTACTCGTCAAACACTCCCTCATGTAATACCCCTTAAATGGGCCTTTGAGGCATCAATAAATAAATACATTCTGTATTGCATAGCATTCCAGCTTTTGATGGTAACAGTATTCTGGCCTTCCGCCTGTAGATGAAAGCCAGGATCCTAATCGTCTCCTCTTCCGGAACCTACACCACACCTACCAGAATTTGAAATTTTGAAGGCGGTTTATTTCAAAGCGCGTTGTCCTTGTATAAGAAAAATATTCTTCTCTAGAAAGTATTCCAGCCCCCTTTTCGCCGCGTATGCTACATTACAGATGGCTGCCGCTTAGAGAGTTTGCTCAATCTCTCTATCACTGCTCTTATCTATCCACAAATTACGTCATCTGCATACATGCTGAACTTATGATAAGGGTTGCAAAGCCCCTTTAGCTGCCCTGGCACTTTTCCCGAGGTCGTATTACATAGTAGTAGCGACAGAACCGCCCCCTGCTGTGTCCCGCCACTTCCTATCAGGATCATCTCCGAAGTGTTCTTATGAACTACTATCTAGGCTCTCGTTTCTAAAGAATCCCTGATGTACTTGTAGATTCCTACCCCTACTCTTACCTCATTCAGTCCCTCTAGGAACGTTGAGTGGTTAACATTATCGATGGCCTTCTTTAGATCCAGCCCTAAAATCACCTTCGCATCCTTTGTCTGAAATTTCCCAATGCCATGCTTCAGGAGCAGCATAACATCCTGCGTGCTATGATGCTGCCTAAAACATAGTTCGTCCGGCCATAGCCCCTTGCTCTCCCTAAATCTAGACAACCCAGTCTACACTATACGCTCCATCAATTTTCCAATGCACGAGGTCAGTGAGATTGACCGAAGAGTTCCTTTTCAGGCTTTTTTTCCTGGCTTAGGGATCAGTATCATCTTCGCCATTTTTAACTGATCCGGTATTTTCCCCTCCATCCATCAGGAGTTCATATATCTAGTGATATTTTTAAACGGCTATTATTGACATTTCTTAGAATGTTGTTAGTAATGCTGTTCACGCCTAGTGCTGACCTAACTTTAGGTTTTACTATTTAAGCCTTCACCTCCGCCTTCGTGAAACCGGAATCCAATCCCAAATTTCCCTCCCTCTCGTAGACTGGAAGCTGCATCGATGTTGTGTCTTCTATATATATTTCTACGAATTTTTCAGTGAATGCCCGATCAATAAGTTCTCCACACGCATGCCTAACTTGCCCTTTGAATTTCTCTGTGTCATGCAAGTGCCTTAACAAGTTCCGAGTCTTAAGAAGATGTTTCCCCTTTCCATTTTTCCACATTTAATGTACAATTGCTGTTCGCACAGTTTAAAGATATAGTCATCGATTTCTTTGTTAAGTCTGACCAAGCGCCTTTCCAGTAGTACTTGCGAGCGGGCAGGTTCGCTATACGACTCCGACGACCTCCGGCGCTGCATGGTTATACACAAAAACAATACACAAACAAGAGAATTAAACCAGGACGTTGGTAGCGAGCGCATCATCTGTGTTACCGTCCTGGTTTATTCTCTTGTGTGTGTATTGTTTTTTGTGTATAACCATGCAGCGCCGGAGGTCGTCGGAGCCTTTCCAGAGTGCGATTCCGTCTGCCTTGCCTCTTCAGACGGCGCTCTATGCTCTGCTTGTGCTCCCACATATGCAGCAGCCGACTGTCTGCTAAATTCGGAGCTCTATTCCCCGCAATTTTCTTAGTGGAGCCTTTGACATCCTTCTTTAGGCTGTCACACCACAGCTCATACTGTAGAATTTTGTACTCATCATTTCCGTGGCTTGTAGACTCCCTGATGATATGCCCCTCTGTCGCATACAAATGGGTATCCTCCCTGGGCTTAAAGTAATATTTCAAGTCCACCCGGACTGTGAGCACAAAGAGATCACTTCCAAGGTTTTGCACAGTATAGCGCCATTATTATTTCCCTATGTTCTTGCTGACCAAAATACCTGAACACGAGTCTTTCCACACACGATTATCCTCCCTCGTTGGGAACTCCGAATTATTAATGACAGCTAATCCCAAATTCTGATAATTCTTCCATAACTTCAGCCCTTTAATTTGTTCTCTATCATACCCCCGTCAGGGTGGCATGCGTTAAAGTCTGCCACAACTATATACGGCTGTTTTCCGCTACCTTCAAGGCTTTTCCAATGATGGCCCTAATTGCAGACTTTTGTTGACTAGGCGGACTATATATGTTTAGAACGAAAGTGTTATAGTCGCCTTTCTTGCCGGTAAGAATTTCAGCTAAGACGTTTGCCACACACACACATTTGTCAGCCAGGTATACTGTAGCTACATTACATAATACAAAGGTAGTAACTCTTAGGTTCTCTCTTTTATCATTATGATAGCCTTATTGTACCCCATTATATTAAATCCCCACTGCCTCCTGCAACGCTATAGCGAGAGGGTTCTCCTCTGGTCCTGATAAAATCTGTTGCATCGACCCCCGCTTGCATCAGAAGCTGCGACAGTTCCACTGCAATATTTCAGCCTCGCACGTATTATTGGGTCTTCTTTCCATTTTAAATGTGAATGGTCATTTCGCCTAGTCTGCTCTTCATAGCAACTATCCATTTCTTCATCTATTGCTCCCGTACGTGTTACCAATCAAGTCTATAATCTATCTTAGCGAAGGCTCCTTCCAGTCTTACTACGAACACCCCGTGACCCTAACTATTCTGGTGATGTTATCCTTAAGAGACTGCTCCTCATCTTCATTCTACTCTCTAGTTTTCTTTTTTTTCGGGGAAGGGTATTCCCCGTAGTCGCCTTAATATCCCCCATCCCATCCTTAAGCAAGGGCGTTGGGCTTTTAGTACTATTGGGACTTCTGCGCAGGCTACTGTTCCTGCACGATACTCCTTTTTCATCATGATGATCCTCTAATTTATCTTCTTAGTTATGGTAGAGAACCTTGTCTTGAATCTCCATATTCTCTTTCTCTAATCTTTTAATCTTTTGCCCTTATCATGTTAAACCCCTCTCAGGGAAATCTTGCCATTGGATTGTCTACCCTGCTGGACTTCTGTGACCACCTCGCTTCGCGCAGCAGGTCCTCTCGTAACCGCCTTGGCTCAAAGAACACTTCCCGTCAAGGCGCTTCTTCCCCTGTACTAGTTCCACTGTTAGCGCACCTTCTGAATTCTCGGAAATAGCTCCTCCTTAGCTTTGAAGTGGCCACCTAATTTGACTCTCGGGCGACTCTGGTGTTGGTCCCTTTGTTCTTGCAGACGGCTGGCTCTCCCGTTAGCCTCCTCCTGTTCCCCCTACTTCTGCTCCCATTTCCGCTTCTTGAGCTCGTAGGGAGCCGGGTGAATTTGTTTGCATTTATTGGAGACAAGAAATACATGCTATGGAGACGACTTTAAGAACTTGAACTTGATCGTTGGTCTTCCAGCGGAGGTCAAGCCATAGGCGTCCACGCAGATTTCTGCTGTGCGCGGAAGGTAGCTAGTAGGTATTCGCAGGAATGGTTGGCATGGCCCGGGTACCGTGTCTTCTGGTCGGTACACAGCGCAGAGTTTGATGGTGGCAATGAAGTTTGTCGTTGTCAAGACCAAAAACTTGCCCCGGGTTACCAGAAAGCTTACCAACATAAGATTTCCCCGTAGAGCATGCCTTAGCACGAGTTTCAGATGTATCCACGTTAAACCGGTTCGATTTTCCCATCTCCTAGTGTAGGGTTTCCGTGTACCATGTTTTCTTTTTGCGGTTCTCATTGGCCAAATTAAGTCAGAGACAAGCAGCATAGGCAGAAAGCGGAACTCGCGCTTTTAGGCAAATCATTTTAGTCCAGGGTTGTTATCCGGTATTTAGGAGGTGTGGTGGACGCAAATTGGCTAAACGTTTGCCCACAAGCTGAATCTGGCATTTCAGTTACGGATTCGGCGCTCTAGTTATCACCTGGAAAGTCCTTCCCTTTTGTGACACTTTACGCCCGCCTTCTAGAATATGGTTCGCGAGCCATGGTATCCCCAGACGAGTAAAATTTCCATAGTCTGTAGAAAAACATGGTTTTATTCCGGTGAACAAAAACACTTCTAAAACATCGAACGCCGCTGTGAAGCATGCCCGTAGTCTAGGCTCACGCTGGTGTAATGCTTTGACTGCAAAATAAAAGAGGTCGGCAAGACAAACCAGCTGGTTGCAAATATGCGTTGAGATATACGCAAAAAGAGCTCCGAGTAGCATAACAGCCATTGCTTAATTCCGCGCGGCCGCCAATCAAGCAAAAACATAGCGTAGAGTGCACCGATTTCATTTTTATCCCATTATATAGCACAAAGTGTACTATAAAGTGTGGGACCCGGTGGGTAGGATGGCGGAAATTCTGACTACCCCACATTTTCCTTGTATTGCCGAATGTGCACACCCAGCAAACTTCCACCAATGGAACTACATTTCATTTATTTCATTTATTAACCTTAAAGGACCCTTTCGGGGTATTACATAAGGGGTAGACGCATCGGACATATTTGGGTAGACGCTCTGGATGAAGCTATGCATTTGATATTGGCCAGCCTCTCCTATAATTACATAGAACCGATGCTGGTTCTACAAGGGCAAGCCGACCTCGGGCTTGTTGACATTATACCTTAGAGGTCCGTGCAGTTCATTGAAGGGCTGACCTAGTGCAAGCTCTCCCATTGATTATTTATGGCTATAACTATGTATATAATTTATAAATATCTGCTCTTTCTAAGCAGCTACAACATAAAATTTCGCAATATTTTTATATCTCCAATGTTGTTTCAATTACGTCATGTTCCACCATGGTCAGGGAGGGAAATTCTGTGTTCTTAAAGCAATGTCGTTCAGAAAATTGCAGGCTGTCCAGGGCGACCACTTAGCGCGAGGACCACAGCCATTAAATTCTTCTGACCAACTGAAAACGATTACAATTAGTATAAAATTATCTATGATAGTATTTTAGGGCCATACTAAAGAAATTAAAGGTGGAAAGAATGCGTCCACAATGTGCAGACACTCCGGTGTATTCGGCCCCGCTACAGCGAAAGTAGGACCCACAGCGACATTACTTCGGTTGCTCAATTCGCGCTGGTGCTATTTTTTGCAAAAAGAGCCCGCATTTAGGTTGAATCAGGCCCTAAATTTACACAATTCTGAAGAAGGAAGGTGAACATGTGTACGCCCGAGCTTCCATAGTCGCCAACACCGATGTGGGACCTAAAGCAGTTTTGTTTGGGCGGCCCCGATAGGACTGGGTGTTTTCATTTCGCACCTCGACCCTGTAGTAAACCCGAAATATGCCCCAGCTAGGTCACGGCGCTGCTAGCAGAACGTAGCCAACCATAGCCGACCGGAATCATCGGGTTACTTGAGAAGGGGCCGGCTCATAAAATAAAATAAATCAGCTGCCACAGAGACTCCAAGCCTTCCGCCTCGTCTCGGGTTTCCTTGCGAGTGCCTACAAGCCCACTTGTTGTTGGACGTGCCTACAAAGTGCCTAGAAGAGACCTTTTGGGTAGCATGCGGGCATGCCCGTCTTCCGAGCAATTTAAGCCAATGTGGGATCTAAAGCGGTTTAGCTAAGGTGACCTCGTTTGGGCCTCATGATGGCCAGCTCCAATTGAGCTCTGTTTCCTGTTTCATCTGTCCTAAAGTATCCTACAAGGAATCGATGGGGCAGGATTTGGGCACGCCCGATGTTTTGCCCAACTGTGGCCAATATAGAATCCACAACGAATTATTGTGGGTGACACCATTTTCGTACTTCGAGAGCTTTCCCGCATAAAGTGCGCATTTAGGTTGGATCTACCGTCGGATAAAAGAAAGGGACACTTGAGGTCTAGATGCAGAAATATGCTGCTGCGTTAGCGCGAGCAACGTCAATTTGTGGCCCGTCCAGAAAAAAACAGCATAATCACAAATGGGGCTTCCCACTGTTGCCCAATCAGAGACCGATTTGTTTATTAGTATGGTTGCCCCAGCCCCAATTGCCTACATGGGAACCGCTGGTGCCCAACTTTTCGTGCTACGTGTTATATATATATTTATATATATATATATATATATATATATATATATATATATATATATATATATATATATATATATATATATATATATATATATATATATATATATATATATATATATATATATATATAGCTATGGCGCCGCACCGCTGTCCGAGTACATCGGGATGTAGCATGCCGAACGGCAACAGCTTCACCGCGCCCCAGCAGGGCTCCCACCGGAATCCCCGTTTTTGCAATTTTGCTGCTCTAATCAAAATTCACTGCCGCCTCGAGCGCATGTCGCGAGCCGCGATAAATTTTGTAAATGCGCAGTTGCGTTGCTCCGCTCGGAGCAAGAAGGTGGGAAAATAGCGCTCGCAGTTTAAAAAGCTAAAAGGGGTATAGGAGACCCCCAACTCTTCGCGGTCCTGTACTTAGAATGTAAAAAGTTGTGCATATTTTTTTCTTGTTCATTTGTTCTAAACACGTCGTCATTACATGGTCCTATTTATCTCTCTTTCAGAGCCGTCTCTGGCGTGGTAACGCAGGATTGAAGTCCTGCTATCTGGAATAACCATACAAGAACAGCATCCGTTCGTTTATTTCGCTGTTTTAGAAAGCATTCGTATATTTTTCGGGGTTCAGCAATATCTAAAGTAAAGGAGATGTTTCATGTCCTTATTTAACTGCTAGTGTCATTCATTAGGTGGACTAATGTGAATAAAATTAGTACAGACAACTCAATATGCAGTATTACCTTCTACCGCCAGGATTCAGGAAGTGTTTGCCTTAAACAGGAGATGTAAGATAATTTGCCATTGGTTTTGATCAGAAAACTTTTATTCCTGTGTATTTGTTCGCTATTTTGCGTTCGATATACGCTTCTCTCTCTCAAAAATGTTGTAAAATTGCACCCATTTTTATTTTCTGAAATTCTTGAACAAATTCTAATAAAACGTTTATGATTTCTTTTTCATATAGACATCACAATTTTGATCAACTGATCCAGAATAGCTTCCTCCGCAAGCTTGTAATGTTTGCTTCTTTTTTTTTGAAGCTCACGCGCCTTCGATTTATTTAAAATCTTAATTACTCGTGAGCGCAGGATTATCTCAAGAACTGATATTTTGCTACAAAACCGAAGCTTACACCATGCGTTCATAAAACTATGCTGCATTATTCCAATCTTTAACCACTGTTTTCTAAAATGGAGCCCATCGATGTTCCACTGCCGATATATTCCCTAGTTGCATGTGCTGGGAAAACAGCAAAATCAATTTTTTTCCACGCATTCCCGAAGCTTGAACAGTTCAAAGCGTCGATCTATCACATTACAGTATGCTATTGCATCCTACAGCTAATCCGCCATGAAAATAATACCAAAACGCTGAACCTGTATCGACATAAAATTATTGAGAATCCAAGCTATTTATTCCTCGAATTATCCGTCATCACCAAGAGCATGCTGTCAAATAGAGTCAAAATGTGTTTCAAATTTCGACAACAATATACTAGTCGTTAGCGCATCTGGAAGGACGAATGTCGTCACGTGTATAAAATGTTCACGTCTAGTCTGTTAGTACATTCTAAACTATCCTACATTCCGTGGTCTCTTTACATCGGGACACATATCAGAACCCTCATCTATTACTAATGAAAGCGCGAAACATTTCACGTGTATTGTTCAGCAGTTCGCGACACATCGTCTTTAAATAGAATTTAATAACATTGCTATTTCAGTCGATTAGCGCATCAGATTTAGTGTCGTCCTGGAATATATATTTCATTTTTGTTAGTGTAATGAGAGTAACTTGTTGGAACTCTCTGTGCAAGTCGCTCCTTTGGTTGGCTTATAGATTTTAACGTTCCTACATGACTCAGGCTTTCAGAGATGCTGTAGTGGGAAGGTCCAGAAATTTCGACCGACAGGAATTCTTTAACGTGCGCTGACATCGCACAGCACATGGGCACCTGGCTTTCTGCTATTGAAAAGCGGCCGCCGCGGCCGAGATTCGATGCCGCATCCTTGGACACCGATGTCGAGCTGCCTAACCACTTCTCCACCGCGGTGGGGATACAAGTTGCACTTTACAAAAATAACATGAACACCTTACAAATAAACAGAATCAAACGAACAAGCGGAGAAGAAAAAGGCTATATCTGAAAAAATATATTGCGCGAAAAAGCAAGACATTGTGTGCGAAACTTTCCTACCTGTGAAAGCATCGATTACTATTACTCGAGCACTACAATAGAGCCCTTCTGTCTAAATTTTCAAATTCGAGGTTTCACCTAGAGAGAGTTCGCACGCTTTTTTTATTATCATAGTGACTGCAGCAGTTGTGCTTTTTGCTGCGCTGTGGTTGTTGCATCCCTAAAAGGGAGCACTTATTTTGTGACGCACTATAGTAACGGCACTCTTGCCTGAGTGGAACATCAGTTTATATCAAAGCAGGCCAGCTTATTGGGAATGCCTGTCCCGCTGCGTTGGAGAAAAAAAAGAAATTTTCAAAAGACTGTTCCTTTGTATCCTAACTTTGCGTCAATTTCTTTTTCCAGTAAGACGTAATCTGATTGTGGATATTTCGCCACAAGTGCAACAAGTTTTGCGCTGCGTGTAACAGTTTTACATCTTCAGGCACTAGTCAAGCAGAATATTTGAGTCATATTTTGGGACCGGTTATCAGGCGGAAATTTTCCTTTTCTCAATTGGGAAACTGAGGGAGGCTGGGCTTTGCTGCAGACTCTCGTCTCGCCGATTTGTATCTGTAGTTATTGTTCCTCCTTTCTTTGTTGGGAACTGCTTGGTGCTAACCTCTATGAAAATGTTTACACACTAGCTTTTTAACCACGCGGCTCGGGCTTGCCAGTTATGGTGCTCGCCTACTAAGTTAGTACACGCCATAGCTCGATACCGGCCGCAGTGGCCGCGATTCGATGGGCGGCAAACGCTAGCGACAACGTTTGTGCGATGTCAGCTCGCGGTTAGAAATTCCAGCAAGTCGAAATGGCCCGCAGCCTCTGCTAAGGCGCCCCCCATTGCCTGAGTCGCTTTGGCATGTAGAATACGTGAACAGTATGTAGAACATGCTTTGCCTCCTTTACCAGACACGTTCATCTTCCTGCCGTATGTTTTCCCCAAACGTTGTTCTTTACCAATCTCCACTATAAAAAGGAATCGTGAAGTTTCTCCTGAATTGTTATTCAGTAACCAGATCATGTCTATTTTGCTTTCTTATTTTTATTATGTCTGAACGGAGGTCTCAACGAATATGCTGAAATTTTTTATTTTCGTTTTTGCAGTGTATACGCTTGATGCCCACATTTTTGATGAACGCATCATGCATTTTTCGAATGCTCGCATATAAAGCCCTGTAATCCTTGATAGAATCGTAGCGTTATATTTGGCGCCTATTTTAATGCGAACTGGATGTCTACATTCCGAATAATTTTTGTATACATCTTTTTGAGAAATGCGACAAGGAACTACAAGGCGAATTTTGTGACTCTGTGCGCGGAAACAGAAAATGTGTTGCTGAAATGACACTCCTGATTGGTGTGCACGTCACTGGCGTATTTATGACTCAATATTGAAATCAATCGCTCGCTAAAATATGTGAAGGGCTTTGTCGAACTTATTCTGAATAGACCTCTTGCCGTAATGATGTGAATAGGCTGAATACAATTTTTTGAGTTGGCGACGCAGCATTTTGGAGATTTTTGCCATTATCGTTTAACTTACCTTTCTACACTATCTAAAATATGTGCTCATAATTTTTTGTTCTTCCTGTATACATTTCTCAACTTCGTATGATGTGTTCATATAAGTAGCATTTTACTGACCCGTATGGCTGGCTGATGGCATATTTATGCATTGGCCAGTGCTACGTTGTCTTTAAAACATCACATTAGAGGGGTGCGTATTACTGTGATCACAGAAACACATGGAAGCGTTCAATACCCTTAGAATGCCGATATAAAAAAGTTATTCATAAAACTGTTGTCTACCTGTAATATTTACCCATTAAGAACCGAGATTGACGAATTCCACTACTTTTGAGAGCATCATGATTCATGGAAGTTTTTTACCCCTGCATGCTACCCTCCTGGGAATGTCTTTAAAAACTACCACCGATAGTCGAATAAGCAAATTTATCTTATCTAATGACTGAACATTTATTTTAAAAAACCAGGGAAAAATTATCTGTCCAAACAAGTTACTATAATTAATACTAAGTAATTTCCGAGAAACCAGCGCAAACCAGGCGCATTCTTATCTGACCGTCTGGGAGCAACGAAAGAAATGGTAACTCGGTGAGTTGTAGACTGATTTCGGAAACGTTGGTACAGGTATATCGTGAAAAATAAAACAAGAAATGATTTGTTATGATGACACTATTCAGCTTATTTTTGTTCTTTCCTTCTAGGGAAACCAGTTTTTGCAAGCGATAAAGAAGAATGCAACAAGGCCACTGGAGCTCCTTCACAGCGACAAGGCCTCGGAGCGATATTTTTTCCCTCGCGACTGCAAGTGGCTTTCATGAATGCAAGGCGTTACTACCTGCCATTGCAGCCGGCCCCCACGTAATGCACACACGGCGTTTTCTTGAACCGGGGCAGCGATGTCAACTTTCCAGACATGATTTTCTTGCGCGGCTAATATGGTTTTGCCACGCAGACGTAAAAGGCGAACTCCGGGGCACGCCGGATGCGAAAAGCTTCGAAGGAAAGAAGGAACGGAAAGAAAAAAGCTGCTAGCACATTGCAGTACTTAAGCCCGCTTCCGAATGCCCAATCTACGCAGAAAGCACGCAGCGAAGGCAGTAAAAAAGAGCACTAGAAAGCAGCTTCGCGCCCACCCTGCAAGATAAAGCAGTGTTTAACGTGCTATAAATTCACAGTAGACAAAAAAAAAAAAGCTTTTTACTCGGGCAAAGTGATCGTCTACAACTACTGCTAGAACCTGGCGCCAGAAAGAACTACGTCGAGACGACCTCTCAAGCATGCTTAGCACCCGCACGAGTAGAAGACGAATACAGAGAAGAAATACACAGCCCAATGGCTGGTCTAGCAATTGTCCGTGTATCTCTTCCGTGTGTTCGTCTTGTACTTACGCTTGTGCCAAGCTTAGTCACGAATTACCAACTCGCTCAAATTTCTGCTTTGCTCTCAATCACAGTTTATTTCTGGTGTTGGCTTTTTCACGATGTTATCATTTTCAACAAACTTGTGCGTCGCTTAATAATACACGAATCAGTAGTCGCATTGCCAACGGTACTGAAAGCCGAACGAGCATGAACCTTGAGCATGAAGAACTATGGCACAACTCCCGCTGCCACTTGCGCCGCGCTTTGGAACTGCCCAAAATTGTAGAACTAAACATTCGGGCATTTTCTGTACAGGAGGAAAAGAAGCAGTAAAATATAAAATAATTATTTAAGCTCTTGTCACCTTCAACGTGCCCCTTCATTCTCTTGAGCCCTTTGCTAGCGCGGCTCTCCGCTGTGGCACAGGCGCGTTTCCCCCAATATTAAATTGCCTTCGCAAATGGGACCGCGCAAGGAACGTTTTCGAGGCAGCTGCGTCTTTGAACAAGTGGTATGGATTTTTTTTTTCATTTTTATTTCTTCCAAATGGAAGTTTTTGTGCTTTCTGATGAGTCTTCATGTAACGGCAGGAGTAGCGGGAACGATTGCCATCACGTATATTCCAACGGTGGAAAGGAGATTTTTCCTTTGCGTGGCTTGTTATGCGAACGCCTTCATTGCATTCAAGCTCGGTCGCAAATGGACAAAGTGATGCAGAACTGTTGGTAGCCACGTCGAAAATAACTCCATCTCCAGGCGTTTTTTTTCTCAGCGCGTATGTTAGAATCGGCTTGGAATGTTGGCGACTTACACTACTTCAAGAAAGAAATTCCGTGATTGCTGCTTTGCTTCATTTTTTTTCTGGATAAGTGTTTAGCTGGCGAGAATTTGAAATATACAAGAGCCTCATACATTTTCAATATCTTCAGAAATGTAAACGCGGTAAATTTTTTTTTTCTGCCTTCATTTCCTTTTTACCGTCTTTTTTTTTCTATTAAGCAATTTGTTATTGACTGCTGTTTCCTGTCACGTAGCGCTGCATATCGCTCGCAGAGGTACATAAGATGTATTACATGCTGTAAATTCGGTTCTATGTACACAAAGTCTAACATCTTAATGTAGGTCAACCCATGCTCACCGAAGCAGTTTTATAATTTTTCTATCCAAGGGTATTCGTTAAAAAGTTAAACAAGGCGCAGTTTTAGGTCTTTAATCAAAATGCAAATTAGATGCGCTGGCACTTACAGCATTTTAAGCGTGGTTTCGGGTCGCACATGCTGATTAGCATAAAGTCGTAATTTACCTCATAACATGTAACGCCATTCCACAAAGATAAAAACCGTGTTTTTAATGAAGTCGTACGAAGGTTCCTGCTGTCTTAGGAGTAGCATGTCTGCCTATTAATCCAAGAGTCTCTATGGGATCGCATTCCACCTCAAAAGCGCTGTTCATGTTGCCAGCTCCTGCCTATTCGACCATAAAATTTGGTCTCACGATATAAACCATCGACATAGACACAATAGTGTCTCATGATCGTTCTGCTGCACCGGCTTGCAGGCTTCAGACATTACACAAACGCTAAATGGCTCAGTGCAAGCTCTAGTGATTACGCACAATGAAGATGAGCCCCACTGCTTTTAACGAAATGTTATTCGACGCCGTCGCAAGCAGAGCGGATCGATTTTTTTCAGTATTTAGACCACCTAAACATTGCTTCATACTGCAGCGATGGGTGATCTAACCTTTCGCAGTGCATGTTTCTACGTCGTCCTCGTCATTCATTCGTTCTATCCTTGCTTGCATACGCTGGGCGCCTGGTGTGCTGCTGCCAGTCCTGGTATCGAACGGATTAATCTAGACGTACACAAGCTCGACTCTGTCGCTAATGCAGTCTCATGTGTGCCTCCTAGCACAAAGATAAGAAGACAAACATTGGCGCCATGCTTGAGGTTACGGCTGCTCACTAGCGGGACAGTGTTATGCCGAGGCAAAACAGGCTAAAGCACCGAACTCTATATGCTCTTCCCGTCACAGAAGCCAGGAGCCGCAAAACTCGGTGGTTATAGAAGCGGCTGATTGCGTAGTCTGCTGATGGCAGGAAACCGCCGGGGGGACCTTTCGCGCCTCCGGCTTCGAATAGCTGCGAGAAAAAGGTAGGGGGAGGGGGGGGGGGGGGAGAGAAAGCACGCTTCGCAGGAACTGTCGCCTTCTGTCAACCATTGTAGAGGCTCTCAGTGCATCTTGCAATGCCTTTCATAGTTAACGTACCTTCGTCGGTGACAAACTGGATTGCAGATTTTGTTTTACGTGTGTATTTGTATTGGTGAGGAGAATTGAAAAATGGCACCATTCGTACATTGAGCCTCCCCGTTTTTCTTCTCCCTTGTAACCAAATTATAACACAATACAATTTCAATAAACGGGTCGCGCAACCAACCCGAATCTCTGGCCCTTTGAGATTGAGAAGCATCCACTTTCGTTTTCATCATCATCGTGAGCTGGACTATACCCACTCCGGTCCTGTGCTTGCTGCGCAATCCGGTCCTGTGCTTGCTGCATCCAGTTGACCCCTGCGAACTTCTGAACCTCATCCACCCGCGTAACTTCTTGCCGCTTCCTGCTGCGCTGTCGTTCCCTTAGAATCCAGTTTGTTACCCTAAGCGGCTCCCCTTTCTCTCTTTCCACTTTCACTCCCACCTTCCTCTCTTCCCTTACGGCGCGGTTCAGGTGTCCACAGAGCAAGTGTGAGAGATACTGCGCCTTTCCCTTCCTGTGAACCAACCAACCAACCCTAAGCGGCCATCCGTTATCCTCTTACGCGCTAGATGTTCTGCCCATGCCGTATTCTTTTTGTTTATTTCAGCTAGAATGTGAGTACCTTGAGTTATTTCGCTGACCCCTCTGCACGCCTCCATTCTCTTAACGTCTGCTCTGCCATTTTGCATTCTATAGACCTTTGCGTTGTCCTTAACTTAATTGAATCATTTTCGTTAGCCTCCACGCTTCAGCCCCATAAATGAGTACAAGTAAGGTGCAACTGTTGTTTACGTTCCTATTGTGTGATACCGATAAGCTGCTAGTCATATGTCACAAGCTGCCTCACATATAGAGCGGAAGTTACGGGATCTCCCTACTCCTCCGAGCATGCTTCTACATGACTCTCCGAGGCAGCCACCGGCCTGCGCTTGTCCTTCACGATGAGCCGCTGCGCAACCAGCCAAGGGGATAAAAAGGCAGACCGCAGCACGGCCGCAGCAGTGCGCTCTAGAGATATGCAGTCTCTCGGCCCACTCTCATTGCCGCTCGCTCTGAGAGGGTGTCCGCAATCAATTCATCATTTTTTCCTCCTCTTGTACGACCGCCGCTCTGCGACTACGACGCCACATCGAACAAAAAATGAACTTGGATAACACATTGCGGGCTAGTTGGTTGATCATCACAAGCTAAAACAGTGCACAAACCACACACAGGACGCAGAAAGGTGAGACGAACACAGAAGAATGGTATATGTATAGGTTCGTCCGTTGTGCCGGTTCTCAGTGACCCTTATTTAGCCAGGCTGTTATACAGGTCTTTTTAAGGCAGCTGTGTGAAGCAGATCTTAGTGCTTGTTGATAACTATCTCGTGATCCTGGATTGCGAACATGATGCCCTCCCGTCCGAAGCGTCCAAGGTTCTTTGTACTTTTTCAAGCATCCTGAGACCTTTTATTATCACCCACGAACTGCCTATCAATGGCTTCATCAGGTTTTTTAGAATAGGATTGTATTTTGGCTCCAATCATGTGTGCTGGTCATTTGAGCCTCGAGCCAACAAACCGCTTCTTCCCTTCGATTCAGCACACTCAATGTTGGTTAAGCGTAACATTAATAATTCATGCTTCATCAATACACTCAATAAATTATGCGACTACAAACTGCATGAGAGCTTTCAAAACCAGACGCGCCGACTCATGCAGGCTGGATACCCACAGACGCTTTTACCCTCTGCGGCAGAGAACTTGCTAAAAAGAGAAAAAGAGACACATATAGGAGACAAGAATAGGAAGATTGCTGTCATCCCTTAAGCACGTGGAATTTCACGCAACCTAAGAAAAATAGGAAGAAGAGCTGGTATTGATGTTCCTTTTTCCGCTCCAGATCGATTGACCAGCCTGTGCAAGCGTGTGAATGAATTGGTCCGAACAAGGTTTGGCTGCAACATAAAACACCGCGATCGGTTCATAACTTGTACTGAGGGCGTAGTTTACTCGATTCCGTTGTCATGTGGCCATGCCTATGTAGGCCAAACTGGTAGATGCCTAATAAAAGATTACTAAAGCATAATTACAATGTGACAGAGCGGATATCAGGCCATCTTGGCATTCACAGGCGGGGTTTTAAATGCACACCCGGCTTGAGTAATACAAGTGTCCTGTGCAGGTGTGGCGACAAACCCACGCGAGAAATTATCGAGGCCCAGAATATTGCGAGCCTGGGCGTCACCACCGAGATTCTAACAAGGCCTTTGCATCACCTTCTCTCCCATCAACGAACGTCATGACAAGCGGATGAGCGATAAGGTGTCAGCCACTGAATCTGCGCGTACAGGCTTGGGTAAAGGGGCGAGATGACATCATGTGACTAGACTCAGATTCGCGCTCGCACCTTCATTTGCTGGTACTTTATCGCCATCCGCCTGTCGTGACGTAGGCTGCTGGGGAGCGAAGGCCTTGTCAAGATCTCGGTGGTGTCGGCCTGAGGCCCCATCCTCTAAATTTGCCTTCACCTGGCGGCGTCATATTGCCTTTCTGATTGGCTCTGAAAAGAGTGACGGGCTTCAAACTTGTGGCTCAAAACCGTAAATTGGTGCAAGCACTTTTTGCGGTTACGTGAAAATAACGCAGCCGTGAAAACTGATTTTAACAGGAGCTATCCTTGTTGCCTGGATGACAAATACGAAGGATTTTGGAGTGGCAACAATGTTACTGATGGTGGTTTGGAGAACACTTGCGCTCGAATAACCAATGTGATGAAAAAAATGGCATACTGGGAAGGAGTGGATGCTCAAATTTGATTGAAGTTTGAAGTTTATTGTATTTCAAAGGTTAACAAAACATGAATACAGAAGGAGGTCCCAAAGTCAAGGACTGCGGAACGGGACCTCCTATGATGATTATTGAAAAGAAATACATATTGAGCAGTTGCAGAAATTATACAATATTTCGCATCAGTGGGTTGGGGCGAATGAAACATGAATTAGTACAGACGCTATTGATGTAATAACAAAGAATAAACACCTAATCACATAAAGAAAACATAGGAAACAATTCATAAAAAAGATATAAAGGATAACACATGAACAGAATACCTTGAAAATTACGATAAGTGTGATAACAAAAACTGACGAAGAGCGGATTTAAAGGCAAAAATAGTTAATGATTGTTTGATAGTTGTAGGTAATGAATTCCAAAGAGTGGTAGCAGAGAATCGGACTGATTGTTTCCCATAATTAGTGTTTGGTTTAGGCAGCAAGAAGTTGTTGATGGCGAAACGTGTGTCCGTACGACGCGGAATTTGATCATTGGTGGTTAGTGAGAATGGAAGTAGCTCTCTAACAGATTTGTACATTAGGATACATAAACTGTAGTCGATTATTTTCATTACAGAAAGAATATTGTGTGATTGGAGCAAACGAAGGGCATTTTCTGATCGGTGACTACAAGTAATAATGCGTATAGCTTGATTTTGGATAATTTGCAGGGAAGATAAGTGCGAAGGGTACGTGTTTCCCCAAGATGAAATGCAGTACTGGATGTGAGTGTGGATGAACGAGTAATACAGAGAAATGAGCGTGGGAATATCAAAATACGGCCGAACTTTAATTAGCACTCTAATGCCATAAGCCATTTTACGAGAAATAGATGTGATGTGAGTCCGAAATTTTAGATGTTTATCAAGTTCCACACCTAAAAATGACACATGATCAGAAGCAAAGATAGAATTAGAGCCGATGTTAACAAACGGGGTTTCGCAGATAATTTTATGAGATGAGCTGAAAACTATAAAACTAGATTTGGATGCATTAATGGACAGCATATTATCCCGGCACCAGCTTAATACAGTGTCTGCATCAGCATTCAGTTTTTCAACCACAGTGTTTATGTGTGAACCCGATGTTAAGATGGTGGTGTCATCTGCATAAAGAAAACAGTTAGAATTATTAAGGCGCACAGGGAGGTCATTAATGTACAATAAAAATAAGAGAGGACCAAGAAGTGAACCTTGCGGAACTCCAATGTTTGTGGTCTTGTATTTTGAATATGTCTCCGATATGAATACCGCTTGTTTTCTTTCGAATAAATAGCTTTTGATTAGAGTAAGGGCAGGCCCAGTTATTCCGATAGCGTCAAGCTTATTGAATAAAATAGTATGGTTAAGGGAATCAAATGCTTTGGAGAGATCGATGAATAATGCACCAGCGATGTTACCCGCATCAATGACGGATTTAATTTGATCAGTGAGAGCGATCACAGCTAATTCAGTAGAGAATCCTAATCTAAAACCAAATTGGTTAGGCCAGAGAATGTCAAATTTCGATAAATAGCTATTTAGTCGGACAACAATGGCTTTTTCGATGATTTTACTGAAAAATGACAGAATAGCTATAGGGCGGTAATTTGAAATGTTATGCTTATCTCCCTTTTTGAAGATAGGAATGAGCTTAGTCTTTTTCAGCGCAGTAGGAAAAATTCCGGATTTGAACACCAGGTTAATAATGTGAGCGAGGACATCGCAAATGAGATGAGCAATCATCTTTATGTGAGAAGAATGTATATTATCCAGACCTGGACTGGTGTCCTTCAGATTGTGTATTATTTTGCAGATCTCGTCAGGTGACACAGGAAGAAGGAAAATGCTATGGGGAGATCGTTGTAATGTATAACTTGTAGCAATGTTAGAATTACCTGATGGTAAATCAAATGAGTCACTAAACGCTTCAGCAATGTCTACCGGGTTGCTAAATGTTATCTCGCCTGAAGAAATTGCAGATATGGGAACTTTTGTGGTGGTTCTATTTAGGAATGCTTTAATAATTTTCCACTTCTTGTTAACGTCATTTCCGGCTAGATTTAACTCTCTTTCATAGTATTTTTTCTTAGCTGTTGTGAGTAGCATGCTTAATATATTAGAATAATTCTTATAGCGTGCTAGAAGTCTCAAGTTGAATGGTTGTTTTTTGCTCTTTTTGTAGAGGTTATCTTTTTTCCTTAAACTGTTTAATAGGCTGGAAGACATCCAGGGATTAATCGGAGCTGAATATTTTTTATTGCGCGTAGATACAGTGGAGCTTTGATTAACAGCATTAGAGATATTAAGAAAGAACTGGTTAAATGCATTATCAGCGTCTTCAATGGCCTTGATTACTGACCAGTCAACACTGGCAATCCGTTCAAGGAATAATGCAGCACTCAGTGTTTTTTTAATGCGGAGTGTATGCCTAGCCTGGGTAACATAGTTATCCAGCTGAATGAAAATAGGGCAGTGATCAGTTAAATCAGCCTCTATGACACCTGCGTCGGGGGCGGTTATTAGGTTGGATAAGGCGTGATCTATAAGTGAGCTTGAACCACTCGCCGAAACGCGAGTCGGAATGGTAATAAGATTTTCAAAACCATGAATGTTTAAAACATCCAAGTAATCTTTATGTGAAGGGCAGTTGGGGTCTAATGTGTTAATGTTGATGTCACCCATTATAATTACATTTTTGCGTTCCATAGATAACGCGCTTAAGACTGAGTGTAAAGCTGAACAGAAATCTTTGACAGGAGATGAGGGTGATCGGTATACGCAACCAATGATTAAATTTTTTTTATCTCGTGAAAAGAAAGATTCATCCGGTTCAATCCATACAGATTCACAGTTTATCACTGCAAGAGCTAGATCAAGTCGGCGGCGATAATGATAGCTAGAGGAAATAAAGATTGCTGTGCCACCATGAGCGTTGTCGTTACGATGGCAGTATTCTGCGCTGTAAGAAGGTAACGAGTATAGTTCTTTATCAGTTTCGGACAGCCAAGTCTCGCTGACGCAGATAACGGAGAACTGGTGTTGAGTAGCTGATAAAAAGTTAGCAATGTCGTCCGAATGTTTTCTTAGACTTCGTGCATTAAAATGAATTAAAGATCTACAAGAAGGGGAAAGGTAAGATTTTAGGTTTGAAGGTGTGAAGTACGAGGCCATCCTAATGAACGAGATGGGCAGAAAAAACGTACACAATCTTAGGTGAAGATCGACAGATCGGACTCGGATTTAATACGGAAGACATGGCTATTCTCTGACTTACGTGCCAAAATTTGACAGTTTTTCGTCCAGAGATACAGCCATCCCTTTTCTTTCTTGAGTGCGCGTGCCTTAGTGAGAAGTTTTTTGTTTTCCATGGTGAGGTGGTCATTTACGTATATTGGATCCTTTACTTCCCCTGAGAAACCAATGCTACCAGTGTCAAGCCGTGCCTTGCGAGCCCTTTCCAAGAAGTCATTTCTTTTGGAGCGGGAAATGAATCTAGCAATAATGTTCTGCCCTGACTGTGCAGGGACCCGGTGAACGATATCCAAGTCAGAAGTGTCAACAGGGCAGCTAATTATCTCTCCAATTGTCGCCACAATTGTAGCGCAGTCTTCGCCCTGTGTGCACGGGACACCTTTGATTTCTATGTTATTGATTCTGGAATACTGATCTTGATTAGCGATGCGATTTTTAAGCATTTCGTTTTCGAGTTTGAGAGCTTTGTTAGCAGCCCGAAGTTCAGCTTGAGTGTCCTGAACTTTTTCCACCATATCATTCAAGAGCGCGAGGCTAGAATCCATGTTAGAAACTTCCTTATTCAATCCACTCATGTCAACTCCAGATTCCTGAAGCTTAATAGTTACCTTTGCAACCAGTTGATTAACTAGTTCACTCATCCTGGCCTCAAACATAGCTTCCAAGTTCTCTATTTTTTTTGCTAGTTCGGCATTGGTTGGCATCGTGAAAAAAGGTGCATAAAGTACACAGCGACGCAAACAGAGTTAGCAGCAGCAGTGGTTGCAAGTCTAGGTTGACTAAAGAACAAGAGAGTAAAGGCACCAACCTGGGTGAACAGTAAAAGATGCTTAGCGGTAGATTCGATGACCGCAACCACTGCTGCAATGAAGCTGGGGTACAAGAGGCGATGGCTTTTAAGGCTGCAAGCAGGAAGTTCGCGCAGGCGCTTCAGCGAAGGCACAATTCCGGAAGGTGACGTCTCGAAGATGACTATTCAGTACGTGCTCGTTGACACGTGGCGGGGCGCAGACCAACTTGCAGGAAAACGGAATGAAGTACAGGTACTTGGGACGTGCAGGGGCTTGGAAACCTGGGTGAACAGTAAAAGATGCTTAGCGGTAGATTCGATGACCGCAACCACTGCTGCAATGAAGCTGGGGTACAAGAGGCGATGGCTTTTAAGGCTGCAAGCAGGAAGTTCGCGCAGGCGCTTCAGCGAAGGCACAATTCCGGAAGGTGACGTCTCGAAGATGACTATTCAGTACGCGCTCGTTGACACGTGGCGGGGCGCAGACCAACTTGCAGGAAAACGGAATGAAGTACAGGTACTTGGGACGTGCAGGGGCTTGGAAACCTGGGTGAACAGTAAAAGATGCTTAGCGGTAGATTCGATGACCGCAACCACTGCTGCAATGAAGCTGGGGTACAAGAGGCGATGGCTTTTAAGGCTGCAAGCAGGAAGTTCGCGCAGGCGCTTCAGCGAAGGCACAATTCCGGAAGGTGACGTCTCGAAGATGACTATTCAGTACGCGCTCGTTGACACGTGGCGGGGCGCAGACCAACTTGCAGGAAAACGGAATGAAGTACAGGTACTTGGGACGTGCAGGGGCTTGGAAACCTGGGTGAACAGTAAAAGATGCTTAGCGGTAGATTTGATGACCGCAACCACTGCTGCTGGCTGGAACTATGTCACATAAGACACGCATATTTAGATTACGTCAAATTTACGCGTCATGACATAACTTATGTGCCGCCATTACCGAAAATGCTGACGTTTGGCCGTCATAATTTCGCCGAGCGGCGAGGTGCCCGAATTATGCTAATGAGACGATGGCAACAGGCAAGCTGATTTATGCAGCCTTCAGGTCACCGTAGTTTTTAGCTGGTTATTTGAAGTAAAAACATAACTTTATAAACATCTTGTATGGAGTTTTAAAAGCAAGAGATCGGCAAAATACGACTGCTTATAAAAGACGCTTGAGACCGTCTCTAATGGGGGCAGAAGCATGCGGCGCCAACTGCATTCTTATCTCAAACCCTTTATTCCCATGGCAAGAAATCATTGGCATATACATTGTCATTGGTCTGCGCGGTTATGATAACCCAGCAATGGCGGTGGCCAAGGGGGAAGGTGCGCTTGAGTGGTCTTCGTGCCGTTCTTCGTCTGCAAGTGGTGATCGAGGATTTGCTGCAGCGCAGCAATGCTCTCAAATTGTCTTGAAAGATAGCTCGTCAGTATAGTCATCTGACGAGGTGTGTAGTGTGGTGTCTTTACAAGCTCCGAGGCGAGAATAGCCCGGCGCTCGGAGTGTTGAACTGTTGAGCTGCTGGTGTTTCGGGTGCGATCGCCAGTGGTGAACGCCTCGGAACTGACCGTTTTTGTATGCGTGGTGGTTGGATGGCACGAAATGTATTCGTGCAGCCGAGCAACGAGCTCCCGGAATGCGTCGGGCTTCTCGATGAGTGTCGACCAGCAAGGCAACGAAGTCAATCTGCTGGAAATGGTGCAGCACATCGAGCATCATTGTGGTAAGGGAAATAGAAAAACCTGCAAGGATGACTGTTCATACAGCGTCATTTGCATTCAAGTTGTACGCAGGCGGGAAATGACTAAAGATTAAAGGAATAGTTATAGGATGCATTGGGCGAATCCGACATTTTTAATCAGGGTTTTACGTTGCTTTTAGCTGCCTGTTTCTACTGCGCATTATAATTTTCTTCCACTTCTCTGCACTGCACGAACTTTAAAAAAATGCTGTGTGCTCGTAGTCGTCACAATTTCTTGGTTTGTGGTTTCGACGACCGAGAAAGGAAAAACAAGTGAACTCGTCTGATATAGGTCGTTCTTTTAACTGCAAACAAAAGTTAATCTTCCCTCTACAATGTCCGCCACCAAGCCGTCTGTAACTGTTGCGAAAATTGTTCACCTGGGTGATTGCTTATGTATTAACCATTTCTTGCATTCATAGTTAAAACTTCACCGCGGCTTGGCTTGCAGCTTTGATGCTTGTTTGAAATTTTATTCGCATATAATTTAGGCACTAAACAATGTGTCAATTTGCCAGTGATCGTGCGGACCTTGTGCAGCCGTTGCAGCACTCTCAACCTGAGTCATCATGCCGTGAGAATCCTGGGGCAATATTCAACATCATTAATCTATCTGCTAGGCTCGTCTAATCTGGGAGGCCACGCCTTGTCCCTGGACGGCCACATTAGGTGCAGTATGGAAAGAAGCTCAGTATGCAGTATGGACAGAAGCTCTTTTTGAAGATCGTTGCAGCTTATAGTTTGTGAAAGATCACATGACATTGATGCCACTTGCAAATGGTGATCGCAGCAGGAACACTAACAAATACAAGGAAGAGGACATGCAACATTTATATTAACTCGGACAAGAAAAGCTTCATCACCTGCCCTTGGGATTTTACTCGCTCTCATGATTTTGATATATGCCACAAGTGATCAATGTGCACATTCTCACTGCTTCATGTTCCAGAGCATACTGCTGAGAAGCCGTCAAAGTCTTAATTGTTTTTGCGATTTTGAGATATAACTATATCTTTAATGTACATTTTGTTGATAGCATGTGCAGGAACCAAGTTCATCTTTATTTGGTGCTCTCATTGTCTGCCATCTGTAGACATACTGAGTGTATTTTTCTACAAGTGTTGTTGCCCTCGCTAAGAGCTGTCATTCTTTGTAGTATAATTTGCTTTTTTGTGTTCTGCTTGAACTCTGTGTGCATTTTATTGAGTGCTTCATGTCAGTGAAACACAGGAAGATACAAAAATGTTCGTCTTCTACATCCAGAACAGCCATTCTGAGGAGGACGTGCCTGCACCAATACTTTACAATTCATTTCGGTGTTTGTGGCAAGCAGGCAGTGTGCGGTGTACTACTTCAGTGAGAATATTTGACATACACGCACCCTGGTGGATGTATCGGTAGTCGTTTACCACAGCAGAGTTCATTCCTTCACACCTATGTTGTGTGCTGCTACAGTGAAACGTGAGGTGCCTACTGTGTTTTTCCACAAACTGCAGAGTGAAGCGAGCTGTGCTTTTTTGTATTTGGTTGCCTTTATGCTTGTTTCCTATTGTTTCCTTCATGTGCTGCATGTAGTTAAACAGAAAACAACTAGGTTTCCCAAGGAACATTTGTGTACTTATTTGGTGGTCATTGTGTTTCACTGTCATATGCACGAAAAATGAGCCCCCGACAAATTGTCGACCCATTTTGGTGATGTTAGATTCAGCTTTTGTAAAATTTGCCATTTTCACTTTGCACTGCCATTACTGACGCTGTTTGGTGATTTTAAGCAAGATCCCAGATAACCTGTTTAACCTCTGCACCATTTGTGTGGCTCGGCTATCAATGAACTTATTTGTATTCTTCAGTTTTTTTTTTACAAAGGCAGCTATTGACTTCTCTGTTCTGTTACTAAGGGATATTGATGTACATGTGCACCCACTGGGAAAAGGTCTTGGAGGCGGCTCCGCAGAGGAAAGAATGCATTCATTTGTGTACGAGACAAATAGCTCAACATTTCATGTTACACTATGTAACCTATAGTGACAATAATGATGCACAAGCGTAGGAATGAAATAAAATTTTTTTTAATAAGATTGTCCTTCATAAAATTTTGACTGCAGCTCTACAAAATGCTTCACTCGTTTTTATGTATCACAATATATCTTGTTCTATAAAATATCTCCCTCCATAATAGCCCCGTGTGCAGGCCTTCCATACCTCTATTATGCGGGTGTTATCTGGGCCAGTTGCTTCTTGACACATTCTTGCTGCTGCCACATGTCCTCCTGCACTCCCATTATTGTTAAAAGACGGTTCGTAAAGCTTACATATTCATGCTCTTAGCCGCCGGAACATGGCCTCATCACTTGAGATGCTTATCGAATGATTGCAGCTGTGTATAACTGCTTCTTCACTATATTGTTTCCTGTTAGTTGCTTTTGTAGCCTTATCTTCATTGGTCTTTGTGAGCTTTTAATTGAGAATTTGTAAGTAACGGACATATATTTTATGCCAATCACTTTCATTTCATTTATGCAGAAGCACTTTCAAGGACACTTTTGCTTCATCATCACTTTTAACTATTTTGTACCATTGTGCTAGTACTGATTTGAATAACTATTTGCTCTCATAAGTGTTAGCTGCACTAGTTTCACTTGCACCTATCCTATTGTAACTTTTGTTTTCTGCGTTATCTAGTATCGCTATGCTTTCCTATTATATCTGCTTCAGTAATCCTGTCTGTGTGTAACCCTCAGAATGTGTTCCATATTTTGTATGTCTGCTATGTGTACAGCCAAAATTGAACACCACAATATATTTTTATGAAGCTTGCAATAAAAAGATACCTACCTGAAGGTACAATCCTATTGAACACAGTAGACAACATACTATTCATAAGTGAGCCATTCTTTATGATGCATTGAACAATTTTTGAAAAAAGTGATTTCATTATATCTTGACCACATTCATCTGTTGTTTCTGTGATACAGCCTCTGCCGCAGCTGTACCTTTAACTTAGTTGTTGGCACTATGGTCACATGTATTGTGAGCCAGCAGAGCCTAATGTAGCATAGGTGTTCAGCTCTTGGCTTCCTGCGTTTTTTAATGCAGCAATGTTAAAGCTTCTCATCTGCAGAAAATTCGACATTGGGAGCGGAAAATCTTGGGCATGTTTCTGGCAGGGCCCATGGCCGAGTAATCAATGGCCAATGGGTTGTTTGACGTCTCTGGCTTCACCTTTTAGATGGATTTATGAGGTGATAAACTTGCAGGAGCTTTGGGCGATAAGTAAGACAGGCTACCCTTAGGCCATGAAAATGCATCTGTATTGCTTGATTAGAGGGGGCTTTATAGATACCTATGGTGATCGAGTGGTCTTTCAAATAATTGGGTTGCTTACAAGTGTATGCTACTGAATATGTATCATATAATAAGGACACAAATAAAAGGGTTAGGTGTTAGCAGTAGCAAATTCGATTTGGACGAACGAGGTTCTGCAGACAAGAGCCATAATAGCTGTCATGCCATAGACTTAAATGCAGAGCTTGCGTGTACCCACAATTGTTTTTAGAGCATGAAGTTTTCAGGTGCTGTGCTGTTTTGCCTGATTGCCATCACATTGAGGTACTTGCTGCAATAATGCCTAAGGCTTGTTGTCTTCCTTGGTGGACTGCATAAAGATGGTATTCTAGGTGTGGCAGGCATTTATGCACCGGTATATATATATATATATGGTTGGTTGGTTGGTTGGTTTGTGGGGTTTAACGTCCCAAAGCGACTCAGGCTATGAGGGACGCCGTAGTGGAGGACTATATATATATATATATATATATATATATATATATATATATATATATATATATATATATATATATATATATATAAATTATATATAAATTATTTATTTATTTCAAAAATGACATACAAGTACGAGCCTGCCCAAGCCAACAATGGGCTTGTGGGGCAGCGTTCGGCAGAATGGAGCAAGCCAGGGAGCGGCACAATAAGTCAATATTGCACAAGACTCAAACTAAAACTAAAGAAAGGCAGTAAGAAATGACGAGGGAAAAATAAAAAAAATAAAGAAAGAAAGAAAAGAAACAAAAAACACATACAGATCAAAGATATAAGATTTTACTTCTTTCCGTGTGCTGGAAGATAAAACATTATCTGGCAGGTTGTTCAACACATCAGGTACATAGAAGGCACGGACACGTTTGCCATATCTTGTCCGTACTCTTGGTAAGGTAAAGCGGTCGCGTGGACGTAATGTTCTGGCGGGGACATACGGGAGGCAGAACTCATTGTTCCATATATACGAAAGGATTACTGTTGCTTTGAATAACAGCCTGAACGAGGGCATGTGCGAGCATGAAAAAAGACCGGGATTGTTAGTAATGTGCACACCATACATCACCGCCCGAATTATGGATTTTAGTAAAGAATCAACTTTATTGCGCCAAAACACTGAACAGAAATAAAAAGAACAAATTCCATATCTCAACACACTGTACGCCAATGCATGTGCTATTGTTTTCCTTACGTAAATTGGGCATAGTGCTTTAATAGAATACAGCAGGCAGGCTATTTTTCGCAGCCTTTCACAATCGTTAGCCAAGTGAGTGTTCCAGGACATGTTAGAAATGAAATGAACACCGAGATAATTGACACTTGAGAGGTATGGAATAGGAGAGCAAGAACAGTTGTTACACAGAGGAGAAAGAAGAAACACTGGAGTGATGACAGGAATATATTTCAGCGGATCGTGAAACCATACTAATTTAGTTTTATTTTGGTTAATAGAAATTAAGTTATTACGGTACCAACTGATAACATTCGTAGTGTCAGTTTGTAATTCAGCCACGGCTTGATGGTAATTAGTATGACGAGATACTAAAAGCGTGTCATCTGCGTATTCAAACACCTGACAGTGAAAAATTGCTTGACTGAGATCGTTAACGTACAAGTTGAATAAAAGGGGAGCTAAAATCGACCCCTGGGGTACTCCAGCGCTCAACTGTCTAGGTTTGCTTTTAACATTTCCGAGAACTACTACTTGGATTCAACCGTGCAAATAATTCTCAAGGAAAGTTAGGAAAGTCCCCCCGGAAGCCATAGCTATGAAGATTACGAAGTGAAATTTTATGGTTTACGGAGTCAAAAGCTTTTGATACATCTAGAAATAATGCACAAGCGAATGCTCTAATTTTAAGAGTACTATTAAGGTAATCGGTTAATTCATCTAATGCTAATTAGTGCCACGCCCACAAGTAAATCCGTACTGATTAGGCGACAGTACGTTGTGCGCATCAATGAAGCTCTGCATTACGTGAAAAATATGCTTTTCAAGTATAAGAGCAATGCAAGAAAGTATCGAAATTGGCCTGTAGTTTGTGACAACATTGACCTGTCCGCTTTTGAAGAGAGGAACTACAAGCGCTTCCTTGAGGCCAGGTGGAATTTCTTGCGTGGTTATAATGTTATTTAAAATTGCTAAAAGAACATTCTTCAGGGCCTCGAAATTTCTGCGGAGGACGTCCATAGACACACCATCTAATCCAACCGACTTGTGCTGTTTGAAGTTAAATAAAATATAGCGAATATCATCCTCGGTACACTCAGGCAGGAAGGCAGACTCAACTACCGATTGTGGCATACAATAACTAGCCGTATTACCGGACAAACTTGCTGCAGTAGACGAGAAAAAGGAATTAAATTGGTCTGCTAACGTTATAGATGGTGGACCGAAATTCTTGGCATTAGTTTGGTATGCACCTTTCCGGGGACGACCCCTTAATTCGTTAACCACGGACCAAGCCTTGGACGGTTATTTTTAAATTCAGAAAATTTGCCTTGGAAGTGCTGTCGCTTGGCACCCCTAAGCACAGCAGTGACTATTGCGAGCCATCTTATAAGCTTCACGAAGATACTGATTATTAGGTGAGCGACGACAACGCGCCCAGGCTAGTTCTTTTTCAGCTATCACGGTTAGAGCATTTCCATTTATCCACGGGCAACCCGGCTTTCGTTGCTTTAAGACGACTACGTTTTTGCAAGAGTGCACTGTCTGCATATAAACGGTAATAAAAGATTTATAGAGGTGACTGGCAGGAACTTCTGCTAGGAAAGATTTCCAGTCGTAGCGTTGCAACAACGAGTCCAGCTTTCTTTTATCAACAACCTCTATCTGTGATACTGGGTTGTTAGCCGCAGCATGCTGAGATGATAGAAAGCTACACCCAACTTAGAAGTGATCGGATAGCTTTTGCTCAATAATAAACGGAAATACCTGGTCGTTCTCAGCGCGAACGTTGACGTGATCTATGCATGAAGACACAAGTGATGTACCAAAAATTTCGACACGTGTGGGAAGGTTGATAATAGATTCTATTCCAACGTCAGCAAGCGTGTTCAAGTAATCAGCTACAATGTGTCGTTCTTTCTTCAGCACGCCAATGTTAACATCACCTATCATGCACACGTGACCAGATGGAAAAGCAAGTAGAAGCAATTCGTCCACAAACTTTGACACTTTGACTTGGCGGCCTATAAATAGCGAGCAATGTGATGGCAAAAGATTGTGTGTGAATACGAAGGACTAGCGATTCAGCTCTTGTGAAAATTATGTTCAGAGGACTTGAAATCCAACCATTTTTAATGAAAATGGCAATTCCACCCTCACGGCCGTCTTTGCGCGCCAAAAAATGATTGTGATAACCTTGGAGTTGAAAGAGACCAGTATGTTCCTGCCCAATATTAATTTCAGTTAAGACGAAAACATCAGCTATATCACGTACTGCACCAGCGTGGACACAAAATTCATTCCAGTGCTTGCGAATACTACGCACAATTACATAAAAAACAGTGAATGTGCCTTCACCTGGTTTTAAAAGAACAGAAAAAGAAGGAAAGTCTCGAAATTGTTCGCACGAAGCCATGAATCAGGGAAAAAGATTACAACAGACAAAGCGGAGAACAGAAGAGGTCAGACTAGCCGAGACAGGTCACAAGGGCTCATTATACGCACAACTGGGTCGCCCTCCTTGTCACGGGCATAAATTTTGCCATGTTTCACCCATACGAACTTGAATTCGGCCTCCTTGGCCTTAGTCTTTGTCTCCCAGAACAGTTCTCTGTTGTGTTTCGTCAAGTTTTCGACAAAGAAAACCGAGGGCTCATTTTCCTTCGCCAGAGATTCCAGTTTCTCTTTGCCAGCCAGCTGTCACATATGCCCGCCGAAAGGAAGCGCACTAAAACTGGAGCTGTTTTGCTCTTCCTGGGCAACCGGTGCACAGCTACTACATGACCTGGCAGGAATGAATCAATGCTTAGTTGAGCGGCCAGTTCAGCAACGGTAGTAGTCAAGTTTTCATTAAGAAGTTGAGGTAGGTTATGAATTTCGAGGTTTGAGGACCTACTATACTGTTCAGAGGCATTTATTTCGCCTCTAAGATCTTGAATGACAGCTGCCTGAGAAGCGACCTGATCCTCAAGTACCATCCCTCTAGAAGACAATTCAGTGACCAGCTTCTCTCGCGTTGCTGATTCTTTCAGCAAGGAATCATATTTGTTTGAAAGTCAACCGAGTCGTGTATTTCCTGCATTTTTGTTTTCCCTACTTCGATCTCGGACTTGAGGCACAACAGTTCGTCTATTTTCGACGGAACTAGGGAAACAGATTCAACTTTCTTGCGAATAGAATCCAGCAACGATAGCTTTTTAGCAATAGCTGTTAAATGGGTAGAACTGCCTTGGGAAGAATCCGCTGATCTGCATGTTTTGCACCGCCACCTTTCTCTCTTTTTCGGGCCCATCGACGAGAATGTGCCTTCAGCCACACCTGAGCACTCCTGACCGAGGTGATACAACGATGCACAGTTGGAGCATTCCATGCACCGGTCTTCGTCAGCAAAATAATCGCCACATTGAGCACAATTTTGTACCTCCATCACACATGCGTACAAGAGAACACACGCGGTAGATCAAGCAAATGGCAGTTTTGCAGTTGGCGGCATGGAATGTACAGAAAATTCGCTACAGCGAAACCAGCTCACCTGCAGTAACAGAACAAATCGTTTAGGGCCGGCTCTGAACGTGCCGCCAACTGCGCTCGCTGCTTGCAAGCGATGCGCTTTTATGGGGACGATGACGGTGCTTGTCGATCAGAGCACCATCTTGTGACGTGAACCGAAGTCAAGAAGGAAAAGTTCCACGTATTTTCAGCAGAGCTGCCACACCGACGAAGCCATGCGGGCAAAAGAGCATCCGACGTCCGATAGACCACTTGAAACTGTTGCGACGTAGTTGGAATGACTAGTAGAGTCATTCTTAGTCTATAACTACCATTGCCCTGTCCATAACAGAATCAGAGAATACTTGCTCTGTCTCAGGTGCCAATTACCCTTTAAATGACGCTGAGTTCCATAATGTTTCATACTGGTAATACTGCAAAACGTATAGCATCCCTTGACTGTAGTTGCAGCCTAGTGGTTTGACCAGTTGGGGACTAGTCCTCAGTGGTGTTGGGTACTCATTGGTAAAACAGTGGGTGCTTGCTTTGCTGGTGCTGAGGTTATCTTGGGCCAAACACTTTAAGAATGGGTTTTGGTCCCTATCTTGTGTTCGCTTGCTTTGTATAACTGATTTCTCTTCTTTGGTCTCCAAGGCCATGCCACCTTTCCAATATGGCAGTAAGCTGTACAAGTACAGCAATACTTTAATTACTTTAATGTGTGACAGCCTTTCATTTTAGGCTGTGTATTGTAGACTGTGGAGTACTGTAAAGAAATTTTGTATTGTTTTGTACATTGTAATTTTCAGTTTTTCTTATCATTAAGGCTTCATGTCAGGTGCATGTATAAAAAAACACCAAAAAGTACTCAAAGCAAATGGTACACCAATTGTTAGTCAACGTCGAGCTGTTGAAAGCTACAAGGAATGGTGTCACGTGAGTAGCAGGTCTCTTAAAGAGTGTGTTTTGCCAAAATAAAGAACAAAAGCTATACTGCAGCCTGTTAGAAATACCATGCATACAAGACGCACTAACCGCAAATCATACGCTCATTTAAACAAACCATTACGTTTAGTTTTCCAATGATATGCAATCAGAATATCGAAAAAGTAAAATAATCATTCTATGCTTTATTCCCATATTTATGCCCGTATTCAAGTGAGGTTCATTTGAGCAGGTCTTTGAATTAGGAGTGTAGAGAGTGGATGTTAGAGAGTTGCACACGTTGGACATAAGACCTGGCCATAATGTATCTTCGCTAGAAAACCCAGAACACCACCCGTTTGCGTCGCTGTCTCTCCTAAAAACAATGTCCTGCGGGCCACATCAGCCTTGCAATTCATGCCTCTTTTTGTCTAATATTGTCCCTGTGCGTGTTTCTGCTTTTCTTGTGCTGTTGCGACCTCTTATTTATGGTGTCCTTAAAGTCACGCTTGTTTTCCCTTTTGACTCCCTTGCTTCACCTAGAGACAGGTTCGGGCTTTGTGGCACATGCGCACTGGTTAATGTGTGCATCAATGCTACATTACGATGTTAACTGCTTCAAGAAAAAGGTTTCCGTACTGCATATAGCTCATTGTAATAAGGAAAGAAGTCAATAGTCGGCGAGGCCAAGGAAAGCATTGGGAATTGTACTTTGTTTTTTTTTTTAATTTTTACTTTAATAATCACATAAATTAGTAATGTCATCGGTTTAAGGGAAATATATTTAAGCACAAAGTAGAAGGAAAATCAAAGTGCTGATGGTGGGAACTGAACCCACGACCTCCGAATATCGCGTCCGGTGCTCTTCCAACTGAGATACATCGGCCGCTGTCCCACCTGCTACTTTCTTGTGTATTAATGTTGTTTGTATACAAACGTTGAGAGTGTTCACCAGCGCCACCCTCAACCATAGCGGTGGACATGGAACGTCGTGTGTTACCGCCAGCGACTAGCAGAACGTGATCAAGAGCGAGGGCGAAAGCTGCGCTAGAACCCTCTCACGCTACCTATGGCTTCAATATTGCTAGAACCGAGACCCCTGTAAGCTACAAGCAGATGAGGGCACTCGGTGTATGATGTAATAAGGTATCATATATAATATTCACTCTTCATGTCTGTTCCTTCAGTTCCCGAACGTCAAAAAGTATATGTGAAGGCATTTCTCTAGCCGAACTCCACACCCTTCTCTCCTCTGAGGAATCTTGCTTCACTGAAAGTAAGTGCCGGATGCTATTGCAAGTGCAAAACTGGTAAACCGTAGCGAAGGAACTAGGCTGTGTCTGAAAGATTTTGTTTCACTTGTGACATTGTGGTGTGATCTGTACCTGCATCAGACGAGCAGTGTTCCTACATTTATAAAATGCTTCTATCCAACATGCTCAGAAAACAAGAAGAATTATACCGACAGCTTTTTTTATTTTATTGAGGTAATTAATACATCTGCCACAATTAGAGTGATGCACTCTGCATGCAGGGAAATGTGCATACAGGATATGCTATGTCTAATTCAGAACACAATAAATTCTAGCCTGTTGCTGTAAGTGGGCATCTGGCTACGCTCCTTTCATTGCTTTTCCATTGCTGCCAGAAAATCATATCCTTATTATTGTGACGAAATTCGCAGTAACGTTTCCTCTGCGGCTGCTTGCAAACGTCCCCGCCACGATGGCTCAATAATGATTATAGGCGCTCGGCTATCTGTCCCGCAGTACGTGCGTAACCCAGCCACGACGATCGCATTTCGATGGAATTAACATGCTAAAGATGGTCCGAGGTCAGCGCGGGCTAAGATCGCTAAATATGGTTCAATCCCTGAGCTCGATTGTATGCGTGTTTTCATAGTTTGAGTATCTCGCGCTCACACTACGCTGCTCCACAGGGCCGATATCTGCACGCTACACCACTGAAGCCCACACGTAGGTTTTAAGGCGTAGCAGACTTGCTAATATATGATGGAAATGATGGGCTGCTGCAGGCAGTTTCCAAAGGCAGTGATACGATGAGAAGGACAGCGTTGTCGTCGGACAGGTGTGTCTATTCTCTAGTGGTAACTGCAGCCCGAAAATCTGCTGGGCGTTTCCTTCTCAGTATTCGTAAACAAATTCTTTATCGCACTAGCTGAGAAGTGGATGTGCAAAGCTCGATCCCGATCCTCGCCGATTTCGCTTTGGGACTGAAGTTCATAAATGAAACTTATGCACAGCCATATAGACGTATCTCAAGTAAGGCATCGCTCACACTTGACGATCGGCTGTTGGTTGAGTTTGTGTCGAATACCGTCTTTCGCTCCGCCTAGCTGCTGCTGGACGTTCGACAGCGTGTGTAGTATGATGTACTGTGGCCGCAATGTGTCGTATTTATCTCATTATCTCTTCAGCCTTGCCCTGTTGCGCGATGTGTATATGCAGTGTAAGCACGGTTCACACCGACCCTTGAGCTTTTCGGCATTGTAGCGTTGGCATTTTTGTAATCGGCGCCAAGTAGCAGACGATGGCGTTATTTTTGGTAACTTTTTTAGTTGTGTTTCAAATTATGTAATCAATTTTTGTGTATAAGCATTTTCACACCACCCCAATTCACATGTCACGGGTACGTCACAATATGGCCGAAACGGCGAATTTCGAAAATAGGGCCCCTGCAAAATCGCTGAGTAAACCCTGCTTTCATAGCCCTTCTAGATAAGGAGCTACTTTTCCTATCCGGACCTGGGCGATCATAGCGCTCCTGCTTGATCTCTGTTTGCGATGTGGCTGTATTCTTTTTCTTGTTTTTGATGCCGGCTATATATCTACTGAGGCATCGGAACAATGAACCGTTAGTTGTCCGTCAGCGCCTGTGTTCATCTCACCTTCCTGCGTCCTGTGTGTGGTTTTCGCGCTGTTTTAAATTGTGACGAACAAAAAAGCCGTAAGAATTTCTTTTCGCCACAGACTGTCGGTTAATTGAATATTGTTTTCGCTTTTGTTTACCCCTTGATCTGGCTCAGCATTTTACGTTGTTTTCAGTGTTGCTCTTGCCCCTACTTACTATATCTGGATTATTGCTTTGTTATCTTTAGAGTCTTATTTTATCGCAGTGTTTATTCATTATCGATTTTTCCTCTTGCCATTTACCGAGTCTTCTTTCATCACTATCGCGCCGTGGCGCTTCTTGTGTTCGATTATTATGCGGTGTAATTTGGATCGCTAGCTGTATATATCAAATTGCTGTAAAAGAAAGAGATTTTCTTGGATTTACTCCTCAATTACACACCGACACATGAACTTCAGACGTTGATCGCCCTAATGTTTAACAGTGTCTTTAAACTTCATAGAGGTATGGCGGGTAACGGTAAATAGGATCCCGCGCCTATGTTGACCGCGAAGGCGGTGGTTTGTGACATCATAATTTTCGACTGCTTAGCAAATACGTTCCATCCCAATCTTATTCTCCTTGTAATTTCCATTTCATTTTACTTTCGTTTAATTTTCGCTTTAGTTTCTCTACTATGTGCAGAGTGGCAAATTTATCAGTGCTAAAGCACTCACACTGACAGTAAAACACAATAGAAAATATAGAACCTTTTCTCACAGCCTACTTGCCTCAACGTTAGTGTGTCGCTGGACAACACAAACATGTTGACAACACGAAAGCGAACATACACAAACTTTTCACAAGTGTGGAAAGTTGCCAACCTATCTCCACTACTCGGTGGATTCCTCAATCGCGTACTCATAATTAAGTGCCTATGCAGAAGTGAGACGCCTTTGAGTGGGGTACGCCTTTCTTCAGAAATATTTTTATGCATTTCTAATAAAACAAGAGCTGAGACGTACTTGCGCTCCTTTACAAGAAATGCGTAATGAACTCGGACAAACTGCTGCTTTACTACGGCTCTTTTCATGCGTTGCCGATGGCGGGATCGACTGTGGATTAAGAATGAAAGGTCAATAAAACGGAGAGTTGAGCTACTTGATAGATACTGAAGGAAATAACAGCGCACAGACGAGGGACAAAGAAGGAAGGCGACAACAGCGCCAGTGTTGTCTTTTTTTTTGTTCCTCGTCTCTACGCTGTTCTTTGATTAAGCGGGGAAGCACTAGCTGCCTCGCTAATGTTGCGCGACACCTTTGGACACCATTGGACACCTTTGGTCACCATTGGACACTGTCCAGAAAGTATTGCGCAGCAGCGCGGTTTTTACGGTCAGGCTTAATTCCTTCGCTGCGGACGAGATGGCCAAGAAATTTATTAGATTTTGATGCAAATCGGCATTTATTTGTGTTTAGCCGTACGGCAGCGCTGGAAAGTGCTGTCAAAGCTTTATCGAGACGAGTAAGGTGATCAGAAAATGACGAACAAAAAATGACGATGTCGTCTAAGTAACAGAGACATGTTTTCTATTTGAGGCCGCGCAGAACTGTGCTAATCATGTGCTCGAATTTATCAGGATCATTGAAGAGTCCAAATGGCATTACATTGAATTCTTATAGACTGTCCGGTGTTGCAAAGGCTGTCTTATATTTATCATCTTCATGCATGGGGATCTGCCAGTAGCCTGATCTTTAAGTCAAGGCTGGAGAAAAATTGAGCACCTTGTATATAATCGAGGGCGTCATCAATTCGAGGGATGGGATACACATCCTTCCGAGAGATTCTATTTAAAGCATGGTAATCTGCACAGAAACTAACCAAACCCTCGTTTTTTTGCACTAGCACAAAAGGCAATGAACGGGCACTGGACGTAGGGCGTATGATGTTGCGTGCAAGCACGTCCAGCAACATTTTCTTGAATAACCTTGCTGTCGGTTAAAGACGAACGATATGACCGGCGTCTGTTCCGTCGGTGTGAATGCCATGCGTTGCTGCAGCGGTTTGACCCAGTGTGCCGGGATTACCGTCGAACGAGTCTGCGTGCTTGTTCAATACAGCGAGCAATGCGTCTGTCTGGTCTGCTGTCAGGTCGGTGTTGATCGTGTGGCGAAGTGCTGCACTGAGCGAGGCAAGGGATCAATCAGAGCGATCGCAGGTGGAAATAGGAAGAAGAGTGACAGGCTGGGCGGTAGCAACTGATGCAAAATTAGAGCTGCGGCGCTGAAGAATGGGCTCTGATGTGGTGTCGGAGGCGGCGAGAAGAGAAGAACCGCTGGAGGAAGCGAAGAAGGAACACGATATGGATAATACCTCTTGACAGGGAACGAGGGCTGGGTGTAATAAGGACGTCGCCATCAATGAAAGCGTCAGAAGTGAAACAAAGAATATCTTTGCTGCACGGATAGAGGAGGTGATCGGCAACCATAGCTAAGCGGGAGGAAGGGGGTTCTCTATCGACAATAATGTTGCATTCAGGGGCCTCAGGATTGAAAGGGGAACACGTAATGACAGCTGAGGTGTTTTGGAGGAAACCCCAGCCGAAGATGAGTTGATGGACAAAGGAGGATAGAACAGCAAACTTAATGAATTGCAAGATGCCATCAATGGTAACTCGGGCTGTACACACTCCAAAAGGGTTAATATTCTCTCTATTTGCAGCACGTAAATGAGGGCGATGTAAGGAGCGCGCACCTTTCTGAGTTTTAAACACAAGTCAAGCTTCATAACGGAAATAGCTTTCGTTCACCTTTTTCTATCCACCTAGACGTTTTCACAGGTATTTAGCAGCTTAATCAGGGTCAATGCGAAATTTGTCGTCGCCACGGTTATACACTGCATACCATCACTAAAACCTGGCCCAAAATTGAAAAAGTCAATACCATAAATGGCATTTCTAAACACAATCCAAGAGTGTGCAATATGTTCGTGGTCGATGTGCTTGTATTATATATATGGAGCCCAAGTTCGTTATCACCATGAAGGGGTGTCTAAAGCATTGAGCTGCTGATCACGCCACGGGATGAAATTTGGCAAAATGTGTACCGCGCTGTTTTCGTGCATACCAATGGGACAGCAGACGAAGTCATGGGCTCGGCGGCAGTGTTTCAATACAGGCGCCGTGCAAAGGAAGCGCGTCTGCTGAGCAATGCCAAGCCGCATTAGAGAGTCCAGGTGGCGAGAATTGTTAACGTCCCCAGCTCTAATTCTCGCTTCTTCCTTCTTTTTTATAGGGGTACTGAGCCCGATGACGGTGATAAACCCCCACTACGCTCATAATCCACGTTTTGCTCGCAGCACGCAGAATCCATTAGGAAACCGATCTGGAAGTGCCCTAATAGATGACACCCAGAGCTCATCGCGTTAAGGGTAGCTTATACGCTCGATATACCGAGTCCAGATATATGGAATTATTGCTTCGTCAAAGTTTCAGAATATCCCCTTGACATTTGCATGCAGAAGTATAGGAGTACTGTTTACCTATAACGAACTTCCGTTCATCAAGGCATTCGATACATCGAACTTCGCACTGTGCTCCTTCAAGAGACGCTTGCGCTAGTGGTGCCCCATGGCCACTTCTCGCGCTCGGAGCTGGCCTGGCTACACGGCCTTGGCCACCTGTTGGTAGAGGTAAGGCTGTAAAACTGCTTGTTCGATTGAAAGTGGCCTTCGGTCTACCATGGTTGTTTTTCATGGGCCCTGTTGTCCTGTGGAGAGGCCGACGTTTTATGCACTGGCTGCAGTGCGAAAAATCCGGCCTTGCTGACAGAAGGCTTGTGGCGGCTCTCACATGGCCTTCTCCGCTGCTGAAGGCGTAGAAATCTCTTGTATCATATCTGAGCTGAATTGTTACGTTTGCTATGTAGCAGTAACAGCATTACATCTCTTTTAATCAGCAGCAGCTTTTCCCGAAGCACCGTGCGGACAGCTTTGCTGTAAACCCCCCTCCCCCTGTCACTAGTGCTACGCGGCTCATGACTTGAGCCTGAATCCTTGATCTGTTCCGTACAAAACACTGAGAGTGCGTGCTCGCACGAATGGAGCAGGGGTGCGCCCCTCTTTTCGACATCTGGCGCGAAGTACGCCTGACGCGAGGGAGCGCGCGCGTCCACTTCGCAGAAGCAGCACCAACTGTAAGCAGTGGATAGGCAGTATGCCGTCGGGACCCGTATCGCAGCAGGGACCGTGCAACTAGTATGGGTACGCAGTATGCACGCTTCTGGCTGACAAAGAAGCATATCTGTTGGAATATATTATGTTCACATTGCACATATTATTGTCAATATATTATGTACACTGTAAACAATTTTTGATTCCCTCCGAGTTCGATATGGAGTCCAGTGTAACGGGCACCAGATAGACAGTACAGAGAACAACGATTACTAGCCATCTTACTCATTATTGCACGTTTTATGCAAGTACGCATTGAGAATGGACGAATAATCAGATGATAAAAAATCAGAGAAAAGTACAAACTGCGGGGCTATAACGAGCATGGCGGTAAATGAGTGCTGAAAGCAGGCACATGTTTGCTTGAGCTGCATACAGAGCGATGGCCTAGCACAGGGAAAAACCAAAACATTTCGCCTTTTTTTTCATAAAGCAATCACACTAGCTGCACACGACACTAATGTACAGAAGTAACACTGGCTTCGCCAATCAGCAAGGTGTCAGTAGACTTCCCAGTGACGACACCAGCAGGACAAAATGAGAGTCTGAATGTCGCCGCATTAGCAGTCGCAGTTGTTCAGGCCAGCAATGTTGGAATAAAATTATAAAGGTTTGAAGCAAGTGTCGATGTTTCGTGTTAGTCATATTGATATTAACCATCACTAAACTATTCTCCCAAACGGGCACTTATTCTAAAGGATGAGGCAGCCGTGCATCGAGTACGATGTTTGGAGTTCTTGCATAGGGTGACTGCCGATAGCATACTTGCTAGGCAAATTTTCGTTTTGGAAATAATGCACGTATGTAGTTTTGGGAACAATTACCTAACGTGGATAATTCTGCACCATCGCAATACGCGTACGCTACTAACGGGAAGTGCTGATGCGCAATGAAGAGGTCTGCCGAGTGTAGCCGACGAGGCATCATCGTTAGCCGGACTTTACCCATTGAAGGGCGAAGGCCTCTGCTATACTCCTTCAATAAACTCTATCTTATTCTAGCTGTACCCACTTGACTGCTGCAAACTTCATTAACTCATCGCTCATCTAACTTACTGCCGCCCTCCGCTCCTTCCTTCCCGCGGAATTCAATTTGTTACCCTTAACCACCATCACCCGCTTATCCTTTCTTCGCATTTCCTGCCCTGTGTACGCCCATTTCTTTGATTTGCATTAGAATGCCATTAACTCGAGGTTTATCTTTGATCCACTCTAAACGCTTCCTCTCCTTAACGTTAAGAAGTGACAGCAATGGTCAACAATTATAACGATTTATGCCATGCACGCAGCCTTGGAATATATTGATGAGAACGCATTGTACTCTCAATACAAGGAACAGCATAAGCATTCGTATTTCCGCCGTGCTCGCAGATGGAAGCAAAATTCCCATGGATGCACATGAAATAGGTCGAGGCCATCCAGCAGCCGTATGATGGATGCACCATGCCTTCCACGATGCTTCCTTGGAGGCGACTAGAGCATTTCGCTTCCAACACCAACACCACTTCAGGAAGTCTGCCTCTATAAGCGTTGTTCGTATACGTATACCTGCTTGCACCAACTGAAGGACCTTGGTGTAAGGCCTGTATTTGGGCCTTCATATAAAGAATATGATGCAACTGTTCTATATATAGCGTTCCCGATGGTATCGTAAGATTTTCCGATGCACATAGAATGTCTGCTAGGGAAGTTCAGGGATAGAAATCGACTGCGATTCAAACCGGCCACCTATTTACCTAAAAATGCAATTCTTACAAACCGACATTACGGCGATCACGGCTTCCAGACCCCGCGTAAAGCACAACAGCTTACCTGTAATACAGAAACACACAAACACACCGGATACCACCAAAACTAACTTAAGTGCACGTGAAAAATATCTTTCAAAAGCACCTCACTTGCAGAACAATCTTGTTTCTCTATTTAAAAACGTAAGCAGCCTTATGTGCATCTACCAAATGCTTAAGGCGGAAGCCTTTAATGGCTTATTGTCAAGGTCCTATGCCGTTAGCAGAAACTGTCACAGCATTCCGGCCTCTTGATTGGTCTCCTGCGTGTCGTGACGTCATTGTCCCTAGGCGCAGGTGTGCTAGTCCTAATTGGCGCGCGCACATGACGTCCTTCTCATTGAGCGCGGGTGTCGTAGTGGTTCGGGGCTGCGTGGGATGACTCAGTGCATCGGCGAGCGCGGCGGCCGTGTACTCCACGGCGCATCCTGTGCTTCCGTTGAGTTTCCGATGCAATAAATCGCGATTGGCAATGGCGTAAGGCTTCCGCCGTTTCACACTTTAGTCTCGACATAGTGTCTTCCGTAATTTCTTGATGGGGAAATAAAAAAAAAAACTGATACATTAAGCTTCGAATAAATATTTCAGGCAGCACCGTTGCGAGCCTCTTCAGTTCCACACATGCTCATTTGCATAGAGTTATAAGATAAATTAAATTAGTGAGGCTCTGACGTCTGCCGGAGGTAAAGACTCTGGCCTGCTACTCCACACTTGGGAAAGAAAAAAGGGAAGTAGAGTTAGGGGGCGAATGAGAGGTTGTGGTGTGGTAGTACAATTAAATTAATTATGGCGGTGCAAGTTATTGAGGAGCCCTCTCACACACTTGGTGACACTAATAACATGCAAGATGCTGCGAAGTTCTTCTATGCACACACCACTTCTCCTATAAACAGGGGTTCAGTTCCCGAGAAGAGCTCGCGCTTACGCTGCAGGATCAAACGGGAGCGCATGCCACGCACTGCGCCAGATAAAGCTGAACGCCCCTGCAGCACATGTCGTCCGCACACACCAGTCAACAGTGCACACATACCGCCAAAGTTGCAGCGAGGAGCTATGGCATGCAGTTATAAGACACTATAATTCGGGAAGACCCCGCGAATACAACTAAACACTCGCTTGCTCCCAAGGACTGCAAGCGCTTTTTGCGCGGCCTTGTCGCTAAATTGTTTGACTTGCGTAGCACAGGCAGCAGGATCGATTATTGCCCAAATGTGACATGTTTCTAAGATAAATCATTTATTTTATATTCAGTTACATCGACATAAGTGACGACATTTGATTCACGTTACATGTTCTACTTCGTTCCACGAGGGACGTTGTTTCACGCGAGCGTTGGGGGGTGTTTTAAATTTCAGCGCGAGGTGATGTTTCTGTGAAGATGTGTCGACAAATCACGTTTTTTTGCTACGCGGCGCCGAACGCCAGCAGGACGGCGCCGGGTTTTATGCTGAAGGGGAGCCTTAAAGCTGACGCTTTTTGATTATCCGCATAGCAGGAAGAGAATAGATTAATGATATTACAGACACGGATAGGCCCCGTGAACTGCACCAGATTGATTTGGGCTGGTGAATTTGCAGGTGAGGTTGATTCTGAGTACGACAAGCTATATTTAAAGAGACAGCAAGAAGGAATGCGAAAACAATGAAACTGGCGCCTACTTTTATCTGAGGCTGATTCCCCTAAACCTTAGCATTTTATGAAGCCTCCTAGCGGTGTCAGAGAAGAGTAGCACAAAACATTATCAACATAAATAATCCTATAGGTTATTGGTGCTACTGGTGACGGGCAGGAAAACAATCCAACATAAAACATTATGCCACTAAAAAAATAAAGGCAAACTTCATTTGCTGAGCCGCAAGATTATTCTAGCGATGAAGAACGAATAACAACTTGGAAAGCCAATTGATCTGCACAATACAGATGTACACTTGTCAAGGCCGGTTGAGGTGCTCAATCAAGGAAACGATTAGTGTTCCTTTAATCTTGGAGAAGTGTGCCGAGCTGACACTGCAGCCTTGTACGGTGCTATTTTCAGGTCACCGTGAAAATATCAAGATCTCGTCAGGGACTCTCTAATTAGAGTTAGACACCGAGCTACATCGCAGATGTTAGACCAACTGTAACTATACCAGGCCTCCATGCCGAGCTGCGTCGAATTGTATGATGGTCTTTCACAACTTTCGCGAAATTTGCGAGCCGACCACCGCATCTTGCTGAGAAGAAGGTACGTAAATTATCACGTGACACCTTCCCGCAATCGACAGAAGGAGCAATATGCCGAAGGGCTGTCTCGAGGGAAATTAGCCAAGAATACCACGACCGAGTACCACACCGATATTATGAAGGAAAAAGAGCCACATTTCATTCGAATTATTTTGCTCCCATTTTGAGGCAGCTTTAAAAAAATGAAAGATGGCTTAGCTCTGCTATGCCTGGATATGCGTAGCAAAAAAGCAGTGACTACTTCGAGATCAGAAGTTAATTTCTCCAGTCTTATGGGCTCTTCGCCAACAGCTAAACTTCCCTTGGCTTCCATGTCGACCGCGTCTAAGTTCACCGGCATTATATAATTCGTTTACAGAAAAGGAAAGGCGCAGCATCTGTCACTCGCGGAAGGCAAGAAGCGCTGCTCGGCGGCGTTTTAGCGCACTCGTTCCCGCTTGGTCCTCATAGCTGACAGTAGATGGGTGACGGCACATCCTTAACGTCACCCTAATTGAGTGACTTAAGTATTTTGGTCCTTGGTAGTCCCAAATTGCGCGCCAATCGCAGTATCTGTCACTCGCGGAATCCCGCTATCATCCTCACGGCCGACAAGCGGAATTATGAGCAGCATTTCAAGACATGGGGCGTGGCGCAGCGATAAGGCGCAAGGCTGGAGATCAGAGGAATGAAGGTTCTCCCGCATGGAGACTCATTATTACTTTTTTTAATGAGAAGGAGTCGCGCAACTACTAAGTGTTGCTAGGCAACGCGGGCAGAGCTTGGCGAGGGGGCTGCCCAGCTGGCATTGGCTGTGACGTCACTCGGTCGCGGCATACGGCATTCGCGAAGCTCGGCTCTGACCCTCGTACTGAAGCTTTTCGCTTCCAAAATGGAAGTGGCAACGCGAAAACGAAACAGCACAGCGTTTTCATGTAACATGTACGTGGAGCGCCGACGGCTGCAGTGCTGCATGCTAAATCGCGGGCGCTGAAAAATGCTGTAATGTGCGGGCATCAATGTAGCGCTAGAAATAAAAGTGTATCCAGTGTCCTACAAACACAGTTCAGCTTGGGAGGGGGGAGGACGAGGGCTAGGTCTCGTCATTGGATGTGGACAGGTCCTAATATTATTTTTTTTTTCAAATTCAAATCTTTATTTGCCCGATCCAGATGTTATGGGCGCAGACAAGATCACGTTGGAGCTTGATTGCGGGCCTGCGCCCCCGTACAAGAGTAGAATTATTTGTACATAATTTATTCATTGGCAACAACTTAACAACGTCATTGTACTTGAGGAAATAATGAACGAAAAAATGTTTACTGGAAAAAGAAAGGAAATGCACGGAAACGTCGAGACGATAAATTAAGACAAAATGGGTGGATGAAATGAACGCAAGGAGTACACTAATAATGGCAAAACATCGTTTAGCATTTGACGTCCGTAATTAGTCCGTACTTTTGGAATGAATCATTTTTTGGGGATATCGTATGACATGAGTGTGTTCGGAAATTTTTAGGCGAGTCAACGTCTCAAGGAACTTTCGATAGATATTGTTTCTTCTATAACGTCTTGCTAGATTGGTACTGTATAATTCAGATATTGGAGTTATCTTGAAGGATTTAAATAAAGGTCTAGTTGTTATGACGCAAGGTAAACTGGATATCGTCAAGCGAGAAATGGACAGATTGAACATTGATATCTTGGGTATCAGCGAGCTCAAGTGGACCGGAATGGGAGAATTTAACTCCGGCGACCATTATGCTTTTATTGTCGGCACGAATCCAAGAGAAGGAATGGGGTCGCTCTCATAGTAAACAGAAGAATGGGCAAAGCAGTGCTAGGGTACAACCCCAAAAACGGCCGAATGATTTCACTTCGGATCCAAGGTCACCCTTTCAACATAACAGTTATCCAAGTCTATGCACCGACCACTGCTGCTGAAGAAGCTGACGTTGAGAGATTTTATGCGGACCTACAATGCCTTTTAGACCGCACCCCATCACCAGACGTCGTTTTTCTCATAGGAGACTGGAATGCTAAGGTCGGGAGTGAAGAAATATCCGGAATTACAGGCAAGTTCGGTCTTGGTGAGCCAAATGAAGCTGGGCAGAGGATAGTAGAGTTCTGTCAAGAAAACAACCTGACCATAGCGAATACTCATTTTCAACAGCACAAGAGGCGCCTGTACACATGGATTTCACCGGACGGTCTGTACAGGAATCAGATCGACTATATTATTTGCCGGCAGAGATGGAGAAGCGCTATACAAGCAGTAAAAACAAGGCCTGGGGCCGATTGTGGCACCGATCATCAGCTTCTTGTTGCCAAAACTAAGCTTCGATTGAGGAAAACGCAGAAAACTAGAAGGCCTTTCAGGTATGATCTGGATCAGATTCCATTCGAATATGCTGTGGAAGTGAGCAATCGATTTCAAGAATTAGATCTAGAGGACAAAGAGCCCGAAGAGATGTGGACTGATGTTCGTGATATAATACAAGAAGTTGCTACTAAGGTAGTTCCAAAGCAAAAGAAATGCAAAAAAGCAAACTGGTTATCTGAAGAGGCTTTGAAAATAGCTGAGGAAAGGAGGATGGCAAAAGGTATGGGGGAAAGAGAAAGATACAAGGTTCTCAATGCGTATTTTCAGAAAATAGCAAGGAGAGATAAGAATGCCTTCTTGAACATACAGTGTCAAGCAGTTGAGGACAACAGCCAATTAAGGAACACAAGAGCTCTGTATAAGACAATCAAAGATATCAAAGGAAGCTTCTGTGCTAAGCTGGGCGTGATAAAGGACAAACGAGGCAAGGACCTCACTGAAGCCTCAGAGATAAAGAAGAGGTGGCAGGAATACACAGAAGAACTGTACAAGAAGGACCCGGATGTGCAAACCCAACATAGGACGGTTGTGATTACTGATCTCGAGCCGGGCATCCTGAAGAGTGAAGTTGAATGGGCCTTAGCCAGCCTTGCTAAGAACAAAGCTAGCGGAATTGATGGTATTCCAGCTGAGTTGCTTCAAAACCTCAACCACGACGCTGTTAACACGCTGCATACATTATGTCAAAAGATTTGGACAACCCTGCAGTGGCCACAGGATTGGAGGAGGTCAGTTTACATCCCCATTCCAAAGAAAGGCAGTGCCAAAGATTGTTCCAACTACCGCACGATCGCGCTTATTTCGCATGCTAGCAAGGTGATGTTAAAAATCCTGCAAGGTAGGCTGCAGCAGTATGTGGATCGGGAGCTTCCGGACGTGCAAGCTGGGTTTCGCAAGGGCAGAGGAACTAGAGACCAAATTGCCAACCTTCCCTGGATCATGGAAAAAGCAAGAGAGTTCCAGAAACCCATTTACTTCTGCTTTATTGATTATGCGAAAGCGTTTGACTGCATAGATGACAGCAGATTGTGGCAAGCTCTCCAAGAGATAGGAGTTCCAATTCACCTCATCTGTCTCCTCAGGAACCTTTATGAAGGGCAAGAGGCCACAGTCAGAACTGGGCATGGTCTTACTGATTGGTTTCCGATTGAGAAAGGGGTGAGGCAAGGCTGCATACTGTCGCCCTGCCTATTTAACCTATATGCAGAGTGCATCATGAGGAAGGCCGGTCTGGACGAGTCTTCAGCTGGAGTGAAGATCGCTGGAAAACGCATCAACAACCTTATATATGCGGATGATACCACTTTAATGGCAGAAAGTGAATTGGATCTCAAGAGACTTCTGATGCGCGTACAAGAAGAGAGTGAGAAGTTTGGGCTTAAACTGAACATTAAAAAGACGAAGATCACGGCGTCTTGCCCTATCAAGTCCTTGAGCATCAATGGACAAGAAGTGGAAGCTGTGACAGATTTTCTCTTCTTGGGCGCTAAGATTACCTCGGAAGGAGACTGCAGCCATGAAATTAGGAGACGCCTGCTTCTGGGAAAGAGAGCAATGGTTAGCCTTGACCGCCTAGTAAAGAGCAGAGACATTAGTCTGCCAACCAAAATCCGTATAACCCGTGCTATGGTCTTTCCAGTTGTGATGTATGGATGCGAGAGTTGGACTGTGAAAAAGGCTGACCGCCGAAGAATTGACGCGTTTGAATTGTGGTGCTGGCGAAGACTCTTAAGAGTTCCTTGGACTGCTAGAAGATCAAATCAGTCGATATTGTCGACCATAAACCCTGACTGCTCATTGGAGGGTCAAATTCTAAAGTTAAAGCTCAGCTACTTTGGTCATCTGATGAGAAGAGAGGAGTCGCTGGAGAAAGATTTCATGTTGGGAAAGGTTGAGGGTCGCCGGAGAAGGGGTAGGCAGCGAACGCGATGGTTAGATGGCATTCTCGAGGCATTGCAGATGAAGCTATGTGATGTTAAGAAGATAGTGAGAGACCGGAAAGCGTGGCGTGACATGGTCCATAGGATCACGAAGAGTCGGACACGACTGAACGCCTGAACTGACTGACTGACTAGTTGTGACGTGGCGACGGACGCCTGCAATACTTTTTATTGCTCTTTTCTGTATTATATGCAGCCTGGTGAGATTTCAGTGTGTTGCATTTCCCCAGACACTAAAACAGTAATTTAGTACAGAAACAAACATTGGATATTATACAAAATTAGTTTTAAGTTTTGCGGAAGGAAACAGCGTAGTCTACTCAATATGTTAACTATTTTAGAAAACTTGTCAGCAGTGTTACTAACATGCATTGACCAATATAAATGCTTTCCAAAATATACTCTGAGACTTTTCACAAAAGGGACAATTTCTAAAGACGCTGATCCTATTCTAAGTAAAGGGTTAGTATCGCGCACTAATTTGTTGGTCTAAAAAGTACGGCTTTTATTTTGTTTGTGTTTACAGTTAACAAATTTTTCATAGACAAGGTATTTAAAAGGTTTAAGCGCCTGTTTTCTTCTTCAGTCAACTCTTTTGTGCTGCCAGAGGTGAACAATAGGCTCGTGTCGTCAGCATATACGCGTATTACGAATGTTAGTCGCGGGTCTATGAGAACGATGCCATCTATATAAATGATAAAAAGTACCGGTCCCAGTACACTTCTCTGTGGAACTCCAGCTGAAACTGATTTTATGTCGGATATTCTTTATTATGACTTGCTGTTTCTGAAATGATTGATACGATTTTTATATATAATAAAAAACGACACGCAAGTCATAGAACTCAAGCTGAGCAAGCATTGTCTGATAATTAATGGAATCACAACCATTTGAGAAATCTATGAATATACCTAGCGTTAATTACTGCAGTTCAGATGTTTTTATGATTACTTCCTTTTGTGCTAAGAGTGCTGTATCTGTCGAAAGTCCTGTTCTGAACCCGTGTTGGTTTGGTGTCAATATGTCATGATTGTTAAAGAAGCTCATGATCCGTTTGTGTGCAAGTTTCTCAAGGCATTTTGAAAATACTGATAGCACTGATAGTTTGAGAAATTATTTTTTCTCACTTCCTTTAAAACTAACTGTCACCCTAGGAAAAGCTCGCATGGATTTGACGAGAACACACTTCAGAAAGCAAAGAATTAAGTATGTTCTAAAACTGGACCAATGAAGCAGACAGTACTTTATAAAGGTTTAATTTTGAAATCATATCCCGCGTGGTGCGCGTGGTGCTGCTTCGAAGAGCGTGAAAACCACTTTCAATTTCGCTACAATAGGTTGGAGACGAAAAGGCACTATCATGATTTTGGTATTTAGGATAACTTTTGGAATCAGGATTCATCATCGTCAGCCTGACTATACCTACTGCAGGGCGAAGGCCTGTCTAATATTTCTGCAATTCCCCCGGTTTTGTGCTAGCTGCATCCACTTTATCCCTGCGAACTTCTTAACCTCATCCGCCTACCCAACTTTCTGCTGCTCCCTGCTACGCTTTCTTTTCCTATGAATCCAATTTGTTACCATAAGCGACCATCGGTTATCCTCTCTTCGCACTACCCATGCTCATTTCTTCATCTTAATTTTCACTAGAATGTCCGTAACTTGAGCTATTTCTCTAACCCACTCTGCATGCTCCCTATCTCTTAATGTTACCCCAACCATTTCTCACTCCATAGCCCTCTGCGTTGTCCTCAACTTAAGTAGAATCCTCATGGTTAGCCTCCACGTTTCAGCCCTATAGTTGAGTACAGGTAAGATGCAACTGTTGTATACTTTCCTCTTGAGCGATACCGGTAAGCTGCTAGTCATAATCTGCGAAGGGAATCACGATTATGAACACTCATAGCAAAGGATACAAAGGAGTTGAGGGCCTAGCGCCTCAGGAGCGAAGGAAAAAGACTGCTTGTGATTGGCAGACAAGATAGCCTGCCGAGGCTTCATGAGCCACGACCAGGCTTACCAAGATTGTTTGTTACCAAGATACCAAGATGACGACCAGGCGCCATCTTTACTTCCTCCGCCGGGCGGCGCGCATATTTGGGTTCCCGTCGCCACCCAAGAGGGCTCTACAGAGTCATTGAATTCGACAGCTAGTTTTTTTCCCTAGAGTTCCTGGCCTTATACTAAAATTTATAGCTCTTCAGGTTCTTGGGCTGTAGTATTTAGGATTCGATGTTTTTGTTTCCACGTCAAGGCAGTTAGGTTTGTTTTATTGCCACTAAACAACTTATCCATGTATTTCTTCTTTGTTAGTCGAAGAAATGAAGTCACTTTTTTGCGGTAAGATTTAAATTTGCCTAGAGAATCAATCAGGGGACTTAGTTTGAAGAAAACGTTTAAACAAGATCAATTTATCCAAGGCTTCGGTGCTTTTCTAGGCCTCTTAGCCACTTTGTAAGGGAAGCACGTATTATGTAATGGTTTAAATTGGCTAATGTATAGGTCATAAGCTTCATCAAGGTCACAGATGTCAAAGCCGTGGTTTAAATTTACATTTGCTATTTCATACTCCTGACAACCCACACCCAGTGTCAACTACTGAAGAGTGCGAGGCTGCCCTTACGAGCTCTAGACTCGACACCCAAGGGGCTCTGGTTGCACAAGCGCGAATAAACGCGGACTGCAGCGGCAAGCGATTGGCTCCCGAACTAGGGACGGCACCTTGACGTCCCCTTCCCAAGATTTTGTTTCATACAAAAGACTTTTTGTTCTCCTGAGTATATAATAACAGTGGCTGACGACATGCAACAATGCGCACCTGCAGCGTGCCGTAATGTCCGCATAACACCTGCTGCGCATATAAAATATACCCAGATGTCTTTATTTCACGGCAACATTAAAATCAAGTACTTGAAATTGTCCAAAGTACCCCCACTTCATATTTTAAGTCCCTATGCATAAGAAACCAGGGCAGCTCTTTTGACTTTAAGGAATCCTACTTACCACTGCGCGTAAACCGGGATTTCGCAAAGATGGAAAGACACGAAAAAGCGCATATTTATTGCGACGAGGCATTAAGCGTCGAGCGTATGAAGCGCGAGGGGCACCATAGGGAACTAGTTTAAATTGTGTCAAGCTAACCAGCCCTTCTTCCCATTCATAGGCATGGAAGTGTAGAAAAAATACGAGAATTGGATAAAACAGCAGCAGACGAATAGGCAATGATCGAGATTAGAGTACCTTTTGATGCAATAGAGGCTTGCATGGGTGAATGAGTGGCCATAGAAAGAACTGCCATGAGTCACGAATTAATTTGAATGCATGCTTTGAAGAACGCGTGAGCATGAAGCATGGCTGACATCTTTGTTAATAATACTAATAATAATAATAAGATTTGGTACGTAGTATGAAACAAAGAAGAGTTGTGAAACTGCAGCCACTGGAATAAATAGCGTGTTTTGAAATGAATGAAAGAAAAAGGCGGTGTAAAGAGACGTTCCTCAATCGTGAGGTAACCTGGTAGTACCGATCACAAAAGGGTGTTCTGCGCAATAGTATCGTGCAATTAAGTTCAAGCTTTACTAGCGCGGCTCGGCCGAGTGATGTGCCATGACACGCCGACTCTTATAAAATAATGAAAGTCATGGTTCCTTCCAAAGGTCTTAGCAAAGAGGAACGCAGCGTAAACAAATTGTGATGCGGCACAATAGTGCCTCCTGGTGTAACTGTAATAAGGTTTTAGATTTGTGTGCGATGAAATAATTTTTTCTTTTTTTTTTAACTGCTATACCGGGAAATAAAAAGAACGACAAACACGCTTAGAGGCTCATAAAACTATCTTTCCTCCGCACAGAAGTGCTATTCCATTATAAGAAGCGAGAACTCTCACGAGGGCGAACTACAGCGAACATTACATTTAATGCTTTTGGAAAGGACTAAGTTGTTTTATTCAGCATTCATAGCAGAAATTTTAAGCATCGGCGCAAGTTCAGTGCTGCAGTATTGTTCGCCTTGAAAGGGGGATAACTTCCACGCGCACATGCCCCATGATATAGCCTCAACGCTCAGATACGTCTGTACCCGCTTGATATCTTAATCTTCCCACAAACCATTAAAAAGTTGAAGACACTTCAGCTCCTACCTTGAGGGTATGAGGTGACCACGTTAATGACTCCTGTGCACGGTTCCATTATGAATGTTTTATTGCTGATATGGGGTTCGTTGCTTACTGCTAAATAATGGTGCAGTTTCTGTCTGAATTATCTGGTACCTACACATTACACTACAGTCCTGACAGGCCCCATTATGCAATAGAACACCCCAAATTGGTACACAGTCCCGCTTTAGCCTAGTCATACGTTTGTGCCTGCGTGGTGTATATGTAGTGTGTCTGAAAGGGGATAAAAAATGCCGAGCTGTTCAATGCTTATCTGGCACTCCCATATAAAAAAAGAAGCCCGAGTTGGCTCTAGCGGCCAACTCATGTGGTCACGTGACCACAGACAACGCGCCCACAAATCAGGGCTCACCTATGCTAGCTGCCACTGCCACCTCTGCTAGGCGCATGCCAGTGAATTTTCCTTTGCAAAACCGGCACCGAATATTTAGGAGAAAGGGGCCTTAGCGATCACGGTTTAAAACAATTACGTAAAGTGTATCTCAGCAAAGGGTAGAATACCCTGAAAGATGTTTTTATGCACCGCTATCGTGCTTGCAACGCATCAATGTTTTATGCAAAATTAAGTGCCTGTACTTCGATAAAACATGATCAGAGTGCAAGGTAACCAGATATTTTGATCTAGCTAGCTTTATAAATTTGATGCACACTTTTTTATGGAAAATTGTAACAAATGATCTCGGTACCTAATTGTGTGCAGCAGCTCTGAACTACCGTGCTCTCAACATCTAGGTTCTCAGAGATCATATCAGTTATGAACCAGCGACCGATTGCCAGTGGTATTTAAACTAGGACATGTCTTCAAATTTTCTGCACGCATGTGCCTTGCATCTTCCTCCGAGTAAGCACGTGTCACAGCCACATTTCCAAGAAATTCATTCTTTAATTGCTTTTCAGCTTTGGCGATTCGAAGTGTAACCTGTTGGAATTCAGCAGACCACAGTTCATTTTTCAAAAAGGAGTTATAACTGCATTATGTAATAAAGTAAAGAAGTTATATCCATACATTTGATATTATGCCATGTTTACCTATTTTAGTGTCTGCTTCACAAAAGGAGTAGTGGAAGAAATATCCTTACCTAGTAGTGATCTACAGTGTGTTGAACTCTCGAGCACTGCATTAATAATAAGCATTGTAGTGCATTTCATGCGCAAAACTGGCTGACAAAGGCACCTTGCTGTGAGTCAAGCAATCTCACCTGAACGATACTTGATGTAATGGGTAGGTGAATGAAAACCGATGTCTGTTCAGGTTTCTTTACCTGCAGAGCCTTCAGTGATGTTAGTAAGAAAAAGAGTTCATGCTGTAAGGCGGTGCTGTTTTGAAAACTGTATAGCTTAACACTAAAATAACAGCCCTTGCAGGTGTATGAGAAGAACATCAGATCATTCCATTTTTATTGCAGAAATAGACAATTAACAAATAGGACAGAAATGTGCTTGTATATTTATTTATGACATTAGGCCGTGTGGCAAACAAAGAGTTCAGAAAAGGTGTAGATGTAGGGTATAACTGGTGTAGGCCACAGCAAGCAATATACATAGCTGTGTCAAAACTGCTCCAGTCTTATGGAAAACTCCTGTTGCATTCACCATGCTCCAACGTTTGGTCTGGATTGGTACCCGAAACAGGCGTTTTTTGGCAAACAATTATTAAAATTGTCACAAGCCCTAGACTGAATTTTTAGACAGTAGATATTGCACTGAGGCACCTATAAAAAGGCCCTTAAAAAGGCAAACAGAAAGAGAAAGAAAACATTTTTTTTTGCATTGTCAGATAGGAGAACCTTGTCTAGCACCGCTGTACACTACTGCTCATGCCAGACAAATGAGGGCCAGCCAGACATGGCGCTTCTCCTACTGCATGTAGTGGGTTTGGAGAAATTTAGGTTGCTGCAGGCATATCCCTGTGCTGGGGAACACCTTAAATTGTGCACCATAGCTAAGGCAAGTGTTCTAAAAAGATGTTCCAGTTTAGCTATGATGAAGGCCAAAATAGCCGCTATAAACTGTTAAAAAGCCCGATCAATTTGCAAGCCTTATGCACGCAGCTTTATACAAGAAATGACAGAGTGCAGTAGACCAACATGTTGCTAACAGCCTAGGTGTAGCGAGAAAGAGCAGATCAGATCCTTCATTTAGTTATTTTATGGGGTGAAGGACATTTCATAGGGGCAGTGGGGATACACAAAAATACTATACATCAACAACAAAGAGACAAACAGAATACAAGTACATTTAAATGAGCACGAATAAACAGGAAGACAATACTTCAGGAATACAGTGTGAATAAATTACCTGTCGCAGTAGTTAGGGTGTTCGACTTCTGTGCCCAAGTATGCAGGATCGAATCCGGCAGTGGTGGTCGCTTTTCGATGGAGGAGAGAAGCAAGCTGTCAGTGTGCTGCATGATGTCAGTGCACGTTGAAGCCCCAGGTGGTCAAAATTTCTGGAGCTGTCCACTACGGCGTCTCTCATTTCCTGAGGCACTTTGGGACGCTAAACATCATAAATCAAACTTGGGGATAAATTTAAAACCGTTTCAGGCAGTAAAGAACAAACATTTACATAGTCACGATTATGCATACATTCAGAGAGAAACAATGGTTTTACGAAAAGCATCATCTGTTATACAAACGATAACATGGGTAAAAATATCAGTAACATGTTTGCTGAGCTAGATGTAGGCATGAAATTAACAGAGACAATAAATGAGAACTCTACCAGAGAAATCAGACAATCTGCATTATATGCAGGGGATGAAGCACATTGGAAGGGCTTTCATAAAACTCTCACAATATATGAGGAACCTTACCTAGAGCCATCAGAATATGAAGGTTTTCAATCAAGATATAAAGCACAACTTTTTGAAATAGTAATGCTAATAAACAAATGCAAGCTAAATGACGTCAGAAAGTGTGACATAGAAACAATTGGCACTCGACCAAGGCTGTGTATCTTTTTCGTTTTTAGAGGGACAACAGAGTGAGAAGCAGAGGGGGTGTTGGTCGACGGCAACATGAACGCTCGCCAGGAACCTTGTTTTACCTTGGACACTGTTCAAGAGAGAGAGAGAGAGGAGAGCTTGCACCATGTTTGGTCCGCAGTATGTGATAAATAAATAAATAATAATAATTGAGGCAATACATTCATACTCGCTTAATAGTGTTCAGGCAGTCTTAAAGGTAACAGATGTATCTTGTGGCACTTAGCATATTGAGTAGTTTGCATAACAAAGAAATATACTCCAGAAAACGAAAGGAGAGCAAGAGTCAGTAGAACACAAAAAACCTACATCAATGATAATAGCAATGTCTGCTGCTTTCATTATTTGCTATGCATGTTGAAATTGGCAAGCATTTGTCTTTACTCACGGCAACTGCAGAGCAAGCGTTAGAAAATGGCGAGACCTGCCCACGACCTGCAAGGTGTCGACCAAAACAATTATATCACCTAAGGGCGCTGAAGCCGCTTGTATGGTGCCAGGGGTATCCTCCTCCGGGACCTTCAGTACTCTGCATCTGTGCCTGATAAAAGAAACACTCATCAGAAAAACAGGGAGAACAAGCATCACTTGAATTAAAGACTGCTAAGTCAATTCTTTTGAGGATATCTGCTGCATTTGTCCATCGGAATGCTAAGAAATATTTGTCTTCAGACATGAAAACTGCAGTTCAGGCTTGGAGAAGTGATAAAACCTGTGTATGGCCTAGGTACTATAAGAGCACTATTTCACCTGAACATTCTGAAGCAGCCTGAATTATGGCAGGTGCCTTTTTTTCGCAATTCAACCCCTGAATAGCCTGCATGATAAAGAAGCATACATTGGCAAAAAAGAAAGGAAGTATTGCATGAATAAAGAAAAGCTACTAATAACACCTATGCATGGCCTCTCTGGTGCTCTGAAAGAATTCAGGTAGTCGGAAAGAGTACTACTTCACATAAAGGTACCCAAGCAGCTTGAAAGGTGTCAGATGTTTCTCGTTACACTTCCAGAACTGAGCAACCTGCATGATAAAGAAGCACACATCAAGAGAATAGAGAAAACAAATGTTACTGGAACCAGAAACATCTAGATCACTGTTAGTGAGAATGCCTGGTTTCATTCTAGTCAGATCTGGTCTTGTCGAGGTGACCCCATGAGATGCTTCGCCAGGTGTTGCATGCAAAGGTGAATCTACAGGCAAAACAACTGAAAGTAATTGGGCAATATCTACTCAAGGTATAGCAGCTCCACGTTTAACAACATAAGCATTGGCACAATCTGCTGTGACTCACAGGAAAATATTCTTGGGACTGCATCTGGTTTCAATCATTTTTTTCTTTTCATTCATCTCTTCTTGCAGAAACTGCTCACGTGTGAATTGATTCTGCATGAAATGAAAAGTGAAGGACACACCACTTAGATAGAAATTTCAAATGGTGATAACGAGCTATAGAACTGTAAGTAAACCAATGATTTAAAAACACTTGAAAAGCACAGAAACCCAGATTTCATACAGTGTTTGTTCAACAACTAAATCACTTTTGATGTACGAAACGGATACAACAAAGTAGTACGCTAAATGAACCTCAGTTTTCCCTTTTCAAGCTTTATGCGGCTCCCTGTAAGCTACCATGTTGAAGGGCCAAGACTCCCAAACAAGCATGCCATACAACAGAGACGATGCATGATTGCTAGCAGGCACCCTCCATGACTATCATTTTCATGAAACTATAGTCTCGAGTTTCACGTGTATACTACCTGAAACCACGTGGAGCGCAGCAAAAAAAAAAGCGACAACTTGTGCACACTGTCGCTCGTAGCGTCGTTGCTCTCCATGCGGCGCGATAGCACGAAACATACATGACTGCTTTTTGTATCACGTGCCCAAACAATACCTAGGCCGTTGCAGCAGTTTGCGGCTCGTGGATAACACACTTTATTAGTTCCATCGGCTTGCTTACGTATGACCTGCTTTAGAGGCCGCGCCGATTCACGTGGTCGAGCGTACACCATTATTCCTCTTATACACAGCACATATATTTACAACCTGAGCAGTTGAACGACATCGACACTTCCATCTGTCGATTACTTCATATCAACAGCACTTGTAAATGTTGACAAAAATATAAGCTTACCTCACATATCCTTGCTCCTCTGGGTGTAGGAAATTCGCGGCGCATACGTAACAACCATTGCAGTCGCCGGGAGATAACAGTTCCATATGGTATAGAATAAAACGGTCTTCCCTTTTCAGAAGCATTGCTGCAGTTTGCATCTGAACAGCTCATGTTATATACTATACACACTTGCAACAATGCAACTGATACGCACATGAGCAGCCAAGGTCCCGTGAGCAGGGCCCATGCGTGAGCAGCTGCGAACGTAAACAGCGGTTGGATAGTGGATACACTTAGAACTTGGTCGGTCGTCAATTCAGTTCGCTGCAGCGGCGGCGGAGGGAACTACAAAAAAGTGCCCCTTGCTTCATCTTCTTTGCAGAGCACGGTTGCTGGACACCACGTGATGGCGTTCTATCAATGAAGGCGCGAGCGGCCTTTTGAAATCAGACGCGCAACTCTGCTACCTTTGGTAGCATATGCAGTAACTCTAGTCGCCTCTGCTGAACAGCGCCGCCTGTGCCAAAGTGCTCATCAGCGGAATTCCGAGAGAGCGGACCGTCGTAGCCCGTTGCGTTCGGCGAGTAGTACTCGAGCATGGATCTACCCTTTGATATGCGGTGTGGCTTTCAAAGGTTACATAATCGCACAGAGTTTTGCCGGTCAGAAAATAATAAAAATAAATGAGTCGTCCTCGCACGGAGTGCGTGTGTTTTAATCTGAAAAGCTGAAATACCATCAGCTTGTGAAGCATTGATGCCGTGGTAGTTTTATTGTCCTTTCTGAAAACAGGAAAAAGCGATGCAATTGCCTCTTTTCCCCGGGGTTTACACAAACGCAGGACGCTCAACGAGGTATAGAAAACTGAAAAAATAAACCAACAAGGCAGACGTATAGCTTTACCTTTTTGATAAGAAGCCCAAAGAAACAAGTTTATGGCACATTTACTCTACCGTGGCTCACTTATCCCGGCCTTGAGACTACTCAATTTCACGAGTTAAATAGTCAAGTCAAACGCAGAATCCTTTCACATATACTGAATACTCTGGTAGTACGCGTCGAAGCAGCTGCAGTTCTGAAGTGCTATTATATTAATACTTTCTCTCTCTCCACATACTTCGGAGTTTGTGAAAAGAAAGACTAATTTCATTGCTTTCAGCTAGAATACTTTCGGACACCTTCTATAATGGATGCAATTCTATGAATATTTTGCTTACCTTTGTCTAGGCCTTCTCATAGTAGAGCAAATTCATTACGGTTGACGGCACATGTCTGAAGGCAGTAGTTCAACAAATGACGAAAACCACAAAATTAACTCGAATGACAGCAAAGAGCGGTGTGTATTATCATATAGTTACCAAAAGCGCTATGAGAGCTCTCTATTTGTGAAGGACTCGCCGTCATGGCTCCATCGCTGAGATGTTCTGCTTTCTTAGTTCACCACGAGTTTTGCGGGTCCGATATCTGGCTGCAGTAACCACATTTCGATGGAGACACTCACGTAGTTAGTTTTTTTTCATTTGGACGTTAAGAATCCCGGACGAGAACAAATAAGTCGCAGCCTATTACTATCGCGTCACTCGTAAACGGCGTTCCGTAGGAGCACCGTTAAATCTGTTTTACAGCCCAGTGATATGTTCAGTTTCTCCGAGATAAAACGGTCAATTTTCACTACGTCCTGAAATGAAAAGCTCGCATTCACTAAAATGTCAGCGAGAAACACAATGCTTAGGCGTGTCAGGAAATGGGTGCTGCTAGGAAAGTACGTAAACCTGTATTAGGTACAACGCGATTATGAATTAAGCTGCAGAAAAATATTTTCTGCTCGAGATTAACTGTGTTCGGGACCTAATAACACTTCCAAATGGTAATCTATGTACCTTTGAAAGGAAAATAAACTACGTTAAAACTTTTTGCTATTTCATAAAGTTAGCATTGTTTTCTTCTCCACATCCTATATGGCACTGATGCATCATTTGGGACCAAGTAGCACTGAATGAGCTCTGCACTGAGTGCTTTTATTGAGTCAGAAAAGCCTGCGATAGACAAAGACGAAATAAATCAAAGAGTATCAATGCAGTCTCAGCAAGTTGGCATTTGTTGGCGAATGATTAGACGAAAGAGGTCAACTTGATGGTAGAGCAACTGTCCGTGTCTGCTATATTATCTTTGTTAAGAAATAACAATAAATGCTCTAAAATATTTATATCATACGGGTGTAGGTATGTAAACATTATTTGTACCCATCATTAGTGATCGAATACCGGCCGCGGCGGCAGCTTTCTGACAGAGGCGCAACGCTAGGCGCTCGTGTGCTGTGCTATATCAGTGCACGTTAAAGAACCCCAGGTGTTAGAAATTTCCGGAGCCCTCCACTTCGTCATCTCCCATATTCTGAGTCGCTTTGGGACGTCAAACCCCATAAATCAAACCATCGCTAATGAGCGTAACATGTACCGAACGACGATGGTTGCTGCTGTTCCTTCTCTGTGCTAGCTTTTCTTGTACATAGCCGGTAAAATACCGAAGTTGTAATTTGGGCTGCTCTATTCTTCCGACTTCTGATCAAATGATGACGGAAAATCTAAGAGCATGGCTTCGGCTCCCAAAGATCCGCGCCGTCGCTCCTGGGGAACAGAAAGCACTTTGCGTGTGGTCACAGAAATTTTCAAAAACTTCCGCATAGTTTCCGTGACCCCATAGGAATCTAACGCATGTATACGTGGCTACGCCTTCGAACCAACCATATCCAGGTCGCCAGCCATTCATGATAATGCGGAAACCGTTGTGGTGGAAGCTGTAGAGTGGGCTTAAAAGCACGCCAAACATGTTTGTGGCTGTTAGTGCAGGCAACACCTATCTGCTTGGACTTCGTTTCGCCGGACATATTCAAGCTCATCACAACCCAAACATTATGGGTACTGAAGTAAACTTCACAAAAACTGCGCACTCCGGCGTATGCCGGTAACGAGGAAAGCACCGAGAGACGGCGCCACCCAGCCCTTATATGCATGTAAGCGTTTATATTTCCTTTCTTGGCTGAAGCACCACCCCGCTAGGATCGGTGAGTGAGTGCCTATTTAAGAAAAATACGCAACGTGATGGCTGGGTCCAGCGGCGTTTAACTACGACAAGCTTCTTGATGGAGAAAAACGTCGCTAATAGAGATTTAGCATTGGCTGTGTCGAAATATCGCCACTAAAAAGTGGGCTTTACGTCCCCTTACCAAGACGTTTTTTTCGCGGCGACAAAACACAGCGGCACATCGTGCCCCCGGATATTTTGTTCTACTAAATAGAGAACAGTTCCTTTAATCCAGATTAACACATTTTTTTTTGACACTAATGCACGACCCAGGGACACTCGACAAAGGTCGAGGTATAACGGCCGCCTGTGATGTTTTTCTTTGTCGCTGACATTCTTGGCAGGTCTGATTGCGCTGCTCACAGGATGATTTCTTTCCACTGCAGTGCGCCCACGGCCCTGTAAAGTAGTATCCGCCACACAATCTAGGCACGCCATCGTCCGGTGCTGCCGTCTAGAGATTACTTGCCCGAACGAGCACTTACCCTGAACTAACGGACCGTGACGTATCTGCAACCCTCTCTTAAGGAACCTTCTTTCGAGCTTCATAGATATATTCAAGAAGACAGCGCTATCTTCAATCTGCTATATTGAAGCTCTTCAATATACTTACGTCGTGCCTTTCTTAATAATAGTCTAACACATGGCCCACCTTAGATAGCCGGATTGAGCCGATTAAAAGAATTATTCATGCTTCCTGGCTCTTCGTTTCTTTTGCGTAAGGTGAAAAATGAAAGCGTGCATACTCTCGAGAGCAAACACTTCACTACACTCCAATTGCAACACTGTTTCGCTATTATTTGTCGAATTCAAAGCCAAGAGAAATCGTTAGACGCGAGAAAATATGCAAAGAGTAATAAAGCATGTGCACGAAGAATTTGTGGAAGAACTTACAGATGTATTAGGCAGTTCTCCGTCGTCAGTGGTTCACAAAAATAGAATAACATTCGCCCTGCAGCTGCTCGAAGAAAGTTTGTAAGCAAGCGATGGGAAGGCAGGAAGACAACAGGAGCAATGCAGAATTTGAGCGACGAAAGAGTTTTAAATAATAATAATGTGTAAGCTTCGGGATGTAGCAGAGAGCGTTTTGGGCCAAAGTATAAAATTAAATGCAAGCAGAGAGAACAAAAAATATTGACTCGATGTATGGAATCGAGAATTGTGGAGCAAATTAATTAAAGAATGAGCTGCTGGTATTACGTGACCGATTCTGAAGCCATGTTGGCTTTGTAAAGGAAACAGAAATAGTTTATTTCCTTAAACTGAGGTATATCAGCTCTGGAGACCAGAAAAGTGTCCTGAAAGCAGCTCATTTCCTCTCTAGAAAACTAAGATAGTCGTGCAAAATATAGATACAACTAATCAATGAATGACGTAAAAATGGGGACAATTGTGCACCCATTATATCTGAATACTTAAGGTTGATGCAGGTGCACAATCGGTGAAAAAATGTTTGACGCATTCATATTTTTTAGTTTTGTATCAACGTTGAATCTTTACGGTCGCATGGAACATGTATTGAGGCGAAAGTTTACTTGAATTATAGGTAGCGGGAGAGGAAATGACCCAAAACTCAAGTTAGCTGGTGAAGCAATAATAAAATAAAAAAAAAATTGTTAAGGAACACAAAACCTCATAAGTTGAGATAAGGCTGAATTATTTGCAGCTCGGTCTACCGCGTTGTTGATCTGACAGAACCCCGCCAATCATACAGTGCAGGACAATCTCCTCTTCGGTGCCAGATTCGAGGGGAGCAGGATCCCTTGGCAGCGATGGCGCGCGCTCGTTGCGGCGCTTGCTCTTTTTAGCTGGCGGCAGATTACATGCGCCACGCTGCTTCCTAAAGATCGGGATGAAGGATTCGGGGTCGCCCCGCCCCCCCCCCCCCCCCCCTCTCCGTTGTTATGGAGACGGCAGGAACACTAGGCAAGGAGAACTAAGATATGTTTCTCGTGTGCTTAGCGTAGCGTAGTTGGTTAAAGCACTCGGCTGGTGGCCGAATGGGTAAGAATTTTATTCCCGGGGGAGAATGATATTTTGTCTAAAAGGTTAGACAAAGCCCCGCCAATTTCCTGCGGTATCTGGCTTACATACCTTGCTGAGGGATCTGGCCCATGGAATATTTTCAACATGAGCCAAGCAAGGCTTTTCCGTTCAAAACATATCACATGATAGAAGGGACAAGGCTGGAAATGCCATCACTAATATGGAGAAAATACGCAAAGTAGCCAAGGAGTTCGATACTGACATATACAGTAGCAAAAGTATTCCGGACAATAATGAGATTGCCAGTAGAGTGAAGAGCAGTGAAACGTTTCCCCCATAAAGGAGGACGAGATTAGAAAACCTTCAGGAGATAATAAAAGGGGGAAAGCAATTTTAGGAGGACAGGTAACTACCGATTTGTTGAATTACGAGTAGGATATCGTGCTAGAAAAACTGGCGATCCTTATATGCGGAATACTTGGTGACATCGACGGCACAGGAATTGTGGAGGACCCCAAATATTATCTCATTCATAAGAAAGGGGACGCAAAGGGCTGGAAACGGTTTACACCGATCAGCTCACTATCGGTTACGTACAGGGTATTTACTAAAGTAATCTCTAATAGACTCAGGGCAACCTTAGACTTCAATCAATTAAGGTTCAAAGAGGTTTTCGAAAAGGATGCTCTACTATCGATCCATACCACCAACAAGGCGATAGAGAATTGCTCGGAATATAACCAATCAATATACATGGCATTCATTGATTAAGAAAAATCATTTCACTCAGTTGAAATATGCGCAGTATGCAGGCATGGGGAAATCAGGGAGTATATGAGCCGTATGAAAAAGTAGTGGCAGATATCTATAATAGATGCACAGCAGCCATAGCTGTGTAAAAGAAAGTAATCATCACCATCAGCCAAACTATACCCACTACAACGCGAAGGCCTCTCCCATATTCCTCCAAATTACCCTGCCCTGTGCTAGCTGCATCCACTTAACCCTTGCCAACCTAACCTTATCTGCTCACATAACTTTGTGCCGCCCCCTGCTACGCTTTCATTCCCTTGAAATCCAGTTTGTTACCCTAAGCGACCATCGGTTATCCTCTCTTCGCACTACATGTTCTGCCCATGCCCATTTCTTGTTCTTAATTTCCACTAGAATGTCCGTAACTTGAGTTATTGCTCTGATCCGCTCTGAACGCTATCTCCTAACGTAACCCCTACCATTGCTCGTTCCATAGCCCTCTGCGTTGTCCTCAACTCAACTAGAACCCTCTTCGTTAGCTTCCACGTTTCTTCCTCGTAGGTGAATACAGACAAGATGCAACTGCTGTATACTTTCCTCTTGAGCGATACCGGTAATCTGTTAGCCATAATCTGCGAGTGCTTGTCTAATGCGCTCCATCACAATCTTATTCTTCTTGTAATATCCTTTTCATTGTCCGGATCTGCTGTTACTACCTGTTCTAAGTAGATATACTCGCCTACTATTTCCAGTGCTTCGCTACCTAACGCAAACTGCTGTTCCTTCCTGAAGCTGTTGAACATTACCTTTTTCTTCTGCATATTGATTTTCTAACCTACATTTCTACCTTTCCTTTCTAGGTCATCAATCATTCTTTCCAGTTCATCCCCTGAGTTACTTATAAAGGCAATGTCATCCGTAATTTGCAGATTACTGATGTATTCTCCACCTACCCTTATTCTTAACTTCTCCCTTTCCAAGTCTGAATACTTCGTCTAAGCAAGCTGTGAATAGTAATGGGCAGATCGTGCCTCCTTGCCTAACACCTTTCTTTTTAGGAATTGTCTTTCTTTATGCAGAAAGATGTTTGTTGTCCAGCCACTTTATATATTTTCCAGTACTTTCACTACGGCTCGTCTGCACATTGATTTTGATATGCTTGCATGGCCGCCGAGGTTTCAACAGAGTCAAATGCTTTTTCGTAATCAATGAATGCTATGTATAAGGGCTGGTATTATTCCATGTATTTTTCTAACACCGGGTTGATGGTATGGATATGATGAATAGTAGAGTAACTTTTCCGAGATCCTATTTGATCTTTTGTTTGATCACAGTCTAAGGTTATTCTGATTCTATTGGTGATTATAATAATGAATAACTTTTACGTAACAAATAGTAAGCGTATTTATCGGTAATTTTTAAGGTCCTTAGCATCCCATTTCTTATGAATTAAGATAATGTTTCCGTTCTTTCATGGTTCCGGTGCCATCGATGACACCGTGCACTGCTTATACAGGGTGGTCAGTTTTCCTAGCACGATATCCCCCATCCTTCAACAAATCTATAGTTACCTGATCCTCTCCAGCTGCTTTCCCCTTTTTCATAGTTTCTAATGCTTTCTTGACCTCGTCCTTCGTCACTGGTGGAACGTCGGACTGTTTTTCCCTACCGCCAATCTCATTGCGGTCCTGAAAGATCAGTATAGAATTCCTCGGCTACTTTGACTATCTTGCCCATAATCCTGATGACGTTGTCCATCTTGTCCCTTGTCACATACATCTGATTTTTGCCTATGTCCCAGTTCTTCACCGCTTTAAGGCTTCCCACTATCTTTACAGCATGCTCACTTTTTTCCATGTTATTCCTCCTTATATCCGCTCTTTGCGCTTATTGATAAGCTTTGGTATCTCTGCCAACTTTATCTGGTCTGTTGGATTTGAAGCTTTCATATTTTGGCCTTAATCAAATATTTCGTCTCCGTACACAGTTTACCGGTATGTTCTCTATCTATCCCCTCGCCTACTTCTATAGCGCACTCAGTAATGATGTCTCTGAAATGATTGTACATTGCTTCTAGACTAATGTCGTCATCCTCAGTTCGAGCTGAATATAGTGTAGCGAGATCATCAACTCTTCTGCCCTCCCCCTCACTGCTAATGCGTTGATGGACTTCTTCCTTATTAACCTGTTGTGTTCCATCTTCAGATTTAGACTAGTTCGTAACCTTATCATCCTGTGGCCACTGCATCGCACTTTCCCGATCACCTCTACATCCTGCATAATAGCGGGGTTTTAACACATATGAAGCCAATTTCATATACGTCTTCCCGTTAGGATTTCTCCCTGTCCACAGCAAACTAATAAAATGTTCATAAGACTAGGCGTTAGGCAAGGAGAGGCATTTTTCCCAGTACTATTCACAGCTTTCTTAAAGGAAATCTTCAGGTATTTAAATTAGGAGTAGTTAGGTATAAGAGTTAATCGAGAATACCTCAGTAATCTGCAGTTCGCTGATGACACTGTCTTGTTAAGTAAATAAGGGAAATGAACTACAAAGAATAATTAGTCCCCCTAGAGAGGAAAATATAAACGTAGGCTAACAATTAATATGCATAAGGCTCAGGTAATGTTCAACAGCCTCGTAATGAAATAGCAGTGTACATAGGTAGCGAAACACTAGGCGAGTATGTGTACTTAGGACAGGTAATAAGCGCGGATCCTGACCATGGAAGGGAAGCAACCAGGAGGGTAAGATTAGGATGGAGCACACCAGTCTAGTAGACGCACACAATGACTAACAGCTTACTGCGACCGCTCAGGAATAAAGTATATGGCAGTTGCATCTTACCTCTACTTATATATGGCTGAAATGTGAAGGCTAAAGGAAAGGGTTCTCTTCAAGTTTTGAAGAACGCAGTGAGCTATGGAACAGAATATGGTAGGTACAACGTTAAAAGATAGGATGCGTACAGATTGGGTCACAGAATTAAGTTGAGGTAATGACATCCTAGTGGGAATCAAAAGAAAAAAATGGGCACAGGCAGGGCATGTATTGCGAAGAGAGGATAACTGATGGTCGCTAAGGCTGGCAAATTGGATTTCAAGGAAAGGAAAGCGTAGCACGGGGTGGCAGAACTTTCTGTGAGTTGATGAGGTTAAGAAGTTCGCATGGATGAAATGAATTCAGCTAGCGCAGGGTCGGGTTAGTTGGAGTAATATGGGAGAGGCGTTCGCCCTGCAATGGGTATAATCTGGCTGGTGAGGAGGAGAAGGCGAGAGGGGACATGACAGCACCATCCGTCGTCCCGTTCACCATCGAGGCGCGGTAATTGGAATAACGGCATGCACATCTGATCCTCTTCTTTCAGCACCCCTGTTCTTTCCTCTGGTGAAAAATTTGCTAGCATGACATCAGTAGCAGACTGCCAAGTGATGCAAGATTTATATCGTCCTTATCAAAATGTTTGAGTCAGCTGTCCTCTATGCAGCATGTTTGGGTGACGTTACACTATTTCGTTTCCTAAATGGCATGCATCTGCTAGTCTAGTCTAGCTTACGCAAGGAATTCGAACAAATGACATATATTATGCCTCCCAATATATGCCTTCCCTACTGAAAATATTGTACGAGGCTCTGCGTGGTTATCTGTGCGTGGTTATCGACCCGCACAGCGCGAGAATGTGCGAACGAGAATGTGCGAACGAGGATGTACGAACGAGGATGTACGAACTAGGATGTGCAATGAGAAGACGCGCAATGTGTGCACGGTGGGAGAACGTGCAACGTGCTCACGGCGCGAAGGCGTGCACGCTGTGAGGACTTTTGTACCCGTGTGTGTGCGGCAAAATTTGTGCATAGCTATCAACATTCAGAGTGCATGGATGTGGGCACTCAAGGCCCCAATATAGTCCGAAGTAACGCGCGCGAGCCGACGCGGCCCAACGTCGCCGACGCGCGAATAGAATCTCGCCTATTTCTCGCCGACCGCGTCAGCCGCGTCGGCCAGACATTCCAGCATTCCTCACACGCAGTGAAGATGGCGGCTTGCATGTAGACCGAGACCGCGCTATAACCACGCGCGCATTTCAGACACTGTTGCGGAAAAGCAGCTAGAAGAAATTCGAGGGCGGCCCTGCATCTATGATACCAAGCGGATTGACTATACAGAGACGTTCAGAGGAAAGAAAAATGCCTGCGATGCAAACTGTCAATAGTGCGGCTGGGCACAGCTGTGAGTTCTTCGCTGCGGTGCGTGTGCCATACTCGTTTTAATGCATTGCTCTAGGTGGTGTAACGATGGTGTTGTTTCACTTATCTGCAGTACATTCATAGGAAGAATACCAAAAACTGCGGAAGCGGCTTCGCATAGAGTTGTGACCGGTTCACGCCATACTCGAAGGCCGTACTCGATTTGGCCTCACGGAACGTCAGTGGCTCAACAACCAGGGAATTCGCAAAATTTATGGAATTCTACAGGAACTGCGGCCAGCCGAGAAAGTGATCCTCATTCCTGTGTAATCTCTAACTCCTGTGTAATCGTACGTATACTTAAATTTTGATTAGTTTTCAGTAAAACACGCACGTAGACAATCATCGTTCCGTCTGTAGCCGTCGGCGGCGCGGGCTCAGGCCGTTGCTGGGCTGGACGTCTCCACGGCTGGCTGTAAATGCCTGTGCCATTTGAACATTCGCAGTAGACACATCGCGTCATTGCGTTGATCACAACAGTAATTAGTGCCTTGATAGGCTGCAGCCAGGTCCCTGTCGTCTGCTCGAAAATGAACCCCGAAAACGTACCAGCCCTCGAGGGCGTCTTGTGCGCATGCGCACCGCGGCATCGGGCACGCCAGCCGCGCCAGACTGTAGAAGCGGCAGTTTTTTGACGCGCCCGTTGTAGCCGACGTGCCGTGGCTAACGTCGCAGACTTAGCCAGTCGCGTCGAAAACGTCGGACTATATTGGGGCCTTTAGTGCAAGGAATGAGTGCACTCTGAAGGTACAAGACATTAGTCTGATCTCAGACGATGAGAGATTCAGCATGGGAATGCTACCATGCTATGGTGATACTCTGCATGGTTGCAAGGCTCCTACATCACACCTCATGTTTGTGTTGTGCATAGTACTAATATGCCAGCTTTAGGCCTTGTGCAAGGCCTCAATCAGTTTCTGCTACAGTTATGACACAAAATGTTTTGCAGAAATGATGCTCTCTATGAGATGAGTCTCAAGTGCAAAGAATGCAAGCTTCCAAAAGATACATGTGGTCACCTGGATTGGCTTTATTGGCTGATACACTGTGGTCACAAAACATCTGCTTTGGGTCCACCAGGTTTGAGCTTGGATGCAGGTTTCCTTCTTCAGCTGCTCTTGGCCTGTTGGATTCGAGCTTGGATACAGGTTTTCACTGTGCGACGTCTGCAAAATGCAAAAAAAAAAGCAGGACTATATTCCAAAATCCAAAAATTCAGCTGTCTTTACAAAACATTCTGAGAAAGGGGTAATTAGGTGCTCTATTTTTAATTGATAACAATTCAAAAAGTTTCGATTCTGAACTACAGAAATATGACGAATTGACACAAGAATACAGGCGTTCAGCATCAGTCCATCACAAAATCTAATACCTTAGTCGAACTGATATTTCAAGGGTCTTTGAACCATATCCTATCAATCAAAGACATCTGAGCACTGCTTCATGGAAAGCTACAATAACTAGAGTGAACAGAGCAGTGCAGAACTGGAGATATAAATGGACTTTGAGAAATAGAAGTGTGCATTCTAGGATATGGCTTAGCACACAGGGCTAGGAATAAAACCAAACCTGAAATGAAAGATTATGGAATTCTACATATATGATCATAGAAGAAAAACAAAATTGCACACAGAACAGTATGGAAAGTATATCACCATTGCAACTTGTACAAAAACAGTTGATAACACATCTTCAAAAGTGCACGAGTATTACTTGAGCCCAGCAGCGAATTATCAATGGCAATAGCGGGGTACAAGAGCTTAGTGAGATGATGGAATCTTTCAATGGTGATCGAGAATGCCATGTAGAAGTGGCACAACTCTCCCCAACTTTACTAAAAGCTTGGTTAGGATTCATAACGGTCCCTCAGCCTTCCTTCCAATAAGGTCGAGAAATACCCTAACCACCCGAGGCAGTGGAAACAGTGCATAGGGATCAGGTTAACTGATATTCACAAACATGCCTTGACTAACACCTTTACTCCAAGCGGTCCTCGAGGCCCCCTTTTTTTTTAAATGAAGCTCCACTTGAATTGCTCCTCGAGTGCATGAGAAAACAGAGCATCTATAAGTGGCAATGACACTACTACGGGGACACCTAGACTTCCACTTGCAAACATGGGGCATCGCAGCTTTCACACACTGAGCGGACTTCGTTCTACTGCATACCAAGCCTTTCATGAAAGTGGATACAATAAGGATTCAGAGACCCACTCTCTGAAGCACTGGCTCCGAGAACCTCAATCTGACTCGAAAATACTGAAACATCATTTCAAGTACGACCAAGAAAAGCCTCCTAAGTTTCTGCGGCTGACGTTGAGCATGGATAACTACCGTGAGTTGCAGATTTCAATGCTGTAGTTGATCATCGCATTACGCTACTGTGGTGTAAACATATTTCAAGTCATCACCAGATACCTTAGCAACATTTCAGAGCACGCCGAGTGCCAAGTTGCAGAAAGCATTTGATGGCTAACAGCAAATGAAACATGTGCAGTGGTTTCTGTGAACCACTGTGGACAGTGGTGCAATCATGGGGAATGTCATATTGCAAATAGGAAGACAGCGAGGTACCGGAGGTGCAGTTGTGCCATGGAACACCTGTGCTGCACACATCAATGGCTTTCTGATTGCCTCAAATATACTTGTATGTCTAGATGCAGTGCTGAAGGGGGGCGGTCAATTCTGTCTTTTTAGCTGTGGAGAGATATTTGCAGTTGGTGGAAGGCATGGCTTTTCAAGTGCGCTTAAAATTAAAGCTCCTAGCTTGCTTGGAAACAGAAGCGGCATTTGCTTCTGGAAAGACAAATTTGTTAACTTGGGTGCATGCGCTATACCATGCTTCTTTGAACCTCACATGTGCTCAACACCCGCCGCTGAGCACTCAGAGGGCAAATATGCAACTAGGTCACTAGAGTTCACAGCATTTCGAGCAGTTATCAATGCCTAAATACTGTTCTACATGAGCCATATGTCACTGGCAGTGAATGTTGGTAGATGTGAATTGTTTTCAGCCATTTTTCACAGCTGCCTTGTTCATGCAGTCTGCAAAACATATTTTACTAGGCTGTGACTTTTTTTTAACGTCCAAAAGCGACTCAGGCTATGAGAAATGCTGTAGTGGAGGACTTCAGAAATTTCAACCACCTGGAGTTCTTTAACGTGCACTGATGTCGCACCGCACGTGGGCGCCTTGCTTTTAGTCTCCATCGAAAAGCGGCCGCCACAGCCTACTAGCCTGTGACTCTTGAGGCAGCTTGTGGATGCTGTTCACAAGGACTTGACATTAGAAAATGAGCATGTTACACGTAGTGGCATGCACTTTCCGGGCCAAATTTTGGCCTTATGGCCCATTCAGTTGGGGGGAAGAGAGCAGAGGTGCCGAGCAGTACAGAGAAGTACAGGAGCACACCGAGCGAGGGTGTAATTTTCTTCCCACGAGAACGCTCTCTGCGTGTTGAAAGCAGTACACCACGACCATTGTGACTGCACTTCCCTCCTCAGCATTCTCCGCCTACCCGCAGTAGCAGCAGTTGCAACCCGAGGAGAAGCAAACACTCCATGTAGAACTGCTTTGCATGCCTTTGTTCTCACAGCGCGGCGATCTGCCTCCTTTGGCTTTTTCGATGCCAGCAGTGACTCTCAAACCTGAGCAATGCTTTGCAGCCGCCATTTAGAGCGTCACCGACTCGAGAAAAGAAAAAAGATGGTGCGGATACACCGCTTTATGTCATGTGACTTCCTCTACACTCGCTTTAGATGAGGGAGCAGCCGGGAGTGCATTCAGGTGCTCTCAGCAAAGGAAAAGACCTCCTCCTCTACCATTGGAAGCCAGTGATTCTACTCCTGCTCTACCACTGGAGGGCACCCGCTTGTCTGAGAGCACTTTCGAAGTGCTCTCGAGGGCGCCTGCTCTCCCACTCGAATTCGCCATTAGTCTTGCCCCGTACGCCACTTGTGCTGTCTGAAGTGGAGAAATATTTCTGAAGGTTAAGTCGGAGAAAATGCTGAAAAGCATTCAAGAATCTGAACTGAACCTTAAGTAGAGAAAAGACTGTTTTCTGCACTTTATGGAGCTGAGGTAGCGTCGAGTGGAGACATATTTTTGAATTCGGCCACAAGGCTAAAATTTGAATTAACTATTCCACACGCAAAACACTCATGTCCTAATGTCAAGTCCTCTGAACATTCAGAAGCAAACTCGATATTCACAGGCTAACAGAACATATTTCCCGGGCTGCATGAAAAGGCAGCTGTGAAAAACAGCTGAAAACGCTTAATGTTAGGCAAAATGTCGCTGCTGCTGTGATGTTGTTCATGTAGAACATGACATATGCATTGAGAAATGCTGTGAAATTTAGTGACCAAATTTTTTATTAACATTTGATTTGAAGTTGCTGCTACACTTGATCTTTGAGCTTGCAGGGCTTAGGGGAGAGGGAAGAAAATATGCGTGCTTCTTCGCTACATATACACCCAAACCAACAAATTCAACTCGCTGATTTCAGTTTCCAAACAAAGCTTGGAGCCACAATGGTCACTGCACTTGAAAAGCCATGCCTTCTGCCTACCGTGAATATCTCTCCACAGAACAAGTGAACCAAACGCTTTGACAGCACCATGTGTCCGAAGAGTACATAGTACCCTGATGTGACAAGCAAGCCATTGATGCCTGTAGCACAGATGTTGACATTGTTCACAAGGCTCAATCGCGCTACTAATGGCCCCAGCTTCCTTTATACGTACTTGCTAAGACCAAAAATGGGAAGACTGCAAAAATGGAGGGGGGGGAAGGCAGCATTTGTGTACAAAAGGGGGAGGCGGCTGCTACTTTCAGGCATTGTCTGATGCGTCCTAATCTAAACCTCCTAAGCATAAACACATGCAGCAGCAAGCATGCAATGTATGTCTAAAGGTGTGCGTCCGTCGAGATATCTGCAGGCCGCCACCAAATGTTCTCATTACGTCTCTATAGCCAACGCAAAACTGATCTACATGCCCACCACCAGTTTTCTCTCAGTACCATCGGAGCGCTGTTTAAATTTTTTAATGCAAAACCATAACTAGCCCTTTTACACGTAATTTCATCCGTGACCGTCGTTGGCTGCGTTGGTTCCGAAAAAAGAGCAATCACGCCATTGCTGAGCATACAGCAGCTTAGTAACATAAGGCATGCGGCTGAGCTCAATAAGAAGGATCAGATAACATGACATTTGGGCAAAGCCTTTAACCTCAAGTACACTGAGTGGCTGCCCTTAGCTGAGATCGAAAGCGAAGCCAGCACAGCATCTATATCTACTGTGGCTGCATTAGCTGTGCATCGCTGCCTACAAGAAACGCAGTACACCAACTGTTTTCGCAGCCAGCGACACCTAGTCTTGCTCGGCTCAAGTCTGCTTTGATTGATTTCCTGCTTAGCCAATGATGCCGATGGTGCTAGTGTGGCCTCTGATGGAGATGCTCGAAATTATAATGCGGCTGCTGATTCCTAGGTGCTGGTTCCGCAAAAGCCATTCTTTGCAGGCAGAAGCCCCTTATCGGAAGATTTAGGGCAGGGATCGTGCAATCAGAAAGTTTGGTCGAACATCTGAAGTCTTCTAAAAAATCGGAAGGGTTGGCTGCAGGTATGTACGCAACATGCCTTCCCCACAAGTGTGTCCTTGTCTGTGGAAGCCACCAAGCAGAGCAAACTTCTATTAGTCCTCAAATTTGTACCGTAGCTCAGCACTAAGTAGGTTCTGAAACACTGCTCATATACAGCAACAACTTAAAATGTGCAGCACCACAGAAGTATGTGATGATCAACTACAGCACTGGAGTTAGTGATAGACCATGATTATGCATACTTGGTGTCAGAAGCTGGGATGTCAGGAGGGATGCCAAAGCCATACCCAGAAAAAATAATGTGCTAGAAGTTCTAAGTTAACCAGGGTTGACCTGGGCTGTCACTCAGCCAATGCTTCAGAGAACAAATCTGTGCATAATTACTGTATCCACTTTAGTAAAAAGCTTGTAAACCCGCAGAACAAAGCCCACAGAGAGAGCAAATGATAAGATGTCAAGTGTTTACAAGTTGAGTGCCAGTCTAAGAGCCCTCAAGGTCACATAACTGCCAATAAATGAAAAGCAGGCATTCTGAGCTACGTGGAGTTGAAGTAAATGTATTCTTATGAAGTGAAGATTTCCTGTCACTATACTCAATCTCACAAGCTGTCTGCTGCACCTGGCCCATTTGAGATCATATAGATTATAGTAGGTAATTGTGCTCTTAAGTGCCTCTCACCCCTTGAATTGGCCAGGGTGAAAGTAGGAACACAATGACCTACTTGGACCCTTTGCAAAACTCAATGCGTGACCTATATTATATAACAAAATCCTTGTGGGAGAATATTTTTGCACATCTTGGGTGCACAGTCACGTGACACATGTGTGATGTAGCCTATGTCACATACACATATCTCCTAGATTTTTTTTTTTTACAGAGGCATGCTGCTCAGTCAAAAGACGCGATGCGCGGGAGTGTAGTGCGCACCGATTCTGTGCGTTTGCAATTTTTTGTTTTCGTTCTGCTTCTTCCGATAGTTTGGTGGAACGGCTGGTATGCAATGCGATGCGGGATTCTGGAGTCGTGAGTCTGTTTTTTCGCAGCATGTCGCCGGGATGGTGCGTTTGCTTTCTGCAGTCTAACAAAATGTGCAAGAGTACTTGCCGTGTGCGGGGCTGCATATATATATTGAGTATCAGAGTGAGAGTTATTTGCACACGCGCATGCCCATACGTGCCCATACACATGCAGTTTTGTAGTGGCGCAAAAAAAAGTATTTCTGTCAAGACAGAGCATCTTCTAAGGGCACGTAAACTTTGACGTTTGGATTAAGCAATGGAATTATACAAGATGTTTCACATAAGGTTTGCTTTATGGGGTTTAAAGCCCCAAAGCGACTCGGGCTTGTATCACATGGGGGGCCTAACTCACGGTACAAAACCGGCCTATGTGCGGACACAGAAGCAGTCAAACCTTCAGTGCTACAAAAAAAAGCAAGCATGCACACTGCTCTGTGCTTTGCCGAGGCAGCTCCAAGCCATCACTCACTTGAAACCGTGCTGCCTGCGTTGGCCAGCCTGCCCCCCCCCCTCGATTCATACATTTTTTCCGCACTGCTAAATAAAAAAAAGAAAGCATGCATACTGCTGTGCGTTTAGCTCGCAGGACAGCTAGACTCCCCTCCCATTACCTCCACTCCCCCTTCCCACCCGCCACTCATTTTAAAGGACGGCCAACATCCCAGCACCCTTGCGTCCTTCCCGCACAGACCAGGCAACGCTTTTCTCGCTCCCTCCCAGTAGAATGAAAAAAAAGCCCATGCAGGACATGCAGGAGTGACATAGCCACGTCACTTTTGTTTCAACGAGGTTTGGGTTGCTTTGACCTGAGCAGCAGTATAGGGAGCGCTCAAGATTTGATTGCTTCTGTGCGCAGCGCGTTAAAGCACAGGGCTCGATCGGCCACCTTTGTACGTTAAGTTAAACCCGTTGTGTGAAACGATAGTGCCGGAAAATTGTTGGTTCATAAGCTAAGCCACATCTTTTATGAATTTACAGCTTAACTTCAAACACCTACGTTTATGTGCCCTTAGAAGATGCTCTCAGTCTTGACAGTGATTTCTTTTCTGCCACTGCAAAACAGCATGTGTGTGGCGTGCGTGTGTGCAAGTAACTCATGCACTAGCCTTGCATGTTTTCATTACAATGAGGAAAACAAATGCACAATCCCTGCAGCGCACTGTGAAGAAGCAGACTCTTGACTCCGTGTCCTTGCATTGCTCGAATACCACCGACCCCACTAAACCACCGGAAGAAAAAGAATGAAAGCTAAGCAAAAGATAGCAAACGCACAGAATCGGCGCTCACTATAAATTCCCTTGCATCATGCTTTTTGACTCAGCAGCGCTTCTCTCTCAAGGAAAAAAAGAATACAAACTCCACAAGATATGTGTACGTAACACATAGGCTATGTGACTGATGTATCACGTGATTGTGCACTGAAGACATGCAAAAATATCCTCCCAATTCCCTTTGGGGCAGAAGTTGGGTGCAATGCTGAATATTTCTGTATCAAACCTCATGTTATGCATGAATCTGACGAGGAGCATGCCTTCACTATTGAAAACCAGAAGGGCGGAAGTGGGGGGGGGGGTATGAATTTTGTTACTGAGTGGAGCAGGTAATGGATGTGGTCATTGTCACAAGAAATGTCTCCTGGCAGCCACCTATTTCTGCCCCCAAAACAGGTTTGGCCGCCACAGTGAAGGGGTTTGCACTGAGCAGAGAAGCATTGCAGAAATATTCTGCCAGAAAAACCCCATACTTCATTCATGGTCTATGATTACATATGGCATAGTATTATCAATAACACTCCCCTGTTTTCTCTTTTCACTTTACATACAAATTATATTCGCACTCAGTTTAGCTACCAAAAAAGTGCAGGAGGGCCTTTTAGAGAGGAAATTTGTCAGAGCTGATTTATAAGAAAGCAGCCATCAACGGGTCTAGTTGAAGACAGGAAGACCAGAAAAATAACCCTCCAGAAAGGTCTTCAAGGAGTTCCAATTTGAGAAAAATTTATTCACAGCAGTTTTGCATAAATGTGTGAAATTTAGGAAAACAAAGACAAACATGCTGAAAAAAAGAAAAATTAAATAGGGACAAGAGAGGTGGCAACTGCGAAAAAGAGAGCCACCTGTAACCATGGTCTGGACGCATGCCAGGCTGTCACTTTGGGTTTATATTATATAGGCTCATGCTCTCTTCGATTGTTCCCTCTGAAGTGCACTTTTAGTTTTCATGTAGGCTCGCTTTTAGAGAAAAACCATGCAATTTTTTTTAGAATTTTAAGAAGCAAATAATTTCAGGAGTTCCAAAGCTCCTTGAAATAGTTCCTGAAAACCAAGGGTACTCAATGATATCAAAGGCCTGTGTAAACCACACCCCATGATCATCATATTGAAGGGAATGGCTTACCAGCCCAGCCTCTGGGGCCTGTGCCCAATAAAGTATGGATGCATCATGCAGAACTTTTGAAATCAGCTGGTAATGACATCTGTTTCAAAACTTCTGGCTTTTCCCATCTTAAAGTAAGCTCGCATTTTCAGTAAGTAGCACTTTAGTGGACAGAATGCATTTTTTATAATAAAAGACAGCTTCAGCTTGTCCTCAATGTCCTTTTATTACTCTAAAGCTGAACATGAGCTATGAGAGACATCATGAAGGAGGGCTCTGGGTTAATTTCCAGAGCCCTCTTCCACAAAAGTTCTTCAAGCTATGCAGTGGCACCAAATGTGGGCAGGCAAATTTGCATTTTGCCTATATCAACAGGCCACAGGCACCATTCCACTCTGCATTCTCAAACTCAACAGCCAAATGTCATAGCCAATAAGCAACGGCAGCAAGCAAAGAAAACACTGAAGAAACCTAAATGTCAAAATAAACATGAGGGGTCACAAATGCAGTAGTGGGTTAGGCAAATAAAAAACTACACATACTGAAAGATATCTTCAGTACTTACATCAATGTCCTGCTTCTTGCCCACCACAGCACAGCACAATTCTGGCAAAGGGTATAGAGCTTGAAGGAGCCATTGCTTACGAAGCCACATGAAACTTGCTGCAAGGTAAAAAGTACCATGACCCAACAAATTAGTGAAAACGTAATATGGTGCAACACGTACATGCAGAGGCTTTGTGAGCAAGAAATAAAGGCACAGAGGAGGAACACCGCATTACTGTTTTTTTTTCTTGAAATGATGCACGACATGCTGGTGCAGGTCACTGCATGAAATTTGCCTCTGCCTGCTAAATAATCTTAAATTATTATTTTTTTTTTAATTCAAAATTTCACTTTGGGATTCAATTAGTTGAAGGGCGATTGCCTACAATGCCAGAGAAGAAACAATGTTGACATCACCTGAGACATACCAACAGTGAAATAACTCCTTTCACTCCATCTCGTTGCCAGCCTGGCAAAAGAGCAAGTCAGGCATCACAGTGCCCCTAGTTACAAATAAAAATGCATTTACTTGACTTTAACTGCAAGTGCATTTTAACAGCCTATCCATAATCCACCAGTTCCCGCTAGGTTCGAGATCAGACAAGCCCTCCCTTTCTTTATGCTTTACATCGAGCGAGCACCTTAATTGGTACTGCAGGGCATAATACATGCCTACAGCTACAATACTACTTTTCTAAGAGATGTGGAACTTCATTAAAATTCATTTTATGACCGAAGTAGCAAAGATTGTATTTTATCTTGAAAGAAGCAGCAAGAAAAAACAAGGGTATGAAAGGAGACAATACGGGCACTAGCTTACAACTAATATTTATTGAAGCACACACGAAATATATAAAGAAGACGAGCAACAACGCAAACCACTCAATAACTGATAAGCAAAAAGCAAGACATGAATCACTAAAATTTAAGAACAGTTCCCTATCTAGATAACCCAACTCACTGCATGGTAACATGATGGATGGCTCACTAACACATTCATTACCTAGTTGTAAAATATGTCTAGCTTCAATGATTTCCCAGCTGATTTGCAATGGATGACAGCCAGAATGTGCACTGCAGAAAAAAACTGAAAGAACCAATGCATTCTTACAATGCACAGCCAAGTTGACCTCTACCTATATCTACTCAAATGGAACCATTCGGAAGTTTTAGTGATTCATGTTTTGCTGTCTGCTTATTGGTGATTGAGCGGTTTGCAGTGTTGCTTGGCATTATATATTTCTTATTTCCATCAATAAACATTAGTTGCGAGTTAGCATCTGCTTGCTTCTTTTCACGTCCTTGTTTTTTCGTGCTGCTACTTTCAAGATGACACCTTACCAACTCACCCAAATTACATCCTTATAATTGTATTTTAGTCAGTGAAATTTTACTTCATGTGACACTAATCAACACACATGACCACGTTTCATGGAACTTAAAGCCAATCAATGAGAGCCTCATCATAAAGCATGAAAGTTGGTTCAGATATGCAGCTCTCCATGCCAACACAGCTTGCACAGACATGATTTTCTGTGGTAAACAAAACACTGGGCTGCTGCAAGGGTGGTACAGAGCAAGCAGAGGGTGCTCTGACACTGAGAAGAAATGTGGCATTGAATTTTGCTGTACATGGGGACAATGCTTTGGGGCTATGCAGCCGAGTCTAGGTACAAAAGAAAAGGAGAAAAGTTTCTGTCCCCTTGCTGTGAAGAGTGGTTTGCTCGCTATTTGGGCTAGGAGTGTACTGGGCTGAAGTGAAGGGAGGAAGTTGGAGAGTTAATGCAAGGTCACTAGGGCTGAAGTAACCCACTCTACATGGCAAGGGGAAAGAGGTATGTTGCCTCTTCCTTTCTGCCTAACTTCAGCTACATAGCCACAGTTATCCCCGAGTATAGTGATGTGGTACCGTGATCAAGACTTGTAGAACTGAAAACTGAAAGTAACAAAGGGGTATGGCATGATTAAAATATCTATGGTGTCCAGGTGAATAGCACGCTGCACTCCAGGGTTGCTGACGGCGCATTTACTTATTTTATATTAAAAAAAAATAGTTAGTGAACCATAAATATAATACTTCTGCTATTGTGAGGATTCCACAGCTATGTAAACTGCATGAAGAAAGTGAAACTATCAATAGCTTGCACTGACAACTCACCAAGCACCCACTGGTGAAATAAAAGTGGAGCAAAATGTCATCTGCATTCACCACATTCATCATTAAGGTACTGTAGACACTAAGCATAGTTCACCATCATAGCACTTCTGATATCATATCCAAGCCATCTATAAAGCTACCTAGCTTGTCCCATGAACATATCAACAGATGACTTTTCAATGGTCATATGACTGACCAAATTCTCATGAAAAAAAAAATGTTTATGACCAAATCAGCACTTTTATCAGAGTTCACTGCATGGGAGTGAGTTCGTCAACTGCTAGTGTTTCAGAAAAATGGGTCATCAAACTGTAAGTAACCTGAGTTGAGTTGCAAACAACAAAATTTCGGAGAGTGGTGAGGGGCAGACTTTGTGGCATTACGAAGGTCATCTACTAATGCTAACAGTAGGCAACCTTGATTTGATGACAGGGTTCAACATGCCAAAGAAACTTAGACAATGAGGTTCAGCAATAGTAGGTAGCTCTGGATAATTTTGACTATCTGCACTTCTTCAATGTGCACTGACACTGTACAGCACATGGGGACTTAGCTTTTTGCTACCACCGAAATGTAACCACCCTGGCTCGGACCGAGCCCGCGTCACCCAGCTCACTAGTCAAATGCCCTAAACACTGAAACCACCACAGTAGGGTGCAGGCAGCCTTGAAGAGGGTTACATTTGCAGGCATGTTTTGTACAAGCCAAGCTTATATAAGCTGGGTATGGCCAAGCTGCGGCTAATGAGTAGCACGAGGCTCCTTGCAAAGTGCAGATCACGACAGCTTGGCACCTGTCCACCACCCACCATTTGCAGTATTTCTGCCTCTACAGCAAGCTTCTCTGTTCTTTCTCCTTTAAGTTCCAAACCACCTATTGTTTAGAATTCTTTTGAACAATGAAACAATATGCCATCCTTATGGACATACATCTAACAGAGCTGCTCACGACTGTAAGCATGCTCATTCGAGAATTTCAATATGCTTGCTTTACAAATGGGGCAGTAGAGGCATGTTAACAATCGTGGCATGAGTTCTTCACTGTGACCACCAGCTTTGTTAAATGAAAAAAAAAGTCATTCTTATCATTTACTTTGCCCTTTGTAAAATGTTGCCTTTTTAGTCAAGTGTTCTCATTAAAGGTATGGCAGCAGTTGCGTAGGCCCATAGCTAAAGAGCTGTCTGACATATGCCCGCATTGTATTAGCTTGCTCGTACATTGAACTGAGCCTTAGCAAGTTTCGCGGTGATGCAAAGAGATGTTTGCCCATGCTAACATCTCAGCATTTCCATAATGGCGCAGATCAGTGTCTTCACTCTACTTGTGCTATGAGCATTCCTGTCATTAGCACATATTGAAAGTAAAAAGGATGACAGCAGGCAATGCGACATATGCCAGCAGAGACACGTTCACCTGCGTTTCCTCTGCACATACAGTGAATTACAATCCCAGAAGTGAAGTGGTCTGCCTGCTCCGCAAAAGAGCACCTGCATCCAGTACAGATTGTGTCCCGATTGCGTTTGGAACTCATGCCAGCGCAAGTAGGTGGTGCCCATGAACTGACAGAAGAATTGCCTGTTATTCTGTGTGCTAGCCCGTGCTTCGTGTACACGTGCCAACTGTTTTTAAACCTCTAATAGGTCTGCACTTCTCCCGCTGCTTCTTGGGATGGCATTGACATCAACAGTTTATGCCATTCTTTCGTATAGCCGAGTGCGGGCAAGCAGGGTAAAATTTCTTTGGCACTATTCTCAAATAAAAGGAAGTCGCAGTTCACCATTTTCACTGTTTCAGAGTTCAGGAATGGCTTTAAGATCATGAATAGCACATAAAGATGATTTCCGCACAAAATCTTCTAGTCACACTCCGAGCTGAGGTCTTTAAAAAAGATTATTGCATAATACTGCTACTCTTAGACTTGCTGTCCTCAAGAGTAAGCACTAGTTCATGACAGCAATTTGCATTCATAGCAGTGGCAAGTAATGATCATCTATTATGGAGCACAGAGGGCACAGTCAGCACAGCAGAGCATGCTACTGGAAATAGAAAGTGCGGCTGAACAAATACTCAAGCAAACTTCTAGCCGGTTCTGTTGATTTCGGAAGAGCAATCCACTGCTCCAGGGACCGATCTTGGCTCAGCAATCGCTCCCCATCTGCATTGGGAAGATGGGACCTGTGTTCCGGATCTGCATTTGGAATACAGTTACTCCAAAAAGAGCAGAAAATAATGTTCTGTAAGTCACTAAACCCTGTGATTGGAATTGACCATTAGTAAAGTCTTGTCATCTATCACCTCGATCTGCTCATAATTTAGGTAGCATTATAAAAGTCTGCGATTCTGCAGGAACCTCTGATCTCACACTAAGAATTCAGTGCCCATAGCCGGCACAACACGCATCTAGAGATGCCAGGTAATGTAACTCGAAAGAAATGTTATTCTAACTCTTCTTTACCTACTAAGAGAGCAAACAGTATTTCTGTCATCGAACCTCCTTTTAAACACTATTTCATGGCAATGGCAAAAGGCATTTCAAGTCAACTGGAGGTCTAACCTAGTACAGTAGCGATGAACGAGCCCCTGAGCCTGCCATGTGCCGAGGCGTAAATGCACTTCACTGCAATGTACGAGTAAACAAGCGGAAGGCTGGAAGCTTGAACAATCTGTTTCCAGTAAACAGTAACATTTGGGTGGTTAGGTTGGAATACTAAGCAAGCACTCTGCCCATAGCTTTATCTACTAGATTTCCTCTCAAAGGTCTAACCAGCAAACAATGTCTGCAACTTAAGCCAGGAGTACAATCCCAGCATGTTCTGAATGTTCTGAAGACTTCGATCATCACATTGACTTTTTAATCATGCCAGTCACCTCAACATCAAATCAAAGCAATATATGTGGCAGCTTACGGAACCCTCGCACATACAAAACACACCGAGAAATGCAAGCCAGTCAGTCTAAAGGCAGCCTATCATCAGCATATTGTTCATGGCCTTCACAGTGCCACCAAGTTTGCTCCCTGACCACCCTATGAACATGCAGTGTTTGCACCCCAACTCGGGTTACAGAAAATGTGGCGGCTCTTTAAACGAAATAGGAGCAGTGCACCAAGAAAGGCAAAAGTTCGTCCCTAGCTCCCATTATGTCAACTGAAGAATGTGCAGAGTCGGACAAGAAATATGGATTTCTGAAAACATCTATTCTGTATAGAAATATGAGTGATATCTAGGAAGATAGTGGTACCAGTGCAGTAAGCAGTCTGCCCCTTAGGCATCATGAAGGGCCAATGCCCTCGAACTTCCAAACCTTTTATCATGCCAAAACATGCTCACCCGATCAATTATGAATTGTGAAAGGCTACACACTCTAAAGTGGAAACAGTTCCATGCAAAAAAGTAAAAAGAAGCCAAATGCAGAATGTGATGTGACTGTTCAAACAATGTCTGGAAGTGCATGTGGCAACCAAGCAATTCATAAATGTGGTAGCCATTCATAATTTAGATCCAGACACAACACTAATTCCATATCAACATCTACCGTTGCTTCTACAAAACATGCATAAATTTAAACAAAAACACCACAACTGAATGATACTTTAAGCAAAGGCTTGTTTTGCTTGGAATTCTGCATGCACTCTTCATTTTGAAACTTGCATGAATTTCATATTCTCACATCTGTGATGAATCAGTGGTGTACTGAGTACGGAAAACCTGTACATTTTGATTCACATTTCATATTCGAGAAGATGCCAATGGGGCATCTCAGCACTAAGTCAGATTTTTTTTTTCGCTTCATTTGTAAATAATTAAACAAGAAAATCAATACTATTGGTACTGTTGAATGCATAATTACCTTTACACCTTGCTGACATTTCTGGACTGAAGGTCTGAGTTTGGTGTCTGTCATTTATATGCGCTTAGTAGTTTTTGGGGATTACTTCAATCACGACCAAAGTATGAAAAAGAAAATATCAAGCCCAATACAGGCGAAAAAATTCAAAATAGCTCAAAACTTTTTTTTCCCCCTTCTACTACCCAAAGCTCGACAATGGAGCTTAAGTACGGTTGCTGCTGAATCATACTGCCGTCGCATGTTCGCCGGCTCCATATCTCGTAATCCGCAATATTTATGAAACATAAGAATAATGATCTAGCCCTGTTGTAACGCAGGTAGGTTTTACCGCTTATTCAATCCGTGTAGTTGCAACTGCACAAGCGCCGGATCTTCAACTGCAGCGCAACATAAATCCCGGGTCGAGGCACTTGGAACTGGCTCATTCTAAATTCTTGCCGAAGGCTGAATTGCAGTAGGCGCCAGCATCGTGCACCCCGCAATGGTCTTACGAGTGATGATTTGTACGGCATATTCTATTCTGAGCGTGCAGCCCCTGGCACTGTCTCTTTTCCTAGACACTGCAAACGCATTCACCCTTCCCTCGTCAAAAGCAAACTACCGTTATGTTATAATGACATGCGCGTCTTGATGTTTACGAACTAGCGCTGTGTTGGCATGCATCATCAGTTCTGCGCAAAGTTTTTAGGAGAATGTACAGGGAAGACGGAAATTAACTTACCTCCGAGATGTCAAATGTATGCCGGGTGGTGGCCGCCCTCCAATAGTCCCGTCGTCAGCGTAGTGTTTGCAGTGAGAGCGCACAAAGGAAACGCACTACCTGTCGGGCACGCGAGCACACTTTTTGCACAGGTATGCACACAACCTTACCACGCTTCTGCACATCGCACGAGCTATTTTGTTGCGCTCTGTGCCTCGTATATCTCGAAATAATGAAGCCGCCAGCAGCAAGGCGCCCCGACAGCACACAAGAGAAAAAGGCGCGACGCCACCAACTCATAATGGCTATGGCTAGCACTTCGATCCGCTTCGGCTGCCTCGTCTGGTTTCGACTTGTTTCGGTTTCGGAAGTCGCTGACCTAACGACTTTGCTGCTCGCCGAACAGTGGCAAGCACGATGTCGGGCGTCTACGCGCTAACGCTGCATGTTTGTCGTGTATACGCACCTGTAGTTTGTACATTCAAAAATTAGCAGTGCTAGCGAAAGACCACCGTGAGTTTCGCTTCTTTTCTCGCGATGCTGGACAAACTAACTGCGTGCTTTGCTTGTCATGTACGTTAGGTTGACCGCGGTCTGTGGTTCGGCGAATCGGAGCTTTGGCCCAAATTCATTGCCAAGTTCCTTGCGAAAACTCCTGTTCATAAACAGTTACACTGGCAATTGTTTGTTTGTTAATATTGAAAGACTATACGGCGTTTTACAGATCAAGTGATTTGTTTGGAAACAGAAGATGCTGAATTGTGCTCGCTCATAAAAAACAGTGGGCGAGCCCGCCCGCTGTTCCTTTATGGGCGCCACATCTATGGCTGTCAGCTCCAACTGGTCACCTGAGAGCGATCATTTCTTGTGTGATATGTGCCTCACTACTTCAGTGTTTAACTCTGAAATGGGGACGAAATTTTTTAATGCCTGTAGCTTATAGCAAAAGCAAGGACAGTGGGGTGAAAGCCTGAACTCTCAATCAGGAAAGATATGCGATATGCAAAAATAGCTTACCGGTCAAGCTTCAAGTGAAGGCAGTGTGGGGTGTTTGCACGCTCTTTACTTCAATTAAGAAACTGACCATACAAATATTTCAACTTATCTCTGTGGCCTACAGCATACAGTAAAGAAGCTAAAGCAATCAAGCTGCTCTTTCCATGCAGCCTAATGATTATGCACTGCTGGTGGAAACTGCACAACATATATTCGTGGAGTTGCACGTGCAGCTTTCCACAATGCATCTCGCGTGACGCAGCCTACAGTTACACTGAAAAATATGCCATCTAAAATACATTTCCTTGCAATATGATGATTCAGCATATATGTGTATAGTGTGCGTAGCTTCAAGATGCAACACATACTGTTGGTATCACCTCTCATAAACTACTAGGATTTGTGTATCTCTTCATTAGTCTAAGATCACCGATTCAATCCTTTCTTTTTTTCTTTTTATTTGACATTGAGACGGACAACATTTGCAAATGTCATTACGCAGCAGAAACCTTCAATTCAGAGTAGTGCAGTTCAGCAAATTTTTGCTATAGTCTCAGGAAACTTAAAAATGGTGTATATAGGTGTAGATGAGCAAGTCAAAACTCAAAAGGCTGTAGGAGCTGTTTTGCTCAGCCTATCCTTGTGCTGAAAAAGAGAGTCAGGCTGGTTGGTTATAATGAGTCTATTGAGTGAACAGTGCTCTAAGATAGTAAGGGAGATAAAGAAGCAGAATTGTTGTCATCTTCTCTCCCATCCCATCTGTTAGTGCTGTTCAGTCGTTTGAGAATTGTCTTTCTGTGGTCTTTACAAGTGAATATGAGCTCGTGAAGTTTAGTACTGGAGTTGGCTTTCACATTTCTGCTATCATATTTACTATTCCTTCAACAGATGAAACTCCAAGCCAGTTCTTCATACAAACTTATGATGCCTAATGGTGGTAATAGTGTGCAGTTATAGTGAGTTTCCTCCATTCATATGCAAAATACAATGTAAGGGAGATTTTGATCGCCAGTTTGACCGTCATCTACTTGGCAGGCAACACATCAATGTTGTGCACACAGCCTTTGTCGTGCATCTATGGCTCCGTCCAACTTTCAGAAACGAATGGTTGAAAGAGAAGCAAATGATGCTATTAGATCTAGTTGAAGTATCTCGCTTTTGACATTGTTTTACAGTGAGCTTGATATGTCGAGTAGTTGTTGCTCAGCGTGCATGTTGTCATATAAAGATTTCTGCATAATGAAAGGAAGCAAGCACTTTTCTACTAATGTTGAAAATGTGCTGCAAGCCAAGACCAAAATTGTGAAATATGAAAAAGTGTACCTGTCGCAAATAATCATGAAGTAATCATTATATGAAAGCTCTAACTTTGACCTCTTTCATATTGGAAGGACCTACACAGTCTCAACGACTAATTTTTTAGCATGCAAGCATGTACATGGCCACGTAGTTTGCATGCTCTCTTAAAGCATCTGTTCACGCACTGGCTCCATGTGCTTCTACAAGCTCGCAAAAATACGTGACCAGCTCATTCTCATTCAATCTTGCACAGTGGCTGTGCGTGCTTCTGTGAGCTCACTCATGGGCTCATTCAAACTCACAAGAACTTGTACAATCTCATGCGTTCCTGCACAGTGGCTCTACGTGCTCTCATAAATCCACGTTTAATCTCCCAAGAACTCACATATTCTTATACATTCTCATTCACTCTCACACTTTCTTGTACAGCTCACATACAGTTTTTTCAGTACGGTTATTCAGCTCAGTACACCACGTTACATAGCGCAGCAGGTAACGCGCCCTGAGGTGGAGTGAGTGGAATATTTACAGGTGTTTCGTTCTGCAACCCGAGTGCTTTTTACTACTTGCTTGCACAGCACTGTTTCGACCGAATTTAGAATAGTCATTGGCAGGTTGGAATCACCACAATTAAATCTTGCTAATGCCATCGAGGGGGTACAAAACAGAGCTTCTATAGATTCATACATTCATGGTGTTCACGCGATGTCAGAATTTCATCCCGAAGAAAAATAATCACATCTTTAAGATATTTTATTTCGATGCCACATCACTAGTCTATGTCTTTATCATAAGTTTCACTATTCTATACTTTGTCTTTGTCAGAAACTCTATGTCCGCACACCTGCTGCATGCTTTTCGTACCGTAGTGGCAACAGCCTTCAAGTTTGACGTCCACGCGCCCGTACCAGCACCTTTTCAACGTCCTTCTTTTCGGGAATAGCAGTCCACTGGAAAGACCTTCCCCCCTCCATCGCTGGCATCATGTGCCCATTGATCTTTGGTCAAAGTGTTGCCGCGAATCATGTATAACGAGGGAGTTTATTGTATTTTACCGAACCTCTTGTGTAATCCCCCTAAGGGCCTCCTTAATATAATAGAATGAAATGAAAGACATTTAAGACGGCAAAGCACTGGCATTTGAAGGTAAACATCGATCACTTGGCAACTTTCATAATGTAGTGTGTCGTCTAGTCGTAACAGTAGTTATTACTATTTCAGTATACCATGTGTTTCAGGGAATACTTTCAAGATTTGTATGAAGGAGCACTCAACAAGGGTAAATGGGGTATGCCTCAGTTCGCAGGTCGAGCCAACGTTTCGACAAGTGAACTTGTCTTCGTTCAAAAGACAAGTCCACTTGTCGAAACGTTGACTCGACCGGCGAACTAAGGCGTATCCCATTTATCCTTGTTCAGTGCTCCTTCATACTGTGTAAACCATTGTCTTCCTCTCGTTATACCTAGATTTTCAAAATTTGTGGTAAACAAGGAACTCAAAAATGGAAAACGCACTTTAAAGAACAAACTCTAAGCCGTGGCTGAAATTTGAGTTTGGGGGTATCCTGTTCGAGAATAATTCTCTATTCTTAGGAATTTTAAAGTATTCGCGGAAATATTTGCTGAAACACAGCAGCAGCCGGTATAGGAACGGCACGGGAAAGCTTTCCTCGAACCTCACTTGGACTAGTGAGGTTGAACATTCACTCGGCAGGGTTGAAAAAGGTTGAACCTCTTGAAGTGTTTGTCAGTGAAGCATCTTCAAGAAATAACGTAAGATGGGGGCTTTGAACCGCGGAATAAGTACGGATAAAATACGTACGATGCTTCACATACGCGCACGAAGCGCCAAAATTCGCTGACCCAGCACCAAAAGGAATCTCTCTTATAAAATTCTACTATTCCTATTGTCTATTGCGCATGAGGTGCTAGAGTGTAATTGCAAAGAATGCGGATACATTGAAATAAATACAAATGTATAAGTTACCAATTTTAAATGGAATATTGAGAAATATAACAGATCAAACCAGTACAGCAATCATTCAACAATCAATGCTTTTTAGAGCACCTCTGGAGCACTCTGTCAAAATCGGTACTAGTTCGCTAGTAACAATCATGCGAACAAAAAATGAAGCATTTATTTCGACTATATATAGAGTGATCGAAACTACATATATCAACAAAAAGCAGTAATTTGTACTGTATATACAAACCTCAACCATAAAGCTTTTTGGGAGGATTTTAATAGTGGCGGATTGCGGATATTGTAGTGTTAGCACATATATACCCAGTAAAGTTTGCAAAGTCTGGTAATTCTTCAGGCCAGAGACAAGATCTAGGCTTCACGTTTTGTCGCAGTTAACTCAAGTGCGATGAAGTTCAGCGGCTCAGTCGATCATGTCTTGTTAGGCTCATTATCACAAGGAATTGAAATAAAAATACTGATATAATAGGAACACATCTAGATGTGGGTAAACGAAGGAATGATGTACGTGAAAAAGAACGAATAGTCTGCTAGCACGAAACAGCGAAGCGACGCCGGGATAAGGAAACGTCGACACTGTGCGGGTGCAACATGCATGACGCAATGAGGGAAATTAGCAAAGAAATTATAGTTCCAAGGCATACTTTCGGCATTGCAGTTTTGTGCCTAAGGGCAGACGTGCAGTCTTTGTATGAAATAAATCACAACGGTGATGAAAGATCAGCACTAGTAGCCCACACTAAAACCACAAAGGATGCAGTATAGATAGATATTGGTTAGCCATCTTTTGAGACGCAGGAATCTCAGAGCAAAATATTATGGAGAGCCTGAATAAATTGAACGGTAACATGTAGGAAGCTAAGGTACCTAAACATTGTACTGGAGAAGCATTCACTTATGATGAGGAAAAATGACATGGACACAATGCATTACGTATGCAGGATACATGGACAGAAAAATGAAGACCATTACATGAGACATAAAAAAGCAAGACAAAAATTGTATATATACAATGCAAAAGAAGACGACTCTGAAACTTGAAATTCTGAAAACTCTGAAAGACTGAAAATTACAAACGGCAGACCAAGAAGGAATCGTTTCATAATAGCGGAAGAGACAGTGCCCTATTTTTTGAAGCTAGTAGTTAGGCCGCCTCACAGCACCTAGTTACAAAATGATCCTGAGTCAGTCACTCTACTTCTAAGCTACGACTACGTAAAGGGGGGCTTTATATGTATGTGGAAGGGATGTTTAAGGTTACATAAGTGAAAAGCCCTAGTGGTATGCTACTGAGCATGTGTGAGATAATAGCAACACAAATGAAGGCATCAGAAATGAGGCCAGTAGTAAACTACATGTACTACTGTAAAAGGAGAGGCGGATGGGAGACATTGCGCGGCCACGCCTTCATTTTGTAGGTGGTGCTTACCTGTCCACCATATTTTATTGCGATAGCAATACTACGCCATGTTTCGGCCCGTCACGTAGTCCCGGGAAGGGCCAAGTTTGACCTTGAACAGCCACGAATACGACGAAGAAGAAGACGCAGACGAAGATGAATATGAAGAAGAAGAAGACGAAGAAAATTACGACGAAGAAGACGAAGAACGCTCGGTCACCCGCAGCTAATGACTTTGCTCCACATTCGGTTCAGCTGCATTCAACCCTTCTCATTTATACGTGGGCTGATAGCTTACGCTCTCGCGTCATAGTCTTAAAGGATGAGCTCAGGTGTCCCCAATAATGTAGCGCCTTACACTGACAGGGCGTGACGGGGGAATAATGTAGCAGGGAAAAGAAGCTTCAGCCGTCGCTATCGCAATTCAACTACGGTTAACCAGAGTTAAAGCACAACTAATATTTTACGCGAATCATGGATGTGTCACTTGTCGGAGGGTACAATTGCTCGAGTACCCGTTCTATATAGTGCGTGACTTTCAGACGCTTAACCCGAAAAAATAAACCTAGACAAAACTCTAGCAAGTAGATATTCTCAAAGAGAGTGCTGGGTTTATTTGATATGAAAGGTAGAGTATCCAAGCTTCGCTTGAGAACGCGCATAAACATAACGTATGTGAAAGAATGTTTATATGATTGCCAGAGATTTTGTGTAAGTGATAAGCGAAAAATACTGCTCTCCACAGAGTGGGACAATCCCTCAATGTAGCCATCGAAAGAAGTATGCTACATTAACAAGTTTATAGTGATAGGCAGCCGTACGTGAAAGTGCTGGAAGATATATATAGTGGCTGCACAGCAACCATAGTTCTGCATAAAAAAGTAACAAAATTCCCATAAAGAAAGGTGTTAGGCAAGGAGACACAATCTCCCCAGTACTATTCACAGCTTGCTTAGAGGAAGTATTCAGAGACTTGGAATGGGAGCAGTTAGGGATAAGGGTAGAAGGAGAATACCTCAGTAATCTGCGATTTGCTGATGACATTGCCTTGCTAAGCAACTCGGGAGATGAACTACAAATAATGATTGATGACCTAGACAGGAAAAGTAGAAAGGTAGGCTTGAAAATCAATATGCAGAAGACTAAGGTAATGTTCAACAGCCTCGGGAAGGAACAGCATTTTACATTAGGTAGCGAAGTAGTGGAAGTAGTAGGCGAATATGTCTACTTAGGACAGGTAGTAACCGCAGATCCGGACCATGAAAAGGAAATAACAAGAAGAATAAGATTGGCATGGAGCGCATTTGGCAAGCACTCGCAGATTATGTCTAGCAGGTTACCGGTATCGCTCAAGAGGAAAGTATACAGCAGTTGCATCTTACCTGTACTCACCTATGGGGCTGAAACGTGGAGGCTAACCAAGAGAGTTCTACTTAAGTTGAGGACAACCCAGAGGGCTATGGAACGAAAAATGGTAGGGGTAACATTAAGAGATAGGAAGCGTGCAGAGTGGGTCAGAGAAATAACTCAAGTTACCGACATTCTAGTGGACATTAAGAAGAAGAAATGGACATGGGCAGGACATGTAGTGCGAAGAGAGGATAACCGATGGTCGCTTAGGGTAACAAACTGGATTCCAAGGGAAGGGAAGCGTAGCAGGGGGCGGCAGGAAGTTAGGTGGGCGGATGAGATTAAGAAGTTCGCAGGGGTCAAGTGGATGCAGCTAGCACAGAACCGGGTTAAGTGGAGAAATATGGGAGAGGCCTTCGCCCTGCAGTGGGTATAGTCAGGCTGATGATGATGATGGCTGATAGGCACCAGCTAACGATACAATCGTTCGTCGTTACTGCGACCCCAGTAAAATATCAGAGGGTTTCTTAGATGCTCTTAAGAGGAAAATGGCGAGAGCCTACCCTTCCTATGCTATAATTTGCCTCCTATCGTCAGCCCCTTGTCGGCATTCGTTGCAGTGCGACATATAATTATAATTGTTTTGCAGGAAAGGAAAGGCGCAGTATATATCACACATTGTCCGGGAAGTTTGTTTGGACGGTACACCATTGCTCCTGTCGCATGGCATTCCTTGGCGCGCGTTCCTTGTCGTGCTTCTGTATTTTGAGAGCAGGACATGAAAAGAATGGGAATTCTGCAAATGAAAGATTTATGCGCGTTTTCTTTACTGGTTGTGTGCTTTAGAGTGCAAAGTTGTCATATGTATGCGTTATAATATTTCTAATAGCGTGACTGACAGTAAATAAAAGTGCAGAACACGCCACGTAAAAACCCGTAGTCAGCAGCTGTTACCAGGCGGAGCATCGGTGCAGTAACGTTCGTGAGCAGTTGTAGTGAGACCATTTATCTAGACGCCATCAAGCTGTGGCTGAATAAAATCTGTTGTTGGTCTAGGTAATCCCACTATATCAAGCGTAATGGCGATCATAGAAAACGTGTTTCTGGCTCAAGAAATTACGTTTTACTTCAACTTCACGGCTAACTGCAATGCACTGAAGCAGACCTTGTTCATAGTGCGTTTAGTTTTATTGTTTTTCTTCGTCATTCGTTATTATAAAATTTACATTTATAAAACGTTTTTCTCGAAACGAAAGGTGTCCAACTAGCGACCCAAGGCTGTATTTAGAATTAATATATGTATTCCCGAGTCATTTCAAATCATGAGTTTCCATTCTTATTTGAAGCTTCTTAAGCTTTCTAAAAATTGAGCCATGTCGTGATAAACTTTGGCGCGGAGCGACTGTGGTCCTCACCATTTTAGACTTGGAATGTAGAAATTATTTTGGGGTGACCTTTTCTTGCTTCAAGAATAGGTCATAATATCGATTTTCTTCTATAATGTGTTTATACAGTATGGCCGTGTCTTGTGGAGTACGTATTGCCGTCTTTAGCAGTTGTTTTCAAGTGGACGTATCTGAAAATATTGCAGTTCATTTACACTTACCTAAATGGCGTTTCAGTTGAAATTTCCTTACTCCCAGGATTTCAGACCTCTGAAATGCCGGCGGGCTGAGTGTGGGAATTTTTAGATGTGCGCAAGTGACGCCATCGGTACAATTATCTCAACAAAAATTGTGAAGGACACATAAGCTCCGCCTTTGTGTAGGATGGAATAAAATAGGCTACCAGCCTACATATAGGGCTCCGAATTAACGAAGTCTTATAAATGTACCCCTGTGCCCTAGGGGTATCATGAACTTACGGTCCTGGCAGGCTGATTCTGGTATCAATCTCCCATATGAAAGGAGAGGCCCGAGTAGCAGCTCCTGGCACACGTAATGTCAGGCAGCCCTACATCCATTTAGTGTTCGATGTCAGTTATCGCTTGCCAACTTCATGCTCGTGTTTTTTCTCACACAACGTCAAAGCCGGCAGACGGCCGTAGACGTTGGCACCTACGGCTGATTTTTTGGTGAACGGGGACTTTACGCTGTCGTATCGCGTTAAGACCGAAACGGTTAAATGCAAGACCCTCTCAGGGCGAGGACATATTAGGGTAGCTCCAGAGGCCTTAAGGGGGGATGGTACCCAAAATGTGTCTAAAACCACTTTTTTCAAAACTAGGGCCAAATAATACTTCACTATACGGAAAAGATATCCAGCAAGTGGCGTGCTCGAAGCTGCCCCCTAAGCGATTCAAAAATCGCGCCGCTGGTGCACACCCACCCGCTCACGAAAGTCGGCGCGGCTTCAAAAAAAGCTTGTTTACATCGTACGTTTCACTGTAAATGCAGTATTACAACTCATGAACCGATTTTTTTATTCGTAATCTGAGAAATATTGACAGCAATACCACTTTTTATATTTCAGTGGTTTAAATAGTTGCCGCTAGTAGCACAGCGATGTGTCGATGCAGACGAAAAACGCAGGAGCGCGACACGCGCTTGTTTTTGTGTAGACGCTGTCGCTGTGAGACGCTGCGCCACCGATTGATGTGATTGCACTTATGAACTTGTGTGACCACAAAACGGAAGGCCAAAGAAAGTGCCACAAAATGTTTTGGAAAGAAGTCTGATGCAGATGACCCTGCCGACTACGCCCCAGGTGCGTATTAGGCGGATGGGCGAGCAGTGAAATCTTTAAAACAAGATTTCTAGAAGAGCTGTTTGGACGTGTATAAAGAAGATTTTCTCCGCATTGAATAAATACTTTTATTTGAAACTTCAATCAATTGTTCCTGAGTTGTCATCGCAGAGTCTGAACCAAAAACATTACTTTTGGACGAAAGATTTTTTATATTTACTACTTTCTCCATCCCGAAGCCCGCTAGCAAGAATGCAAAATATAAACAAAATTGTATTTCTGGAAAGCAGCAAGCAAATTTATTTCTTTTGGTTCAGTCAAAACCCTGCGTTGGAAACAAGATACGTGAGAACTTTCGCCGCTCTAGAACAAATAGTTATATTTTAAATGTTCCTTGACTGAAGTAAAAAAATTATAATTTTTTATACAAAATTTATGGTATTGAAATTTTTATCCAACATTTCAGATAAGACAAGCAGACATAGATTTAAATGCGTGTGCAAATTGTCAAAGGTTTACATCTGGTAGAAGTTGTGATATTCGCCAAAAACTGCAACGTCGTGTCTCCGGGTGCCATCCCCCAGGCGATGAGCGGGAGGTAGATTGTACCGTGTCTATCGTGACAAAAAGGAGGATTACTATTATATTATTTTATTATTATTATTATTATTATTATTATTATTATTGTTATTATTATTATTATTATTATTATTATTATTATTATCATTATTATTATTAAAAGCTAACTGATAAATTTTTCCCTGGCTTGTTCAGGTACAACAATGTGGTCTTCGTCAAACAATGTAAAACAAATTTGCCTATATATGGTATTACATGGAAAAAGCCGATTCAAGGACGCAGTACACAACGCGGGTATCTTATTCAGAATGGGGCCTTGCAAAGGAATAAAAACAAAAGTCGCTAATTACAGGTGTGCATCGATTGAACACCCAGAAAAGAAATCAAACTGAAGAACAGTATTTCAGTACAAAAGATCACTCACACGCTTTTAAAAAAGTGAAAGATCTGGCAATATGTGTACACTGCATAAAATAAAGAAACGCGGATACGACGAACAGGCGCCAGCTGCTGACCCTCAACTGTTCATTACGAAATAGAAGCACATCTAGTTTTAGCACTAAACCATACCTAGTTTCACAGCTTCTGTGCCTTATCGTCTGTCACTTATCGCACTGCACATTCACCTCTGCGCAGCGAGTCTGGGAGGTGTATCAACGTCTGTCTTGGGGAGCATAGAAAAAAATAGAAATTATTCAAGATAAATATGTCACTTTGGTCATTCGTGCAACCGCGTGCAAATGCGACCCTCGAAATCTCTAAGCAGCCAACGACAGAGAGTTTAGGCATAAGCAAGTACAAGCTAGCGAGGATATTGTTTCACCAAGTAACGGAAAAGGCAGCCCTATGTGGAAGGGATACTTCGACCAATATGTAAGCCTCAGAGTTCGAGTTTATTTGCCGAGATGATAGCGCAGTGTGATTGCTGACTGCAACGGTTACCCATAAAATGTGTGAAAGTGAGTGTAGCTCGGTGTTATAGATATATGTGCTTCTCTTTCATAAAAGGCAATTGAAAGTTGCCGCCTGTCCGACGTCTCCTCGTCTCTTTATCTTGTGTGTATACAAGGTCGTCCACTGTTAGGCACACACGAGCAGCTGGCCGCTCTCTTTTAAAAGCCGTTGCATTCGACACGACCGCACATCGAAGCCGATTGGCGCACGTACAGATCCCTCTGGAGGTGCTCCTTCATATACTACGTATATTAAGTCGAACGCGTTTCATAGCTCAAGACTCGCTGGGAGGAGTGTACCACTTACTCGCGAGATACCGCGGTATTGTGACGTCATCACCTTGTGAGGTCTTCGGTCATGGCCAGATGTGATGCCATGACCGCATGTAACGTCATTCCGGTCACGTACAGTAACCGCAAGTGACATCATGACGTCACAGGCGATCACGAGTGATTACATCACCAGGTGACTCACGCATATAGGAAGCTGACCCCGCCGGCTGTCAGATCCAGGCATCCGTGCTGCGCCTTTCATTTTTCGTTTTCTAGAGCACGGCACTATTTACCCGTTAATTAAAAAATTGTGATCCAGCGGGAATCGAACTCGTGCCCCTCCGAACAGCAGCCGAGCGCGCTAACAGAGTGTACGACACGCTGGACAAGTGAGAAACATACCTTAGTCCTCCTTGTCTAGCATTATACCAACACAGTCGCCATGGAGAATGCTGCCGCTGACATCAAGGCTCATCACAGCAACAACGTGACATCGTGGCAGAAGGCGGCGGCGCGATGAGTCGTGCGGAGAGAACGTTGGCTCGATGTCAAAAAAAATGTAAAGGTTGGACGCGTCGAAATCGCTTGAGGCGATTCCGGCTTGCGTCATAATTTTACGTGGCTAACAGTACTCCGCGCGGTAGCAGGGACCCCGTGCAACTAACTGAACACTTGAGCAACCACTGCAGACACGGTGTTCCAAGGAACGCCAAGGCAAATACCTTATAGGCTCACTAATGTGCGTCCGTGCATGCTTGCGTCAGACCGTAGAATGTGTCACATACATGAATAAAAGTTTAAACATCTAATGTGAGGTTTTGCCAAGTTATTTAACAGGCGCTATAGAGTCAGTAAGCAGTCATCCACAGTTTAGTAGAGATGGCGCAAAAGAATCAACGACCACGGCGCTATAAAGGTTTTCGCCTCGCCGCACTTTAATGGTCCCAAAGTGCCCCTCCAATTTTTTTCCTTCGCTCCCCTTTCAGATAAAACGCACTGCTGCTTCGAAGAGAACAGCCATCCCACAGTTGACGACCATGTAGTACATGTACAGCCAGGTCCTTTTCCTTTTTAGTATGATTGCAATATTTCACGAGCTTTAATTGGGCCTTCATGATGTGCTTGGCTTACCCTTGAGCGTGACCTTGCCAGACCAAGCAGCAACAGCTCGCCCGTAGTCAAGCGCCAACTGAGGGTTGCATAGAGGGCCAAAAGGAGGCTGCACAAAGGGAATTAGAGGGGTCCGTGCGCTCGGCGTATTTCATAGGTAAGTGCACAGGCGCTGACACAAGTCCCCTCAGTCACGCTTCTTGACAGGGGTGATTATCGTATTAGCTGGACAACATGATTGTCTCGCTCGTGTGGCATCTACAGTGACTTAGCCCTGACGAGATGCGATTGATATCTTGTTCCGCGCCATGGTTGCCTGCATAGGCGCACCGCGCAACTGCTACGGCGCCTAAGTCCATCACAGGATGGTGAGTGAGCAGAAAGCGCACCGTGTCTGGCGGGCTGGGTTGGCACGGGCGAGGAGACGTCGTAAACGTGAATCTACCGGTCCCGAAGACATGGCTCAACGCAAGGAGAAACTTACAAAGAAAGGGCAGAAAAGAAAGGTCGCCCTAGCGACCGGAACACCGGAACAACAAATTTTTCGCGTAGAGACGAAACGCAGTCGAATATATCTAAGCCGAATTGAAGCGCAACAAGATCGGCTCGCCGAGGAAATGGACGAAGGCCGGGTGAACTGTGAAGTGAAGTTGGCCATGACAGCCTCCGCTACTGTCAAAGTTGGCCATGACAGCCTCCGCTACTGTCAAGTTTCAGCGTGAGTTTGCGCTCCACCTATTTGGCAATCCTTGCGGTGTGTGTGATCGCATGCGTCTTATCAAAGATCTGGAGCATGAAGAAGCGACCTCTTTAAAGATTTGCCAAACCACTAAAGGTATTTGCACCAACAGAAGATTACGTTGTGTAGCGTGAGCAACGGGTACACGTGTCCAGCGATGCCTGTCGGTTTGGCCCCGCGAAACGACGTAGCATAGAGAATACTTTCCACTGGTATTCCATTTATGCAAATCCTTCGTTTGCTTTACTCTAGCCGGGGTCATTTCCGAGGGAAGAGACCGAATACGGATCAACACCTAAACCAAATTAAACCGTTCTTTCGTATGTCTAACTCGATTTAACCTTAGTTGGAAACCTGACCACCGAGCCCAGATATAATCGTTACTGAAAAACGTCTAACATTTACCGAAAGCGTAAGCAATGAAGGAACCCCGTACAAAATATCAAACGAGAAAACATGACCTTTAGGGCTAAAATATAACCATAAATGCATAAGAAAGAGGTAAAAAATAGTGAAAAAAAAAGCCAAGTAAAGTTTAAGAAGTTTGGTGGTGTCAAAACTACATTTAGTGAAGAGTGCTGAATATAGAGCGCTACAAAATTGAAATATAGACATAACTAGCGTAGATTGGAAAACCTATATGTAAAGAACATAAAATTAACTTATGCACACTATGCAGCGAAAACCGGCAGTTTAGAAGCGCAGGAACTGTAAACATGGTTTAATATTGTACCAAAAAATAATATTTATTTAAGGCACACAAGAAAAACTATATGGTTTCGGTGCTAGTGCATTGTTCCCAAAGCTATGTAGAAATTTTATGACTAAGATGCGACACACGGGAAAGAAGAAATCGAATAGGAATTCATCAGAAGCTCACAGTTGAACAAAATTCTGAACAAACAAAAGTAAAAGAAAAAACTATTTACAGCAAGCTCGGGCACCCAACTAGTGCAACCAGATTGTTAAAACTGTCAGGAAAAGAGTGAAATGGCAAACTAAATTTACAATCTTCTCCACGCTACACCTAAAATATTGATTTTGAGGAAAGCGTGCGTATAGATTATCCCACATATACACAACTGAGTCCATCTCGGAGAGAACCTTTGTGCACTCTTTTCATTACACCACTTTTCAACAAACCACTTGACATCAACGAAGGCGTAGCGTGTACAACATCGAATGCTCCCTGTTATCCGCGCCTTAGTTAAGACATTTGGTTTCAAGTTTGTTTTCTTCTATATAGTTATATCGCATGTTCCAATAGAGCTAGCTCTGTGTTATTGAGGCAAAGAGGAGGCTATAATATCTGCACGGGAATGCTTGTGCATATTTTATGTGCTTGTCTATTCGATCACGCACACAGAAGCATTCGCGCAAAGTAACAAAATGCGGCCACAGGAATCACGTGCAGGAGCAAGACAATAATTCCTGAGGGAGGCAACGAATGCTATATAGACACCCCGCTGGTTCTAAGATATAAAAAAGTAATGTTTTCAACCAAACTGCTTTTGGTCATGTCGCGAGAAAACTGTGCATTCATAAAAGCAAACTTTTTTATACTAATATTTATCTCTCGTATGCTAAGTAGAGGACAGTTGCATTAATGCGACCCCTCCCTTCCAATGTTTCAGTGCATATCGGCTAGGTCCATCTGAAGTCAGTCTTAACCAAAGAGCGTCCATGCATTATGGGTATCGTGCTTATAAGGCGACCTAAGGTCCTGGTTTTGATTACCATCCGTCGAAATTGCAGCAAGTTTATTCTAAGCTCGTTTGTTTTCTTTTAATTGTCAAAATATCTCAGAGATATCGGTCGTGAATTCAAATATATTTGACCTGATCCTAAGTATTACCGCCCTAATATATCGCCATTTTCATGCAGTGTTGATGGACCACCGCACAGGCAGACGTGAAAATGAGATTGAAAATGCAGTTGTTGAGCACATTTACGCACCAAAAGCAGCCACAATGACCACATGTGAAAGCGCTGAATTTACCGCGCTTCGTAATTGGTTTTATAATACGGAAAAGCGTCAGTGATGATATCTAGACATCTAGAGTAAATGTTCTGCAGAGATTTTTTTCTGTATATAGCGAGCATCTACTCTGCAAAGTATTTGTTGTAATATCGTGTTATTACCCACAAGTATTGCTTTCTCGCAAATGTTTATTATTCATAAAAATAAACACTCTCACAAGCATTATCAACATGGTCTTCATAATCTTGAATGCACATTTAGGAGCGTATGTTTGTTGCACTCATAAATTTTTGCCAAAGAAGACATTCGCTGCAGAAACGTCTACGTTGGGTGCCAGGTAAATTGCCGGACGAAAACTCTGCCCTTGTATAGTATGGCTTCTTGCCCTTCACCTGTAACTTTGGAATTTGCGATGGCTAAGTACAGCTATTATTTTGCTTCCAGCTCGTCTTCTGCCCCGAACAGAACCACCAGCTCCTTCGTTGATGATATCGCCACAGCATATAATTAAAGTGAGTGCTTCTCCTCACGTTTCGACTGCATTTGGAATATCTAAGGGTAGTGAGTGCAAAGTTGTGAGAAGGAAGCGAGCGCCTGTGATGCTGGAGCCTAGACACGTTTAGCATTGATAACAGCGTTACGTTTGTTAGCAATGACGTGCACTTCTTTCGTGAAGAACTTTTCTCTTCCGTCTGATCAGAAAACAGGGAAGCTTCCACGCTAGATGCGAATCCCACATCCGCTTTTTCAACTTTTTACGACAATGCTATCTTCCACTCATCAACTGCGGCACCAACCACCCATCTCCACCTCACTTTCTTTTAATGGGAGCCTGCTACGTACGGCTCTCACCTGAAAAACGAGCAACGACGTTTTGAACGGACTGGTTGGATATCGCTAGCCGATATTTTCCTCGACTAAGGACTCCAAACGAAAAACGCAAGAATAAAAAAAAGAGAAATAAATGATTTCCCCTCCTCTTACATGCACCACAATGAAGAGCCCTCCCGGCCAATCTACGTTTTGCCAACACTTGTGATAGCTCAGCGTTAGTGATTAGTAAGCAATGAGCCTTCATGTGGTAGAGCGACCTACAGCCTCATGAGCAGCTCCTGTCAGGTATCTGTAAGAAATTACTCCAGGTGACACCAAAAGGTCGCATTTCGGCTAGTAGAATTATGCGTTTTTCATCAAGAATTTATAAACGAACTAAACGATCTAAAAAAGACATTCAGCTTTTTTTACTGCATGGCCACCTATTTTGCGTTCCCCAGGGAAGTGCTCTCAAAGTCCGCTTGCGGCAAGCTTGAACTTGACTCAGCGATGGTCGGAAGGGATCACTACTATAGACACTTGTGCTCACGCTGAAATGCTCAATACTTCAAGGCCAAAGTGACAATATGTTGTTTCACCCTTTATTTATTACTGACTGAAACCAGCTAAACAGAACTTCGTAAAAGAGTTGCATCCAATATCTATTTGTCTCTTATGAGAAAGGAAGTTCCGCAACCGGACGCCGCCACATAGGCAGTGAATGCAATATCGTCTCCAATTTCTGTTTACCTTTGCCCTTTTACTTGTACTCAGACAGAAGCTTTATTAGGCTGGGGATTCGACTCACCAAGAGATATACAACCTGTCATTTGGACACATCTAATTCTATTTATTTATTTGTTTGTTTGTAACACCCTCAAAGCCCGGGTCGGGTTTTATAGAGGGGAGTGGTATACAAGACCAAATGTTTAGGAATAATAAAAAAGTACACAAAAATATATAAGAGTAGAAATCAACGAAAAATAAACAGTGCAGAATGATCAGTTAGGAAAAGCAGCAAGAGCATATTTGAAACCTTATGTCGGTTATAGATACTAGCGCAGCAGGAAGGTGGTTCCAATCATTAATCGAACGCGGGAGGAATCCATCGTAGAAAGTGATTGTGCGATATGTTGAGGATCCAATTTTATGATGACGGTTCACACGAGATGATGTATCACAGGGACGCTGAATGAAATGAGCGTGAAGAGCACCATAACGGTATATTTATTGCAGCAGACATAGTCGGAGTATCTGACGCCTCAGTGAGAGAGCAGGGAGGCGTAAGGTGTTGTTCATGCTAGTTGTGCTGGCGGTACGGGGTTAATTACTGAGTAAAGGTAAACAGCAGACCGATTCTGAATGGCTTCGACGGAGTTTATTAGAAAATCGAAAAGTCGGGATCAGTACAAAGGAATACTTATACAAAGGAATATTTATACAATTGGTTCACAGGAAGGGAAAGACGCAGTATCGGTCACGCTTGTTTCTGTGAACACCTACACGCGCCGTAAGGGAAGAGAGGAAGGTTGGAGTGAAAGTGGAGAGAGAGAGAAAGAGGAGCCGCGTAGTGGAGGACTACGGAGTAATTTCGACCACCTGGGGATCTTTAACGAGTGCTGAAATCGCATAGCACACGGACGCCTCTTCGTTTCGCCTCCATGGAAACGAAGCAGCCGCCGCGGTCGGGATCGAACCCGGGCACTCCGGCACAGTAGTCTGGCGTCTTACCACTGCACCGCCCCGGCGGGGCGTACAAAGGCATGCATATTTAATTTTGGGGTGAAATAATGTTTTGTAAAGTTAAGATTTAAAGGACGAATGAATGCTTGGAAAATTACGTTTCAAATAGAGTAACGAGCGATTAGCATTGTTGGTTACGTATTTGATATGCGTTTAGTTAGAGGTGATAAAGATACCCAATAATACTTGGATGACAACTTGGCAAACTAAAGCTATAACTTGATTTTGAGAAAGTATAGCTTTTAAATGAGACATGGCGGAAGCCAGCGTGATCAATATTACAGAAATGTGAGAAATGCAGGAAGAGCATTAACACGGGCTCAGATCGTCGCAATTACGGAAACGTCTCTTGCCGACCATAATATATTATGTTCAAAATTCATTTTCGTCTCTTCCAGAAAATACTTTATTTTTTTTTTATTGTTTTACCAACCTTATCCACGAGGATACTGTAGTCACGCTTTCATATAAATGCTGAATCCAAAAATGGGGCCTTGGCGACCCTCGTGCCAACTTTATTGCAGATGACGACGGTCTAATAGAGAGATTCTTACAAAATTGTGTAATCTTCTGACGGTCCGTTCCGGCCTGTTAAACCTACGAAGCGTGCTGAAATAACTTAGGTCGCGTGAAAATGTTCTTTATACCGGCAACAGAAGACATGTTGAGATTTATAGATTTATGAATGGATAGCTTTAGTGCCAGTTTTTTTTTTTGTTGTTGTTGTTGTTGTTGTTGTTGTTGTTGTTGTTGTTGTTGTTGTTGTTGTCAGCAATTGCTGCCGTTGATACAGTGTATTCTGAGCGCCTAACGCCAGCGCTAGTAGTTGTCGACTGCCGGCACTAGTATTTTCTGGCTCTTCAGCAGCAAAAGAGAGCCACTGAGACGAAGGCATTATCGAGGTGGGAGCAACACGCCGAGTACGTTTTACGCCTTGCAAGCGGAAAAACAAAAAAAAAACGATTAAACTTATAATTGTGACCACTGAAGGACAATTCGTATCTGGCTCTGGCAGGAAACAAAATAGAGGATAACTCAAAAAACGTGAGGCAGCAAAAGGAGTGAAGGTTAGTGGCAACCATGAATAAAAGCTGTCAGACGTGGTCTGTGTAGCTTCTTCTATAAGACGGGAATAGGATTGGACAGGTTGGTAACCATTGTACCTGGGGAAACATACCGCTAGAAGAACAGAAGAAGGAAACAGGCAGGCACAAGCGCTAACATTCCAGTGTTTATTGTGAAACAGGGGCATATAAACGGATCTGATTCTGCAAACAACAAGAGTTAGAGAAAACGTAGAAAGGGCCATATGCGGTATTGCCATGAAATCGAGCTGTTTCCTTAAGAATGCCACAGGCGACCTGCTATCCCTCCAATCTCGAACGCTTGTTTGACATCGGCAGTCAGGTCATTGCAGGGCCGATACAAAATGGCAGTCTTATCGAGCAAGCGAGCAAGAGATTACAAAAGAGTTATGCGTAGCACTTTTTTTTCCAGCCAGCTGACCATCTGTAGCAATCTTACACCTTTAGTAGTGCTCTTGGAGACGCACATTCTAACATCTACTCGTTTTGCCTATAAAGCGCTTTCTATATAAAAGTGGAATTTTTCAGACAACCCTCACTTGAAGGAATAAATCTGCGTTTAAGCACTTCGGCTCCCCGGTTCACCTATAGGTCTTTTTGCACAGGCAAAATTTATTTAGTGCCCTGAACATAATTTTAAGCCAGAACTTACCCTACATTCTGGGGACCTATTATGCAGGTAGGGAATCGCGGTTGTCTGTTTTTCTTGTTTCTTCTATTTTCTTCTGGTCCCCCACTTTCTGCTCGTAACAGATGCGTAATTCAATTTTACTTCCCCGATGCAGACCTTCAGTGACCAACACGATAAAATATTAAGGATGCCCGCCCTCTTCTGATGCTCTACTTACGTTTGTACACTTTCATCCGCAGTATTTTGGCATGACCTATACAGGGAGCTAGAATTCTGCAAGAAGGAAATAATGCTGCTTCTCTTTACTAGCTTTGAGTGCACAGAGCTGTCCGTCAAAGGAGGCTTTTTAGCTCTATAGGCTGACACAATAGGCATGAATGATCCTGGTGAAAGCTCAGCCGCCGCCGTAAAACACAAATTCTATTGTAGCGACTCGCGTGGCATGCGTCCGGCACGTGTCGAAGAGAAGGAAGCAGCGCCGGCACGAGAGCTCAGGAACGCTCGCGAGCTTCACCTAGGCCGGACGCTGCCGTCGTCACCTCTTCAGCTTCTCCTCAAATAAATGTGGCCGCGGTCGCCCCTGCCTGGCGATCTCTACACTATAAATCGTACCGTTCGAGGCTTCCAGCCGGGGTCTTCCACAGTAAATGTGATTTCTAAGCCTCAAACTCTATTGCGGTTATTTTAGGAATGTAAAATATCACACTGAGTACTCCCACAGGAAATGTGATTTCTAAGCCTCTAACGATATTGCGGTTATTTTAGGAATTTAAAATACCACACTGAGTACTTCCACAGGAAATGTGATTTCTAAGCCTCAAACAATATTGGGGTTATTTTAGGAATGTAAAATACCCCACTGAGTACCTTTGTTAAGCATGGATCTTCCTTGTACCTAAAAAGGTGGACTGTATCATTGATTGCATGCCTTTAATGCACCGAAATGACTGATGTTATAAGAGTAACCAGAAAAAAAGAGAGAAAAATTACAACGGTCTATAGTGAACATTGACTAGTGGCAAAAACTACTCATGTGGAGTAATTTTAGCCGCGCCTGAATCAGCTGCGACAAGTCTCAGCACTCTTGTTTTAATCATGACCAAGGCCACAAGTCATCATCATCATCATCAGCCTCACTATACCCAGAGGGCGAAGGCCTCTCCTATATTCCTCCAATTAACCCAGTTCTGTGCTAGCTGCATCTACTTGATGCCTGCGAATTTCTTAAACTCACCCCCCCCCCCCCTTCCTAACATTCTGCCGCCCCCTGCGACAGCTTTTCTTCCCTTGGAATCCAGTTTGTTACCCTAGGCGACTATCGGTTGTCCTCTCTTCGCACTACTTGTTGTGCTCAGGCCCATTTCTTCTTCTTGATTTCCACTAGAATGTCAGTAACATGAGTTATTTCTCTGACCACAAGTATGCTACATTTGAAGGGGAAGTACAACCAAATTCTTTGTTACCTCTACTAGAAGAACAACTGTTTCAGTAGACCCACGATTGGCAATACTGCTTTACCTTTGGTTCGATTTGGTTTCAAGGTCCAAAAGCGCCTCAGGAGATTAGAGACGTCGTAGTGGAGGGCTCCGGAAGTTTCTACCACCCGGGGTTCTTTAACATGCACTAACATCGCACAGCATATGGGCGCCTTATCTTCCTCTTCCATGAAAAATTTGGTGCCGTGGCTGCGATTGACCACACATTCTTGGTGTGAGGACTCGAATGCCTTAACCACTGAGCAACCACTACAGGGCAGTAATGCCTTGAATTTAATAGTTTAAAAACGACACTGTTTTAAGGAACACTTCTTTGCGTTTCCTGATGAACTCGACCCATTTGTCGTCCTTACTGGACCAAATTTTCCCGAAAGCTTCAAATGACGAACGACCACTACCCATTCTAAGAATTTTTTTTTGTCTTGGAAGACTGGCAAGATTGTGTCTGCCATTTCGTCTTTTCGTTTGGTCCCTTCAATTCTCCAGTTAATATGGCCAGTTACTCGAAAGCGCATTTGAAATATTGTGCAATAGCTTTTGGTTTTACCGGCATTGTTCTAAGAATGTTTCACAATTTTTCAGGGAATTTTTCCTTTTTTTAAGGAAGAACGGCGCCCAAGTAAAAAAATCGTGTCCGCAAAAATGTGCGAAATGACGGCATCATACCTGAATTCTCGAGCGCTGAGCCACAGCTAACTATTTAAATATCTGTATAAGCTTGACCGCCAAAAACGCACTTGTGCACAGTACAGCACCGTTACCATCCCGGTTGTTAGTCGATTTTCTTACGCAAGCCTCCTGAAAAAATTGATTGCGTGATAAACCTATTTTCTAAAAGCTTAAAGCTCTCTAAAGAAGGCAGCAGGGAGCTTAATTCCTTTGAAGTGGAAGGCATCACATACGCATCCTCCTAGTTCACTGAGCAATTTAGCTCAATGTATCGTGAATTCTTAAACTTCTGAACCTGTTGTATTGGCTGGTGTAAAATACAATAAAATCCATGCAAAAATTCGCCACCTGTACCGGCCACCAGGACGATACTTGCCGGTGCCATGCTGGGGGAAGGTGGGAAAAAATTTGCACTTTAGTCCTCGCATAGATAAAACGGGCCAAGAAAGGCTAATGGTTCAAATGATCTAGTACCTCCTGCTTTCTCTATATGTATGGATCATTTTCTTACCTACAAACTTTGAGTATTTTCCGGAGAAGAATTCTTGAACGCAATTTTTTTAATATTATCAATATTCATCCTAGCATCATTTTTGCGCCGACATTTTGTGAGGAGTCTTCTAGTGTTCAGCTATTATTTTTCAAAAAGATGCCCAATGGTTATGAACGGCAGACTGGCTTATTTCTTGCGAGCGCAGATGCGCATAATATTTTAGTACGCTTTTTGGAATCATCAGAAGATACGATCATTTCAGTGCTTATTTCCTCCAAAACAGTGCTAAATATTTGACTGCTGCCAAGTAATTCTTAAAACAAACCTCATTATTTTTCAAGCGAAAAATTTATTTACTGATAGTAAGCGCAAGGAAAATTGCAGAACCAAGCAATTTCTGTGCATCGGTAGCTTATACCCTTTCTAGCAATAAATAGATAATAATTATCTCATAACATTTTTGCCTCATGATTACTTTCAGAAACGAAGACGATGCACTTTTTGTGGCAACATTACGCACTAGATGGGTATGCAGGAAAGGCTTTAGAAGCTAGTTTTTGCTACGCGTAGAAGCTTAGACCAATCCCATCAACGCGAACATAAAAATGTCTCAATATATCCGACATTTGCTCCAGAATTAAAACGGTGTACTCTAGAACCATAAACCTGAAGATTGTTGAGCTCCTGCTGCGTTTCACAAAGTCGTCACTACGAATACCATGACTGGATTTACGAAAAGGCACCGTCTTTGCCAGAAGTAACAGGCTGCATGGTTTGCTTCTCGCTTGCATTCTAAAGTCAACATTGATTACCAGACGATCACCACTTGTTAAGAAGTGAGGACAGAAATTCGCCTTTACTTTACGCTGAATTACAGCTTAGGACGGCTTACGAATTCTCTACTTCCCGTCTTAGAAGCGGAACATGCAGCCTCGTTACTTTTGGCAAAGACGGTACAGCCGGCTTTAACGGTGACGAGCGGCCGTGAACCGCCCGGTGCTGCCTCTGCCTCTTCTTTCTTTTTTTTTCCTTTTCTCCTTTCTTCTCCTTTGTTCCTTCGCTTCTTCTTCTTCTTCTTGTGAGCTTTGTCTGCTAGGCTGTTCTGACTGATGCCAAGCAGCCCCTGCCATAAACGGCTGAGGGGCATCAGTGCCCGAAGAAGCTGTCACTACATGTTTTTATACTCTGCATATGGTGAGGATAATTTCTGTAAAGAACCCACATTTGTAGTAAACAACCTGATATGCCGAATATTAATTTTCTAGCGTTACGTTTTGAGCAAATAATTGCCGAGAACCTCAAACCCCTCCACATAGAATAACTTCAAAAGAAACCTCTTCGAGACTGTACGCGCAAATGTAACTGGGGACAACTGTAGTACTTGGAACATTTGAGGTTTGCACCAATGAAAGCCACAAGCGCGCAGTATATAAAACACCTCTCAGAAATCGGATATGAAGCTTGATTCGAGGCGTTGCTTCCGGCAGAGCAGAACAGTTAAGAACAAGTTAAGAACAGTTAAGTTAAGTAATAAGAAGACGACTCTTAATTCCAGCAGCATGATTTCACTCCCATGTTCATTCCCGCCACAGATATCCGCTTTGCTTCAGCTCGGCTTTGCTGTACTAGGCAGTTGACGGTCACGCAGTACTGCTAAAAATTGTCCGGGCGTACACTGTCACCACGCACGTTGACACCTAATGCTCGACAGAATAGCCTGGACTGTCACCAGCGCCGCGAACCATAGCCCGCTTAGGGAGCCTGTACCTACATTGCCTTAGCTAGAGCACAGTTTGATATTACTAGTCTTTCGCAGTCGCAGTGACCGGGCTATGTCTCCACATTTCGGTAGTCAGCGGTCAAACACACTCACATTGATAGCAAGCTGCAGTTTGCATATCTCCGCAACCCGACATGGCGCTCTACTTCGCTTGCGGATTTCAAATTACGCAATCCTTAATTTACCGCCTGCTCTCTCGAGGAAAAGAGAAAGTAAGTTCCCAGAAAGGATGGGTCCTATTTGACAAAGAAACAGCTATAGAAATATCAGAGGTCCATGATTTGGAACAGTCAATTTTTCAGGTCTCGTAAACGATGTGAAGTGGCCAATCCGACACTCTTGCTCCTTTCGCAGAAGCATCAAACTGGGATGTTTTAATAAACTGGAGAAAACATGCAGTGATTATAAAACGCTCTTCACAGTTGTATACCCCTATGAGCTATGATGCTGGGAATGCAAAAGCAATATTGTCAATACGAAATTGTAGAATTGAATTTCATTCTGAAATTGAACCATTGATCTATTTTAGCGCTAAGCGGTTGCTCAAATATTAAGCTGTATGGTAAAAATTGTTATGTTGAATGTTTTTATCACTGACTTTCCCTCCGCACCCCCCCCCCCCCCATATAAAAGTGTAGCCATAACGCGTATTGCGTTCTACTATAATTAGAATCTTTGATGAAGTTTATGAAGCTTATGATGAAGTTTATGAAGTTTATGAAACCTCAATACAGCTGCTTGTCTGGTTTTAAAGGACACTTCTGTTCTGTTAAGAGGCTCTGTGCATCAATCAGGATGTTATAACAAATGCCGGTTAAGTTTTTGCCAGGCGCAATACATTTTGAGTCGGCGGCTGGCAAAATATGACAGATTGTTTGCTTTATTTGTCGGCACTGCCATCTCTCGGAACCTGCATAGTGCGAACGAACTTTGGTTTTGTGCGTAAAAGCTTTCAAACACTGATTTCAACTTTTCTTTTCTCCACGTTTCTGCTGGTTTCTGGGCTTTAGCATTCACTCTCCCTTTTATCCCTTTCATGCCGAACCGAAATTGACTTTCTTTATATACGCCCTCTTCGGTTTTCCAGATTCTCAATCACACCAAATCTGTGCCAGCATTAAAAAAAACCTTCCCGTTCATGCCTTGCATAGCGGAGAAAAATATAATTGACTATATGCTTCTTTTAAGTATGTCACGCTATTCTTGTAAAATCCTGTCATATTTCTTCCTATCGCAAAATTGTCGATGACACGTGCTCTGTTTTTTGTTCATATAGTTTCAACTGAGCCGACTCTCGTTGTACAAACCTTAATGAGCACTTTTTTGCACCTTGTGATTCATCACACTACGCGTTGTGTCTTCGCTTGTCGATTCGACTCCAATTAACTGCTGTATTGAAGGAATAAAGCAATTGGTTGTTGCAGAGTAGCCTAAAGACTCACAGACTGACCCTTTCATTTATTTACTAACAAACGACCTAACTAATGCAATTATCAAGCTCGTTGATAAACTGTAATCTTTATCATTCATAGTTGCTTTTGACATGTATGGCAACAATTCAATGAGCTTTTAATAACATAAATATTATCTCTTAGAACTTACACAGCCGAATCTCCATCCTTTCTTTTAGACAATGTGGTTTGCCAAAGCCCGCTGTGAATAAACTAGGGTGCCTTGCTTTTTACCTACAGCTTCAGACGAAAATAACATTTGCTGATTTAGTATATGGAGCAGCCTAAACGGTAGCATCTATACGCCAGTTACGCATCATTCCCATAGAATAAGCTTCAGAAATGAAGTTGTGTTCAATCAGTCTATTTCGATCTCAAATATTTTCTTGTTGTTTCAATCACGTAAGCAGTATTGTACCTAGGGAGCATCTTTAAGGCAGATACATATATTTTATCGCATAGTAATTCTATCTGAGGCAAAGTGCAGAGAAGAGACGAATAGTTCCAACTACTAAGCTCTTGATAAACTCTAATGGCTGCCATTCTTAGTTTATTATATCAGCGTCTGGTTTAAATTTCATGAGATGGCTTTTAGTAACAGTGAGGCCAGGTTATAAAAGCTAAAAAGGGGAATTTTCGTCCTTTCTTTACTTGCGTTACTGAATACAGAGCTGTCTCAATCTCCAACCATACCAGAACAGACCCATGCAGCTGCTGCACACATGCAGTTTCAACTACAGGCGTACGTTTGTGTCGACGTGTGTCTCACATTCCTCTGCGTTCTACCTAGGCAAGAGCGGTCTCTGGAAGCTGGGCTCAGGCAGAGAAGACCACATACAACATACCGGCGAGTTCGTGAGACAGCGGAAACTTGATTTTTCCGGGCTCTCTGATTGTTAAAAAGCCACATTAAGAAAAGGTACATCCGTACGTTCATTTCTCGGTACTTCCGATACAAGAAGTACAGTTTGGTTCATTTGATTGAACAACAGCTAAAGAAAATTGGCGGCTGACTGGTTTTTCTAACATGCTAAGGGTTTCTTTGCAGGTTTAACTTCTTGTCATTGCGACAGAATGAAACCTGAATCATCTATATGCTAATATTGAGAAAATGCTACTTAATGGGTGAGATCAGCTCTTAGTTGCACAAAGTGGGGGTTCTTCAGTTCTTTGCCATGGGGGCGTTACCGTATAGCGAGACATTAAGTCTACTGATTGGGGCATTGTTAGTGCAGTTCTACCTTGAAATGAGTAAGATGTGGACACTGACAGTCCTGGTTTTTGAGATTTTCTAAATAATGCAACAGTTTATTTGACAGAAAGCTGCACGCTTGTAAAGAAGGCTCGCTTGCAAGAAGCCTGTGAGTAAACCGTCCCGGAAAATTTTATTGTCATCAAAACAAATAGATCGATGATTCAATTATCTTTCAACCAGTTATTGAACCTGTAATAAACCTCTGCGGCTATACCTAGTTACTCAAACACTGTGGCACTTATCCGCTCTCTGTAATGCACCTTGTTTCACTCCACTGCACTCATTTATTAGAATACCATTTTTCCCTACACGCGCTACATTTATAACTTTGTCTAATCACCATGCAAAGAGCAAACACCTCTAATGCGCTACTTTTAATTTTCGGAGAAATTGAGTTGTCATTGTATTGTTTCCTTAACATCATTCATTTCGTGCTTAGTAGATTAACTGGCGTCCGACTGTGCCTCATTTATCTAGAAACGATGTCCTACACACGAGTGACAGGAATACCACTAGAACAGAAAGACGGGCGTGTCCTTTTTCACGTACTCCGTCGGTGAAAAAAATTGACCATGTACTTAACGGAAACTCGAAGCCGCAAAAATACGTGAGCCCTTCGCCGAGCACACATGAGCAGGAGCCACACCCACGACACGCGCTGGGTGCACTCATTTGCATTCTCATCGACACGCGAGATCATTCGCCTGCAGGGTCTATTATACGGGGACAGCATTTGCTCACACGCGCGCCCAGTTTTCGGCAAAGCTTTTTGCACCCCAGGCGTTGTTCGTACTCTTTTCTTTCGAATTGGTCTGTTCGGGTGGATGCACACATGCGCATCCATTACTTGCTATAACGAGAAGCAAATGGCTTGCCGCCCTGCAAAATGGCCTGCAGGGACAATTTTCATACTGATGGAGCCATTCAGTTTTCTCATCGTGTAGTCTACACGCGAATTCCAATAAGCGAGCGCTAGTGTAACTTACGCTCGTGTTCTGTGTGCTTCGTGACTCCGTATTACCTAAACTCATTAAGGCGAATATGGCGCCGCAAGTTGATAGGTTCATCCAGGCACGTCTAGATTATCCCATAATACACGTCCGCATGAACACGTGATGGGGAAATGTTTGGGAACTGTGTAAAACAGGACCGGGTTGTATTTCTTCTCACCTCCGTAAGCAGTTTCATTTATGCATCGAGACGATGACGGTGGCCTACTTGAAACTGCTGCAGTGTCACTGAGTACGCAACTCGTTCACGCAACACATCTGAAAAAGAAACGTCATATGCACTGTCTAATGAAACTAAAAATAATCTAGCCAAGCTGCACCAGCTTTTATGTACAGTATGTAGTGCGTAAAACAATTGATAACACTTCAAACAAGCATATCAAAAACGATATATGCCTTACAGAAAAACCGTCTAATGGGGGTCGATTTCGGAGATGAATTTACCGTTGTTTTTTTTTTTTTTTTGCTCGTTTTTGGTTCTTCCAGTTTTGGTGCGAAACCTGTAGTCAAGCAAAATTCAGTTTTAGGTTGGCTAAAAGCCAATAAAAGCGAGGACTTATTACTATTACTATTATGTTTATTACTATGGTTCGCCGAAATCAACAAAAAATGCATGTCAACTATTTTTGAGCACTCAATTCACACGTGCCGTTAGAGAGTTAAGAGGCCCCGGCAAGGTTTTACATTTCCAATTGTCAAGGGCAGTACGTAAATAAAACCGCTTGCGCCACCTGCGCAACATAGTGGGTGATGCAAGTTCTGGCATAGAAGAAAAATTGAAAAATCCTTTTTATCTTCACTTCTCCCAAAGACAGCTTTATCCACAGCACGAGTACGCAGCGGTTGGCTGATTGGGAACAGTTAAATATATATAATTTGTTCATTATTATAATCAAACATAAGGCGGATGACATTCGTCAGCAGCTGGCTTCTCTCGCTCTTTCTCATTGCGCCGATTCTTTTCCTTTAAAAAAAGACGCCATATATTTTCTTTACTTGAACTCCTTTCCTTCTCCGCATGGTGTGTCTTTCCCTTAGTTTATTTTTGACTGAGAGTCGTGTTTTACGGGAATTACGGCATACCATCAGGTTGTGTTTTGGGAGGACAGCTTCTTGTAGGTTATCAGAAGAAAGACCTACCTGCAATGCACCAGGATGTGAAAACGAAAATAGCTCGTGTTTAGGCATGCGCAAAACTAATTTTCTCATGTACTTCGTGCATCCGACTCAATATACAGAGCAGAACGTTGTGTTTGCGAAGACTCGCTGCCTGCACGGTTGAGACAGACGAACCCGAAGGGGGCATCGCATATTATACATGGCAATTCCCTTTGAAAAGGAACATAAAAAATTACTAATTATTTTGCCGAAACTTTTAGAAGTGTAAACAATTACATCACTAATTACTGCTTCCGGATAGCAATGAAATAATGATAATTATTCCTGCTGAGTTACTTAATTAGTTTAAATTACTTCCTTATTATGTTCCATGCAAAAACTAATAAAGATAGTAGACAAAATAACTCTCCAGATGGTGACGCCCACATCCTTTTGTCTCATTCCGGCCTAAATTGCAGTTCCAGACAGCTATTTCCTCCTGCTTTGCTACAGACCATGGTATTAAACATAAGACAAAGGCAAAAAAAACTGGCACATGGTCGAACGTCCGTAAAGTGAACAGTAAACCTAGCTTCTTTTCTGGCCCTCAGCTGTCTCCACCATTTGAAATCCTAGAAGAAGCCAAGAACCGACCTCGGCCCCTTACGCTCAGTAATGCTCAAGCCATGGACCCTTCTGCTTATATTCCCTGCCCATACCAGCTCTAGCCCATGATTACGAGTGTAATCAGGCACTACTGAGCCCTAGTCTACGCAACAGAGAGTGCCACTTCGGGCTCCAAACGTGTTTTGAACTCCGGCCATCTTGAACCGTCATCCCTGCTTCTTTGGGAATGGTTGCAACTACCCGTAGGACAGCCGAACTAAGTAACCCCGCTGCACAAGACACACGAGGTCTCGACACAGAGTTCCGCAGAATTCTGCCTATTTTTGCCGATCCGTTACGCTGGACCAGACTTGCCGCACGTCGCTCCGGCTTTTGTGGCACTCTGCAGCATTTTATATTGAAAGAGCAGCGGTGCACTTTAGTAAAAGTAGTTCAGTAAAGAATTGATAAATCTGCTGCGAAATTACTGGCAAAAGGTTATTCATTAATTTTCTAAATTACTATGCCAGAAAAGTAATTCATTACATCACAAATGACTTGCAAGGTAATAGTAATTCAATTACTGTCATGTCTGTTGCAAAGGAAAGAAGAAGAGATAAGTGCCGTTGGAGTATTATGGAAGTGCTCGATGAGCAGGTTATTTAAGAATGACCTGTTTGAACAAAGTATATTTCGTTTCGAAACAAAGAGATCGGATAAGCTATGTTATTCTTACACGCTGCAAACGTATTTGAGGTACGCTTGATAGGGCGTCGACTTTTAATGCTTGTGCATGGCTCCAATAGCTTCCGAAAGGCGCAGGAGAAAAAAATTAAATTAGTAGTTATTTTTTTCAAATGTACCTGTATCTGCGATAAACCCGAATAAACAATTTACAATTTTTTTTTTTAATGAAGTCATCATGTAACGAGTCTTCAATTTCAGCAAGTATTTCAGCCCGATTGCCAGACCAGCAAACAGTGGTATGAAGACACGATTTCTTCAGTGAATTCGCAGAACAGTTAATAATGTCTCATTTTGCTGGCTACAAGTGAGACTAACTATGACGTAATAATGGAAATTTACGTCCAGGCTTGAAATACGGGTGCATAAGGTGGACGTAAATAGCAAAGAAAAATCAAGAATTCTGATGCAGACAAAAAGTCGATTCTGCTCCGCTTTACCACAGTAGATGAGAGACACATTTTTCTTCTGAAATGTCTCAAATATTCCCTGGATATGTATATAAGCTTTTGTGATTGAAGAAGTAATTAGCGACTGCAAACATATAATCTAAGGACGAAATAAAGCCTTAATGTGTATCAAATCGGCAGTTCAAACCTCATAACACATGAACTCGTAGGTGAATTTCTCTTATCAACGCCCATAAAAAGCTTCCCGACATTTCTAAAAACCACATCAGGCGGTCCGAAAAGGCTGGTTATCTCACCTATGTTATCTACTGCGCCCCTAGCATACTGGAAAAAAGAAAGCAGGCAGAAGGCTCTAGTTTTGAAGTTGGAATAGTCGACTAATTTGCAATTTAAAAGTCAATTCTTATTTCGATAAATAGAGAGCGGCAGTAGATATGTTATGATGGTGATTTTTTACATACGCACTAGGCTGTACAGCTTTTCGAAAATCCTCACCATGAAACAACACACAAGTGAAAAACATCGCATATTGCATATCGAAAAAGTACCAGCGTTGAAGTGCAGATTGTTGGGTCAGTTGGTGGATCGACATATTCAAGAAAACTGTGTGCAGAATGCGATCAGACACAAAGGAGAAACACGCACACTCACACAAGCGCATTGCTTGTGTACGGCATTCCACTTGGCATGCGTATGCCCATTCATTACACAGAACTGGTGAGTGCTAAAAAAGCAGGCAGTATTGAACATAAAATGAAAAAAAAAAAGACGCCACCTTGGAGGGAAAACTGAACCACAAGCGCCAACCTTCGCATAACGGGCTGCAATTCTGCTACGCACAAAATCAGTGCTTCAGAGGGAAACAGAAATAATTGACACTTTCCAAAGAATTGCCGTTTTTAAACGCCATATGCTGTATAAAGTGTTCGTATTATGTTCCCAGTTTCGGGGGCTTTTTTATGTTCAGAACAAGGTTCGCTTTGTTTATACATGATAAATTCTTAAAGGCCTCATGAGCAGGAAATGCTGTTTGCCGAAGTGTCTGCAGAATGTGCCGCCAGATGTTATGGTCCCAAAATACAACGCGACTTTGTATGAGGGTATGTCATCTCAACAGTCATATTGCATTGTTAGTGGTGCAATACTAAGCCGTGCAGCATAATACTCCGTCATATGACGTGATACCAAGTTGTGTTCTCCTGAATACTCGCTATGTGTTCTGTCATGAGATGCAGAAAAATGGTTTATGTAACCTTATGCAAATTACGTGTAACTTTATGCTAATTCTGTGACTCATGACTAAGTCGTAATAAGAAGTACCGCATGTTCCAGGATCACTTGCAAGAAGGTTATGACGTCACACCAGCGACATAACAAAGAAGTATGAAAGTGCAAATAACAAGAGTAGAGGGGGAGGGGATCAGTTCGCAAGTCGAGCCAATGTTTCGGCAAGTGGACTTGTCTTCGTCTGACCAGCGCGATCATCACTGGCAGGAAATTAAATACTCTTGTGCTTCCGAAGGAAAGCTATAGAGGGAGAAGAAGGGTGGGAGAGGAAAAAGTAGGTCAAGGAGTGAAAAAATGTTTCTTCGATATGTATTTCTCAACCTGGAACCGGTGATCCCGTGGCCCGAAAAAGAAAATAAAAATAGGCGGCAGCAGGAAAAAAAAGCCAACCAATTACCCTTGAAGCCTATTTGTAGCGAAACCTACACTGCGCTAGGTTTTCAACCCGTCGGCGTAGCACGCGGAACGTGGCCGTTGCCTAGCAACTGTCACGTGGTATATACCGAGAGCTGGGCCTAGAGTGGGAGGAGGAATGAAGAAGAAAAAAGGTGAAAAAAGAAGAAGAAGAAGAAAGATAACTGTTTACTTGGTAGAGGCGAACGACAAGAGCGAGTTGCTGGGACAGCAGGTTCGTTCGAAAGTTTTGACGGCGGCACATTAAATAAACATGTCCGAAGAAAAATTGACTGCAACACAGCATTCGCTCTGTCATTGGTTCAAGTCATGCTTAAGCCCTCACAATTTTTTCAGGACATGGCGGGTGTGGTTCACTGACCTGTTATTATTCTCTTTTTATGTCCTTCCCCCTCCTAGCGGAAAGCTTTTGCGAACTGTTCCCCTGTAGATGTATTCTATATCAGAACTCTTTGAAATGCCTGTATCCTTCCTAGAAAGGTGTGTCTGCACCGAACCTGCTTTAGGTGCTGACTAATCATCCACCCCGCTTGTAGGTTCTCGTATTGCTGCCGCTTTTTATTTCATTTTTCAGGCCGCAGGATCACCGGTTCCAGGCTGAGAAATAGATACCAAAGAAAAATTTTTTTCACATCTTGACCTACTTTCTTCTCCCAACCCTTCTCCCTCCCCCGCTCTAGCTTCTATTCCGCGGAAACAATAGCGTATTCAAACTCCTGCCAGTGATGATTGCGCTGCCCAGACGAAGGCAAGTTCAGTTGTCGAAACGTTGGGTAGAATTGCGAACTGAGGCTCCCCCTCAACCATTGCTCTGTGCTCTTTCATTTCGTGTAGTCATCTTTCTCTCGTTCTACCCTGGACGACAAAGATGTGTCACGTGAACCAGGATGGCTTGAAAAAAGAGACCGTGTCACACCGGATACAGGCAAAGCAGTATCACTTGATTAAGCGTCATCAGCAACAACACTTAATGCTTTCGAATTCATTCATTGAAGCAGATTTTACTGTCTTGGTAATTTTCCTGCCTTGCTGCGGCGTCTTTTCACACCGTTAACAGGAAGTTTTTGGTATTATTTGTTATAGTATTACCTCTTTGCACTGCTTTTCTGATATGAGTTGCATCGCGCTTTATGCTCACCTTTTTCTTTTGTTAACCATGAATTTTCATACACTGTTGCTGCTCTTTGCTTTGGGGGTATCTGAGTTTCAATCTATCCAAACTTACAACAGTTTATACTTATAAGTACTGCAGAACTACACAAAAATCTTACGTTAGCATAGAACTATATAATATTTCCCGTCTTCTCTCACAAACAGTTTTGTACGTTCTTATTTTGAATAGGCTATAAAAAGCTGTCGGGGGGGGGGGGGGGGGGGGGGGGGGGTAAAGTAATAGACGAGTACTGAACTCATTATTGGGATCGCTTGGACCGACAAAATAAATGACATCTCTTCATCGGCGGCGGGAACAAGTGCGCTCGCCGTTCGGTGGCAAACAGGAGCGACAGCTTTTCGCTGTTCAGATTTTCAGCATCATCACCATCATCATCAGCCTGACTATACCCACTGCAGGGTGAAGGCCTCTCCCATATTTCTCCACTTAACCCGGTTCTGTACTAGCTGCATTCACTTGACCCCCGCGAACTTCTTAACCTAATCCACCCACCTAACTTTCTGCCGCCCCCTGCTACGCTTTCCATCCATTGGAATCCAGTTTGTTACCCTAAGCGACCATCGAATATCCTCTCTTCGCACTACATGCCCTGCCCATGTCCATTTCTTCTTCTTACTTTCCGCTAGAATGTCGGTAACTTCAGTTACTTCTCTGACCCACTGTGCACGCTTCCTATCTCTTAATGTTACCCCTACCATTTTTTGTTCCATAGCCCTCTGGGTTGTCCTTAACCTAAATAGAACCCTTTTGGTTATCCTCCACGTTTCAGCCCCATAGATGAGTACCGGCAAGAGGCAACTGTTGTATACTTTCCTCTTGAGCGATACCGGTAAGCTGCTAGTCATAATCTGCGAGTGCTTGCCAAATGCGCTCCATCCTAATCTTATTCTTCTTGTTATTTTATTTTACTGAAGAAAAATCAATCAAGATAAAGAGACGAAAGAACGTATATATAACCAGACATGTGACTTGAAGCACTGCGGGGCCTACGATGATCTGAGCCAATCAAGATGGTGCTTGCCACAAAAATGTTACTCCGTGCCCGTCATACCGCGAATGATGGCTCCGTCACAGACAAGGAGAGGAATCAGTGCGCAGCGGCTGTATGTAAGAGGCGTCAGATGACTGGCTGGACCAAAGACATTTTACCGAATTCTGTCGCACTACTTTGCTGCAGGCCTCCGCATCACTTGAGAGGGCTTTCTCTGGCAAGTTAACGAGAGAACAAAACTTTCGTAAGTCTTAAACGAAGAGGCAGGAAATAGTTTGAGCTGCTTAGGTCAATATTTAAAAAAAAAAGAACAGTTCATCATCGCACAGGTATTTAAAGGAGAATTTGTGCTGCTTCGGAATTGACTGCACCAGAATATTGTAGGTTGCATATTGCTGCAAATAACTTTTGAGACTGACCTGGAAACAATCTTTAACGACGCAAAAGATGTAGAGCAGAGCTGCAAACATTCAATGTAGGTCTGGTCGGAAGTTACCGTCGGCAAAAAAAGAGATAAAGCCGCATGCGGTTGATATATGAGCAGAAATTAGGAAACACGAAAATCTTGCAAGGTATTTTGCTAGAAAATAACTCTTCTTCCCTTTTTCATCTCCTTTTGAGCACCTGAAGCAAAATGATCTAAAGAAGCACACGACCGATTGCAGAGACGCTGTCAGCCTAGAAATTGGAGCCGCCAATATTGCCATACTTTCACTACTCCGTTACTACGGTAGCGTACATATCCGATATGTTCTAGGAAGCCTAGTTATGCATTGGTTGATGACGTACCGACGTACTTTCTTTCCCAGAACGAAAGTAGCACCGAGATCTTTTCTAAGGCAAGTCAAATGCGTCCTCATGATGAGACTTTTGTTACTGCCCGCCAGTAAGGTAATGGTACGCGGCGTGTTTTTGAAACTAGCGTTTCTGGCTTGCCTCTTCCACAATAAGATCCAATTTACACTTCACAGCTTGCGCAAGCCGGCAAGCATCGAACACCACCAGAGCCGCGGATCAAACAAAGAGAAATTAGTCCTTACCAAATACTGTATAAACTCGTGTCGGTTTACAGGCAAGCGCCGCAGGCGTTTGCAACTGCATATTGCACACCAGTAATGTGAACACAGGGCTGGGTCTTAATGTTTTTTCATAATCAAGGAAAATAAAGAAAACACAAATGTATTTTTCTCTCCGTTCCTCTCTGATTACGCGATTCGTTCGTTATTGATAACATCCGCTCCCTTTTTGACAGTTATCTTCCAAACACCAATCACTGCTCCCACCCCCCTCCCTCCGCAGCATCTTGTATGTTGTAGAACATTTGTAGAAATTACCGCAGCAGCATCACATTACGACTTCTATTAAATCCGATGTCGCTTTGGGACGTTATTACTGTTATGACCCCAGGGCACAGTGGCGGTTTTGATGGCGTTTGTGTGTATCTCTGAGCTCTGTCTTCCCCTTTTTTCGTACTGTTCTGCCCGGCACTTCTAACTACAATAGTATCTCACTTGCATGAACCACCATAAATTCTACTGCCTGCCGCGGTGGCCCAGTGATTAGGGCCTCGCGGAAAACAAGTAGACGTATAGCTCTTACAGTACACTATCGAGCCAAAATTGTAGGCACACTGAAGGGTGCTAATTAAACTTCCCACGGTTAATGCTCCTTTACGCTATACTTACAAGATCATGCATAGAAATCTGATGTCTTGAATACCAGCAAGGCCTAGATGGCTTCCAAAGCTACTGCTAAATGAAGCTGTGGTGCATTCTTGGTCGTCCCCTACTCCCATAAGCCTGATTTCAATCTATGTTTAACGCCTCTGCGCGCCTGAATTCAATTTGAACATCATATGTATCATCACTCAGTATATGCGCCCTAGAGCCGCCTAAATAGTTATTTAGGCGGCTATAGCAGTCCGTACGAACAATGTACCCACCGAATATAGACATTACCAGTGTGTGACTAATTCGACACGTGCCGATGACGGGAACTTTGTTTACTTGTCCTTGAAAATTTGAGCGCTCATGACCATTTTAGATTCCTACCACTCGCCTTTCGGGCGCCAGACGATTCACCTGTTTGCTTCGCGACGGAGTTGCGAAACGTTGGCAGAGTGAAGTGAAGCAATGTTCGGGATGCTAAGAGAAGCCCTCGTGGAGGAGCGGCACGTGTGATTCTATTTATGCGCTCTAGAACTTGAAGAAGCTGTGCTCTAGTGCAAGTGCCGGGAATTTTCTCATCTGTGTCGCACCTTTGCGAATGGCGAAATAGACCAATGCCGAGGGCAGCGCCCAAGACGACTACGTTTATGGCACTGAAGGGCTTCTTCACTCCAGTGGCTTCAGCGACGCTATATTGTGAGGATGAGGTGACCTATTCGGTATCCATGATCACGACGCGTGCGCATTTCATGCGAGCATTGACACAGAATCCGTCTATATGCTCGTGCTTTTATTTCAAATCAAATGAAATCAAATTAAAGTTTATTTTTTTTCGTACATAGTGGATGGATCAGCCGCAAAAAGCTACTGCTACCAAGAGCTCGACGAAGCGACTTCCCCCCCTCATGACAGCGTCAGAGGCATAATACGGAACAATCCATTAACAAAATAACAAAGAATAGTTACAAATGTACTGTCATGCGAGTCAACATATACAGCGTCACAAAAAAAAAGGAAACATAACAAGGGAAAAATCTCACTATCAAAATAACAAAGGAGCGTTACAAATATAACGAGCCAACATATAGTGTTTCACAAAAAAGGGAACATGGGATTCAGGGGATAAAGAGAAGAATCAAACTGAGTTTACATTTCACATGTTTCATTAATATACCCCAATAAAAAATGTTTTAAATATCTTTTAGACATCGTAGTAATATTGATGGGCTGATGAGCATAACTGTTGAAGAGAACTGGCAGAGTAAATGTTATTGACTAAAGGGCGCAGTTGTTTGGCGGGGTTGGTATATAGAACACATCTGGGCGTCGTGTGTTATATTTCTGAACAGTTGGCTTCAGTGTGGCGATGTTGTTGTAAAAGAGTTATTCTTTTTAGAGCTGTGGTGTACAATACGGTAAGACGTAGTTATAATATTCACAAACCTTAATAACTGCAAATCGTTTAAAAAGTTCTTCTGTGTGGGAATCATACTTTGCGTCAGCAATAATTGCTATTACTTTTTTGTAACAGCAATAATTTGTTCAAGTTTGTTTTGGCTGTAGTTCCCCATACCAAATGGGCATATGTCATTTGGGGTAGAATTAGGGAATTATAAAGCAGCAGCTTAATCTTCTGAGGTAACCCATGCCTACAGTTGTTTATTATACCAATAGTTCGCCAAACTTTCTTATAGGTGCCATCAACATGTTGTTCCCAAGTTAGGTTACTGGAAACATGACCACCCAGAACCTTCATACTCTGTACAATTTCAATCTGACTGTTACCAAGCACTATTTTAAGTGTGGAAACACATTTGTTTTTAGGTCGAAATAGGACTGCCTTAGCTTTTCCTTTATTTACATATAATGAACTATGCTTCGTTCATGCTGCAAACAGCCGTATTGACTCACAACTGACTGTTTCTATGTCTTGGGTTGTTTCTCCTGTGATTAATAAACTTGTAACATCGGTGTAACAGATCAAAGAAGCCGCTGAGTTTGGAAACATCAATGCCAATCATTTACATACAAGCACAATAAATGTGGCCCTAGTATACTTCCCCGAGGAATTCTTGTTTTTATGTCTTTAATGTCTTAAACAAAATTGCCAATTCATGCAAACTGCTTACGCTGACTTAAGTAAGACGCTATAGTAACTGATGTGAAGCACCACGAACACCGTACAACTAAAAAGGAAGTTTTCATGTCGCAAGGAATCGAGAGCCTTTGAGAGATCTGTGTATATTCCAAGTGTTAAATTATTTTACAAAACGCTTTTTAAATTATTTCCTTTTGCTTGAGTAGCGTTGTCTCGGTAGAGCGATACTTGCGAGAACCGTACTGGAAATCATGAAGCACTGAATGTTGAGTGAAGTAGCTGGATAATCTTGAGCGTATAAGTTTTCCAATGCCTTGGAAAAGACAGGCAAAATCGAGATAATCCTGTAGTTTTTCATTATGTTTCTATCCCCCCACACACACACATATATATATATATATATATATATATATATATATATATATATACACATATATATACGTGTGTTCAGACAAGAACGAAAATGAGGTCCCATCACTATTTTTTGTTTTCACTGAAATTTATATATTATGCGGGAATATGTCTCTGCACAATGGAATGTACATTAGTTTTGCAAGATATGCAGTACATTTCTCGGAAAAAAAATCGTATATTACTACAGGTGAAAAACGCCTTTTTGCTATTTCATTAAGTTGCAAGTTTGGACGCCGGTTGCATACACAGTAAACATGTCTCGTAAATTATTTTCCTAAGCGAATATGTTTACGCAACTTTGACTAACAAAAGCACTAAAAGAAAAGGGTTTTGATGCAATATGTATTTTATTAAAAAAATTGTGTACTTTGATTCAGGAGCAGCGTGCTGCACAAAAGTCAATATTCAGCCTTTTTTTCTGGCATGATGTTCCTAAATTTTTCCGCTGAAACCTTTTGCCCGCAGTATGTAGGTTATATTTTCTATCTGAAGCAAAATATGCAGTTGTAAGAGTGTAAAAATTTTTTCCATGCCGCATCAAACTCTGCTGAGGTTCAAAAACGTCAGAAAATGAGCGAATTTGATTTGAATTAAAAAACAAAGACATCTTCTATTTTGTTTCAAATTGTCAGAATGATCGCACATGTCTCGTAATTATAACTCGCTGAATAAGTGTTGTATTATATTGTTTTAAATTATAAAAATAAATAAACATTTGAGTTAACCTTTTCATTCATTTGAATTTCTGAAAATGTGCTCTCGGAAAGTGCCTTCTATGAAGCTTCGACCTAGAAAAGGCTAGGTATATTTCCACATATTTAGCGGTGTAATTGTCTAGTGCGTATGCGGAAATGTTTTGCGTTTTTAGCCTTGATATAAGACAAAAACGAGTATTCGCTTTGAAAACTTGCATGACACGGGGACATGTTTGACTCGCAGCATACTTTAGCTCCTAATATTAGAGCTCGGATATTTATTGGTAGTCTAGATATGTATTATGACGCGAGTTGCTGCTCTCAAGGTATCTTTAACGAGATGCCGCTGCTCACGACTGCAGCCGCTACATAGGTGTATAACCCCCGGCTGTGATAGCACCCCTTTTGCCGCCGCCGCGTGGGGAGTTAAGCTAGATCCCATCGGTCTCAGTCGCAAACTACCTCTTTTCCAAACGCTTCACCCATTTGTTCGAGCTATGGTCTTATACGCAACCGAATCTATCCGTTGTGCTTCCCTATACGCACGTACCATGGGCAAAAAAGCAGGTTACCGTTTATACATGCGTTGCCACGTCAAGAAAATCTTGGAACTACGTGTTATTTCTGACAACATGCCAATTATGATTCAGCTCATGCATGCTTGGCTCTGGCGAAGGTCAAAGCCCACCTCGAGGGCAACGCACCAGTCTACACCAAGGTACCTACGTAAGCGATGGAGCTCCTGCTCACTTCGAGAATACATTCAGGTTTCATGAGCTGCAACATAATGAATGCCTAGAAATAAAATGGATGTTTTCAGCCACGGCGCATGTCAAGAATGCTTGCGACGGCGTCGGTGGATTAGTTAAGCATTTAGCAAAGCACCACAACCTGAGAAAGCCTGCGAAGGAGGTCATAGAAACGGCAAGCAGCTTCGTAGACGCACTTCAAGGAACGCCTAAGAACGTCTATATTCTAGAGCTTGCACAGAGCGAGCTCGCAGATTTCCGTGAAAAGAAGACAGAATGTAAAGTATCAAGGGAAGTGTCTGGAGTCCAGACGCTTCACATGTGGAGGTACGTGCACTCGACTGAAGGCAAGGCTTTTTACGTGGCCCCTACTGCAGATGCAGATTGAAAGAGACTGTGATCTGGTTAGTTCTGTGCCAGAAAATATGTGACGCAAATACCGACGTCAATGACTGCTATTTTTTTTTCTCTTACATGATTTTCCTGTATTAGAATCTACACACAAAGTGGCATCATATCTGTAACTTGCCTCACCGGTTAACCCTTTTTGAATTTTGAAAATAAAATGTTTCCCTTCAGAAGAAACAAATTTTCTACTGTGGCAGTGCCCTGCAGAACCACAGGAACTCTAGGTATATCAGATGTATAGGGAACGCCACCGTTACTAAAAAAAAAGAGGGCTGTAGAAAAACAGACGACTTTTTGCGGCAGAATGATGCCGAAAAACGTCACCTTACTCCTTCAGTGTCAAGTTGGGGGCATGGCAGCTCTGTGATCGGGGAATCTTTCAACACAAGTGCTGGGTTTACTAACAATTATTTTTTCCAGCATAAGGGCGGAAAAGGTAGGTACTGATGTTTATTGCAAGAGGGTGAGATAGACGCTTGCTAGAGGAAGAGGATTGCTTCCAGCTCCGTCGTCGGGCACACGGCCATATGAGTGAGCCGTCACCGACAGCGCCGAAGATATCAGATTTCGCTAACCCGCGCCGCTATCGTGGGTATAGCTTGTAGTCATTGCAGTAGTAGCTATCTCAGAAGCGGCCACCTTGTATGCGCGAACGAGACAGGCAGCTGGAGCGGTCCTGCATCGGTTAGAGCGCCCAGAAATCAAAAACGCAATATTTAACACTTTTGGCAAGATCCCTGAAGATTCCTGTTATGTATGCAGATGCAAAAACGATTTTAAAAGTGCAGTTATTTTATTTCAATAAATAATCTATATCGTAGTAAAGCGCCGCATACAATGTACAACTTACACAGTGCAGAGACGTTTGACCGACGTTAAGCAGTTCTTAAATAATTATGCCAAATAGCGAATGTGCCCCAATTTTAACACCCTGTAATCGCAAAAAATAAACCAGGGGGTTGATGAGAATTTTTTAAACACTGCGAAAGGAAATCTGCTTCCATTTTCATCGCGGCAAATTTATTGACCCTTTCGCAGTTAAGCTTTACAAGGGTAGTAATACTAAATCCCCAGGAATGCGATCATAAGTTTGAGTTTGTATTTATTTTAATTATAAAAGACAGTATAATTGCAACACTTTTTCAGCTTGTTATAATTTCGAGACATGTGGGATTATTCTGACAAATTAAAAAAAAATTCAAGTTGTTTTTTTATTTCAAATCAAATTTGCTCGGTTTTTGACATTTTTGAACCTCAGCATGTTTTAAAGCACCATGGAAAAAAAACGTTTACAGTCCTACAACTGCAATGTTTCCTGGAAATAGGAAATATAACCTCCACTATGCAGGCAAAATGTTTCAGCGGAACAAATTAGGAGGATCATGCCAGAACAAAGGGCTGAATATTGAATTTTGTGCAGCGCGCTGCTCCTGAATCAACGTTCACGAGTTTTTAATAAACCACGTATTGCATCAAAACGATTTCTTTTAAAAGTTTTTATTATTTAAAGTTGGGAAAACTTATTCGCTAAGAAAATAATTTACGAGAAATGTTTAGTGCGTATGCAACCGGGTTTCAACCTTGCAACTTTTTGAAATGGCAAAAACGGCGTTGTCCACATCTAGTGATATACGATTTTTTTTTCCAAGAAATCTATTGCATATCTTGTAAAACTATGGATCATTCCTTTCCATCGAGCCATTTGCCCACCACATATAAACATTTAATTGGAAACAAAAAATGGTCGTGGGACATGAATTTTCGTTCTGCACACCCAGCTTTGCTGCCCCACCGCCGCCCGGATTTGAGAATAAAAGCAAACATGAACTTAAATGGCAAGAGCTAAAGAACCATAGAAGAAATGCTGGATTAAACTTTTTTCATACCATTTATTACTATAAAATGGCATCAACCTCGAAAAGTATATCCAGGCACCAAATTATATATCGAAGCGACTGGACCACAATTTGAAGGTCAAGGAATTTTCTTGTAGGGGCTGACGTCTTGCGTTACTATTTTTTTGTTAGAACTGTCCGAGAATGAAACAGTTTGTCATCAAGCACTGTGTATATACCTATGAACGATTCTTTTTACCATACATTGTAATGATATGTGAAGTCATAGTTAACAATTATAGTCCCCTGCTGTAATGATCTACGGGTGATTAAGGTATCCAATAAATAAATAAAATAAAATACGTGTTCTCGAGACTTCGATGCTGTGCTGTTGCTGATACGGGATCCGCCGTCCCTGCGTTTCAGACGCCTTCCGCTTGGCTCATTTGGGAACACCCAAACACGCTGATGAAATTTATCTGCGTTGTTTGGCGGCACTAACGACCATGCGTCGCATCCGGTGACTTCCACAAGTAAAAAATGTCACAAAAGGGTCCGTGGAGCTTTCTAAGCGTTTAACGACATCGACTGCTCTGAGCCTGCCATAAGACATTGAAGGTTGCCCATCACGTGATGCCCCGCCTGCTTGCAGCGGGGTCGTCACAGATGCGTCCCTCGCTTTGACTTACAAAGCTGCAGCATATTCAATAAGCTTCAGCTTAGTCCTGTCGTGAGGATAATGAGCATTTACAAGCGGATAACGTTTAAATCCCACGTTACGTCTTCTATATGTAATTTCTTTCTTTGTTGTGCTTCCTTACGAGGGAACTCAGCGCTTGTTTCGGGCCGCACTGTGTTTCTTCGTGAGGGTCTTGCAAGGCACCGATTACAAGAGCAAGTACTCTTTACACAAACCGTCTCATTTTTCGTCAGGAAATGTGAATGCGAGGTCACTGTTTTTGTCGAGGCTGCTAGTGAACCCTATGTTTAAACTGACTGAGCACGGTTTTGTAGTAATTGGCTTCTTTAATCAAAATGCTGTATTGGCGGTCAAATAAAAACTGCGTTCATCCTAAATTGCAAGGCTCAGTGATTTGCACGCATGACACACTCAAGGCGCCCCACAAGCGAGCCGTCGTACCAGCGTGACATTTTTCTACGGACACTTCATTGTGAGCACTGGTTACGTCTCTACCCGCATTTCTAGACTTGCTGTGCCTAAAATTTCCTAATTACCCGAGAAATTTCGGCCTGACTGGCAACAGATTTCTTGCCCGTATTTTGTCGTGGTTCTCACCACTGAGTGCAAAGCAGAAACTTCACGCAATGCATTAGCGGTCTGCATTAGAAACTTCATTACCAATCTACACAAGCGATTGCATTTAATTACAACTCGCGCCGTGACTATTCTGTCCAATATTTCTATCTTGAATTTAAAGAAGCGCGTAAAAAGTAAAAATTGCTTGTTCTTGCCGTCCTGTGAACAGGCACCACTTTCTTAGAGGTATTAAATGCGGGATCAGCTTGCTTTCTCAAAAAGCACTCATGTTGCCATGGCTTTCGAAATCTGAAATTTGCCATTAGCAAATTGACCTCACTCGGGAATGTGAAATACGTGACCAACTCAGCAAAAGTGTGATTAGTGTTTTAGGATTAGTTTGTTGCACTTTTGTAACCTTGCGATGTGGGGATATCGGATGTAGTGCTGCGCAGCCTTTTGGTAGCTTATGATCATTGCCACCTTTAAAAGGGCCCAGCCTGTGCCTCATCTTACGTAGGCACTCCCCCCCTCCATCCCCTTCTCTACCTAAGATTGAGTGTAGTTGGCATTGTTTAAATATCGCTAAATGCTCATTACAATTCTAAGACGTATATGTCCTCATTGCGGGTACCGATGTCTTTTCTGCTTTTTAGATGTGTTCAAGATACATTAAACATCTTAAACAAATGCAGCATACCCACCTAATATTTACATTTGCAAAAAGGAACGACTATATTCCGAGCAACTAACTCACCATCTGACGCAATATTTAGAACGCACTATTTGTGTTACGGAGATGACACGGTATTCACGCCTGATTTTCCTTTTCTGATATTCTGCTTAAATTATATTTCTGGTTCTGAAACCTGCTACTCTCGATCACAGATATATCAAACCCGAGGGCGATCGCGAAATATTTCGCTGTATCTATAGTTCGGTGTTTCAAGCAGGCCAACAGATGAGGAAATCGATAACACAGAAGAACAAATGCGGTGTACCCATAATAGCGCCGCGTTTACTGCTGCGATGTGGTGCCTGCCTGCATTCTGGAAGCCACCGCACGTAGCGTTGCGTTGATCACATAGGTGCATGCAGGCGCAGCAGCGCGCTACAGTACTCACCTCGCGCCAGGAGTTAAAAGCAAGGGTGCACTAGCAAGGCCACTTTATAGAGGCACGCGGTCCAATCACGCATGCAGGCTGCAAATATGTGATAGGGAGAAGTTGGAACGTCCGACATTGCGCTGATCGCAATTCGCGCCTCGCGCACTGTGGCGCAAGGGCTGCTAGGGCTTGGACAGACATCAAAGCTCATGAGGAAGGTGCTTTGGGTGTTGGTGGGGAAACTTTATTTCCAGCGGATAGAGACAAACGACACATAGAGACATAGAGACAAACGACAATCTACAATAAAGCTTTCTGAAGACTCTCTCTTTCGTTGTGTGAATGGAAAGCCGAACTGCTTGTTTGAGGGATTTTTTATTACGGCCTCCACTTTCTCTTTTTCAGTTGCCTTTAGATGTAAGTAAGGGCATATGTAGGCTATGAGACTGATCACATAGGCTTTTAATAAGTGGAGAAGATTCTCTTCTTTCAAGACGGAATGGCGGTCACCAATGCGGCGGATGAGTCGCTTAATTTGCTGCGAGGTTCCTTGAAGCTTTTGAATTGCATCACTATTGAAGCCGTGCTCTTGAGAGGTTACGCCCAGGATTTTAATGAACTACAGGACTCCGCGAATATTGAGTTCGAATATTGAGGTGGTTGCGCAAGAAATCTGGTTTTGCGAAATATGTAAAATTCAGACTTAGCCGGAGAGCACCACAGCCCCATGGAGGCTATACACAGTTAACTACGATATCAATGGCACACTGCAGCCTCTCCTCGATTCGGGTATCACTGCCCTCTGTGGTCCACAAGGTAATGTCATCCACATGGAGGCTATGATGGAGCTGAGAAACCTCCGCTAATTGATGCGGAAGTTTGAGCATTGCCATAATAAAGAGAAAGCGCGAAAGCACCGATACCTGCGGAGTATCCTTGTAGTCGAGGGGGAAGTCATCCGCGTTGAGTCCCTCCTCGAAAGGAGGCCTTTCTACCCGAGAGAAAGTCCTGGGTATAGCTGCAGGTGCGGGCTCCGACCCCGAGTTCGGGGACGTTTTTTAAGATCGCATCATGTCTGGCATTATCAAAAGCCTTCTCCCGGTCTAGTCCGAGAATGAGTGTAGTGTGCCGCGTTCTCAACTCAATAATTCTATGTTTTAGCTGGGTCCTGTGTAGAAAGTTTTGGCCGGAATCCAATCATGGGGGAGGGGGGGGGGGGGGGACCGCTCTTGCTTCTCCATAAATCGGTTGAGGCGGGTCTCAACTACATGCTCTATGAGCTTACCTACACAAGAGTTGAGCGAAATAGGCCTAAGGTTTTCAAGGCTTAGGGGTTTTTCTAGTTTGGGATTGAAAATGATCTCTGCCGTCTTTCATATTTGTGATATTTAGAGCGCTCCGACCAGCATTTCTGCATATAGATAGTTAGGGAATGTAGAGTATCTTTATCCAGGTTACGAAGTATCTTGTTGATTACCGAATCTGAGCCAGATGCGGTGTTACAGTTTAGCCTGGCAATTTCTGCCCTTACCTCAGCAAGAGTAAGGGGGAGTCGATCGGGCTGCTTCTTTTCCGGACCTGAATAATTTGGGAAGGCTTGGTTAGGAGCATTGTCAATATATCTGTCTTTCATTTCAAAAAAAGGCCCACTGACGTGCCTGCATATACATGTATGAGCTTTTTGTAGACTCTGCCTCTGAGTGGCTCTGCTACCTGTAGGGTCAAGTAGATAGCGGAGAAAACTGCAAGTCTTAGAGACTCCCATATTGCTTTGGGAAAATGCACCGCTGATCAAACGTCGCCTAATTAGGTTTCTTGTACAGTATAATTGCCCTATTACTTTACTGAAATAGGCTGCAGTCGATTTCTTCATCTCCTTCAGCTGAGAAGAACCAAGCGATAACCGCAGAAAGCCGTCAAACAGGAAGGCTAGCTTCACCACGCGAAGCCCTGCACCGAACTCTGGCTTGCTCGCATGACAGAAAACCGCTTGACGAGGTAAACATCGTGTTCGATTGCAAGTATCCTTTAGTCGGTGATGCGGGCTACGTGAGACAGAAGTGTCACGTCACGTAATAATAGAGCTAATAATAATAATTCACCTTGGACTGCTGAGAGCTGAGGCACGCGCGCGTCCAGCGATGAACGTCTGTATTGATGCGGGAAAAACGTAGGTATACATAAGGGGTCGCTGGGTGAGACGAATGTCAGGATGAGCCAAAAAAAAAATTGCCCACGATTACGTTACTTCCTAATGTGAAATTTGAGCGCAGCTCATCAGCTGCTTCACCTTTTCGATAAATTGAGGCAAAGATTTCGAGCAAGACACCTATGTACAATTTACAGATATCTTTTTTTTTAATTCTTCACACGTATTCCTTCAAGAAACACTCCACTAACAATTCCTGGCTGTTATGAAAGAAGCTTTGTGATCGGAGAAATGAAGAGAACAATTGGGTTATCGGGAGGTTGCGGGAGGCAGCTGGGTCCATGCATAGGAACGTTGCGCGATGAACAGATAGCAGCGACTGACTGATGCTGGTGACGCCGCTAGCGAGTAAAGCGAGTGAGAACGGGATGCACGCACCGTGCTCCGCTTAGAGAGCCGGCATTACGGCAACCGGAGAGCACCCTTGCCGCCACTCAGGAAGAGTGGAGGGGGCGGGGCTCCTCCTCTTTCTCCATTGCGGCGACGGTGTTCTACGCAGCGCCTTGACTCGCTAGCGGCGTCAGCGGCACCAGTCAGTCGCTGCTAGCGCTGTCTTGGGCGAACCCCCCCCCCCTCCCCCCATTTTTTTCCTCGTGCTCTCCGGTTTCTGCGCGCTCTCTTGCCCCCATCGCCCATCGTTCGCCGCTGAGTGTACGACCCCCCCCCCCCCCAACTCTTCCTGCGAGGCTCCGGTTGCCGAAGCGCCGGCTCGAACTGGGGGGCTGAAAGGGGGGAGGAACTGGTTACGAGGCCGACGACGCCGACGCCACCGTGAAACCCAGGAACAGGGGCCGAAGAGCTGCGCTCTAAAAAGGGAGGGCATCAAAGGCGGTACGGCGGTATTGTCGAGGCACATAGAGGCGCAGTCGTCTGACGTTTCACAAACGAGTGGCACTTCGCAGCCAAGAAGCAAAATGTCTTCAAGCACGAGAGATGTGCGAAGCGTGCTAAGGAACAGTAGCTCGTTATCAGTAATGTGAGCCGTAGCCATGGTAGTAAATTCGATGATTTGGCGAGAGTTGTCTATTTCACTGACTACTGCGTGAGAAAGCGCGTTAGTAACTGTGTTGGCCTTGCTACTAACGTGACGAAGTGTCGCTGCTGTATTCAGAAATATTTGACGGGGAGCATAGGAATTGCTGCTAAACACAAGCGCTGACTTCAGCTGTTTGCGATCGATGAGGATATGAAAACGACATCCTTCGAAGAAACGTCGGAAAGGCTTCAAGGCCAAATAGGTTGCCAGTTTGCTACACGGGCACTCAAGAGGCGCCAACATCTTGATGGTGAAGCATATCGGTTTCCAAGCACCGGCGACTAACTGCTTTAAGAACATGCCGATGACGGTGTCCGATGCGTCGTTCATGACGGATGTTGGAGCATCAGCTTTGCGATGGACGAGGAGTATCGCACTGGAAGTGATTTCTTTGATGCCTCTGAGTGCTGTGTCGACAGTGGGGATTAATTTTACAGGAGCCTTTGGTGACATGGGCCCGAGAAAAGTTCACTGTAGAAGAGTGCGACGTGCACTGGTATTGTAGAGAACGGGCGCCTTATTATACTATAGCCTCCATAGAAACGCCACTTTCGGGGCGTGAATTTAAAGTGGCACTTTGAAATAAACCGAGCACCGAAGCCACTGAAGAACCATAGTTAGTTTTATGAGCATAACATAGAGCGGTTTACGTTTAAGGGGGGATGCGGGGCTAAAGAGTAAACTTTTTAACTGTTGAACCAAGTTGGATAAAATTTTGACAGATAGCTTCTCTTCCGCCTATTAGAACATGTTCTAATTTTTGTCACCTTAGGGCAAATAGAAAGTTGTAGCAGTCACAATGAGTAATTGTGTCAGCTTAGGCAACCTATCATTTGTTAATTACTGAAGGTGTACTGAACGTTTGTGCTTAGATACCTTCTAAGTAGTTCATTCTGCAGTAAAGGGCCAAGTACGTGTTCTTGTTCATATTTTTGTAAACGTCTGAGCGCTTTGAATATCAACGTCATTTTTTCTCTTGCCATTACATGTGATATATTTGATACTGTCTTTGTCTTAGAAAATACTTAGCAATCCAGAAGGTACCTTACCTTGTTGCCAACAAACTCTTATTGTAGAAACCACGTTGAAAGCAGCCTTTTGCTAGTGTTTATCACATGTAGTTTTTTCCAACGATGGTGCTCTTGAAAAACGTGCGCACTAAGAAAAATGAATGGAAATATTTAATACCATGCAATGCAAATATATGCTCCAAGTTAATAAATCAGAGTGCCCTGTAGTGTACACGTTGGGCCGTCATTTACAATACGACACTGCTTTGTGGCGACTGCTTCGAGTTGATTCTTCTCTTTAAGCCAAATCTTGACTACGCCATTAAATGTCAAGGTCACCATGCATGGTAAAAACCGCTATTGCGTATGCCCGTAACCAAGGCACCAGCTGTGCCGTTCCACAGTGGTTCCGACGTGCGCTCGTTACAGAGATGAGGAGGAGGGTAGCGGCATCCTAGCAGATGAACGCCACATAGAGCTAGTCTAGGTGGCGTTGATCTACTAGTATGCCGCTCGCAGAGAGAGGAGTAGGGTAGTTTCTGCAGTGTGCATGCGCGCGCCGCCGCGAAGAGCTGACTGAGTGAAGCAGGAAAACGTCTCCCGGCTTTGCATCCGCAAGGCAGAGAAAGTGGATTCTGCCTATAGTGGAGTAATTTCGACTACCTGGGGATCCTAAACGTGCCCTAACATCCAAGTGTAGGAAAAGGGACTCGAAGGGAAGAAAAACGTAGCAGGAGCGGCAGAAAGGTGGGCGGATGAGGTTAAAAAGTTCGCAGGGGTCAAGTGGAAGCCGCTAGCACAGAACCGGGTTAATTGGAGAAATATGGGAGAGGCCTTCGCCCTGGGTATAGTCAGGCTGATGATGATGATAAAGATCGCACAGCACACGGAGGCCTCACCATTTCGCCTCTATCGAAACACAGCTACCGGCGGTTGGCTTCACAGCCAGTTACTCTGGTTCCGCAGCCGCTTTCGCTTCACATTCGGTTCAGCTTCGTTGGACACTTCTAAATGTTTTCAGGTTTAGAGCTGTCCAGTGCGCGTATCTGCGCCATCGAAATGCTTTCCTTCCTTGTTTAATAGGCGTGCCTCTTCATTTTTTTAACCAGCCTCCCAATGGTGTGAAAACAGCTTTCAAAAGTTACGTGCTGGATTTTAGTCAGTCCAAGCTTCTACTGCGTTTTACCAGCCAATCCGCTGTTACCACGGTCCAAGAAATGCCCTTCCTTGTATTTGCGTTTTAACTCTCTGCTGTACTGATGCCACGTTCTTTTTGGCCAGCGAGCGAGTAAAAAAGCATTCAATTTTGGCCATACACTCCACGTTTAGTTTTTGTCCGCTATGCGGCCTCGTCTTGAAATCAGGTTTCATAGACGCTTCTCGCAAAAACATTAATTTAAAATTTTCTACGGCGCAGTTGACACTGGGTCGAAGTTTATTCCGTACATGCTCAAATAAAAACAGGAAAACTTAAAAATAATCGTTTTTCACGAAAATAATTATTTTAACCCCGCATCCCCTCTTAAGCAGTGGGAGACCTGTACTAAATTTAATTTCAACCGAAGGACATGTGGGAATTCAACATTTCCCACTCCCGCACGACGCGGCGAACCCCCACCCTCTCTCTCTCCTTCACGGGGATCTCGCATCATTCCCCTCTTGGCCTCTTTCCCCGGTGCTGTGGCGGAGAGGGCGTGGGTGAGAGATCTGGCATAGCATGCCGGGAGGCCCCTCCTCGCCATCCCCTCGCATCTCGACAGACATCCAGAGAGACGACGCCTCGACGCCGGAGCGCACGGATGCTGCTATGACGCTGATGGAAATTTGACACTCCCAATAAACAGCTTGGCCCGCTGGCTATGCCTCCTTTTCGTTCTTCGATGCCAGGGGCTAGCGGCGGAGCGTTCGATTCCGAGCGCAGAACCAGCTGAGAACCCCCTTAAACATCAGTCCAAGGAACTCTCAAGAGTCTTCGTCAGCACCACAATTTAAACGCGTCAATTCTTCGGCGGTCAGCCTTTTTCACAATCCAACTCTCGCATCCATACATCACAACTGGAATGACCATAGCACGAGTTATACGGATCTTGGTTGGCAGACTAATGTCTCTGCTCTTTACTAGGCGGTCAAGGCTAACCATTGCTCTCTTTCCCAGAAGCAGGCGTCTCCTAATTTCATGGCTGCAGTCTCCTTCCGAGGTAATCTTGGAGCCCAAGAAGAGAAAATCTGTCACAGCTTCCACTTCTTGTCCCTTGATGCTCCAGGACTTGATAGGGCAAGAAGCTATGATCTTTGTCTTTTTAATGTTCAGTTCAAGCCCAAACTTCTCACTCTCTTCTTGTACGCGCATCAGAAGTCTCTTGAGTTCCACTTCACTTTCTGCCATTAAAGTGGTATCATCCGCATATCTAAGGTTGTTGATATGTTTTCCAGCAATCTTCACTCCAGCTGAAGACTCGTCCAGACCGGCCTTCCTCATGATGTACTCTGCATATAGGTGAAATAGGCACGGCGACAGTATGCAGCCTTGCCTCACTCCTTTCTCAATCGGAAACCAACCAGTAAGACCATGCCCAGTTCTAACTGTGGCCTCTTGCCCTTCATACAGGTTCCTGAGGAGACAGATGAGGTGAATTGGAACTCCCATCTCTTGGAGAGCTTGCCACAATCTGCTGTGGTCTACGCTGTCAAACGCTTTCACATAATCAATAAAGCAGAAGTAGATGGGTTTCAGCAAACGGAAGAACCGGAAATGGACATGGAAAAGTCCTAATGGGGAGACTGAAAACGAAATCGACTTCATAATGTGTTCAACCCCCGCCATTATTCAAGATGTAGAGGTAATCGGGAAAGTGCGATGCAGTGACCACAGGATGGTGAGGTCCCGAATTAGCCTAAATCTGAAGAAGGAACGCAACAGATTAGTAAGAAAGAAAGCCATCAACGAATTAGCGGTGAGGGGGAGGGCAGAAGAGTTCAGGATCTCGCTACAGAATACGTATTCAGCTCTAACTGAGGATGGCGACATTACCCTAGAGGCAAGGAACAATAATTACTGAGTGCGCGGTAGAAGTAGGCGGTAGGATAGTTAGAGAGGATACTGGTAAGCTGTCTAAGGAGACGAAAGATTTGATTAAGAAACGCCAGAGTATGAAAGCTTCCAATCCAGCAGACCAGATCGAATTGGCCGAAATATCAAAGCTAATCAATAAGCGCAAGGTGGCCGACATAAGGAAGTATAACATGGAGAAAATTGAGCATGCTGTAAAGAACGGGGGAAGCCCTAAAGCGGTAAAGAAGAAATTGGGCATAGGCAAAAACCAGATGTATGCGATAAGGGACAAGGCGGGCAACGTCATCACTAATATGGAAAAGATAGTCAAAGTAGCCGAGGAGTTCTATACAGATCTCTACAGTAGCCAAAGTAGTCAGGAGCGTACTGAGATTGGCGGTAAGGAAAAACAGTCAGACGTTCCAGCAGTGACAAAGGACGCGGTCAAGAAAGCACTAGAAACTATGAAAAGGGGGAAATCAGCTGGAGAAGATCAGATAACTACAGACTTGCTGAAGGACGGGGGGGATATCGTGCTAGAAAAACTGGCCACCCTGTATACGCAGTGCCTGGTGTCATCGACAGTACCGGAACCATGGAAGAATGCAAACATTATCCTCATTCACAAGAAAGGGGACTCTAAGGACCTTAAAAATTACAGACCAATCAGCTTACTGTCTGTTACATATAAGGTATTTACTAAGGTAATCGCTAATAGAATCAGGACAACCTTAGACTGCAATCAAGCAAAGGATCAAGCAGGGTTTCGGAAACGGTACTCTACTATCGATCATATCCATACCATCAATCAGGTGATAGAAAAATGCTCGGAATATAACCAGCCCTTATACATAGCATTCATTGATTACGAAAAAGCACTTGACTCAGTTGAAACCACGGCGGTGATGCAGGCATTGCGAAATCAGGGGGTAGACGATCCGTACGTGAAAGTGGTGGAAGATATATATAGTGGCTGCACAGCAACCATAGTTCTGCATAAAGAAAGTAACAAAATTTCCATAAAGAAAGGTGTTAGGCAAGGAGACACAATCTCCCCAGTACTATTCACAGCTTGTTTAGAGGAAGTATTCAGAGACTTGGAATGGGAGCAGTTAGGGATAAAGGTAGATGGAGAATACCTCAGTGATCTGCGATTTGCTGATGACATTGCCTTGCTAAGCAACTCGGGGGATGAACTGCAAATAATGATTGATGACCTAGACAGGAAAAGTAGAAAGGTAGGCTTGAAAATCAATATGCAGAAGACTAAGGTAATGTTCAACAGCCTCGGGAAGGAACAGCAGTTTACATTAGGTGGCGAAATACTGGAAGTAGTAGGCGAATATGTCTACTTCGGACAGGTAGTAACCGCAGATCCGGACCACCGAAAGGAAATAACAAGAAGAATAAGATTGGGATGGAGCGCATTTGGCAAAAACTCGCAAATTATGACTAGCAGCTTACCGGTATCGCTCAAGAGGAAAGTATACAACAGTTGCATCTTGCCTGTACTCACTTATGGGGCTGAAACGTGGAGGCTAACCAAGAGAGTTCTACTGAAGCTGAGGACAACCCAGAGGGCTATGGAACGAAAAATGGTAGGCGTAACAGTAAGAGATAGAAAGCGTGCCGAGTGGGTCAGAGAAATAACTCAAGTTACCGAGATTCTAGTAGAAATTAAGAAGAAGAAATGGACATGGGCAGGACATGTAGTGCGAAGAGAGGATAACCGATGGTCGCTGAGGGTAACAAACTGGATTCCAAGGGAAGGAAAGCGTAGCAGGGGGCGGCAGAAAGTTAGTTGGGCGGATGAGATTAAGCAGTTCGCAGGGGTCAAGTGGATGCAGCTAGCACAGAACCGGGTTAAGTGGAGAAATATGGGAGAGGCCTTCGCCCTGCAGTGGGTATAATCAGGCTGATGATAATGATGATGAGATGGGTTTCTGGAACTCTCTTCCTTTTTCCATGATCCAGCGAAGCGAAGGTTGGCAATTTGGTCTCTAGTTCCTCTGCCCTTGCGAAACCCAGCTTGCATGTCCGGAAGCTCCCGATCCCCATACTGCTGCAGCCTACTTTGGAGGATTTTCAACATCACCTTGCTAGCATGCGAAATAAGCGCGATCGTGCAGTAGTTGGAACAATCTTTGGCACTGCCTTTCTTTGGAATGGGGATGTAAACTCACCTCCTCCAATCCTGTGGCCACTGCAGGGTTGTCCAAATCTTCTGACATAATGTACGCAGAATGTTAACAGCGTCATGGTGAGGTTTTGAAGCAACTCAGCTGGAATGCCATCAATTCCGCTAGCTTTGTTCTTAGCAAGGCTGGCTAAGGCCCATTCAACTTCACTCTTCAGGATGCCCGACTCGAGATCAGTAATCACAACCGTCATATGTTGGGTTTGCACATTCGGGTCCTTCTTGTACAGTTCTTCTGTGTATTCCTGCCACCTCTTCTTTATCTCTGAGGCTTCAGTGAGGTCCTTGCATCGTTTGTCCTTTATCACGACCAGCTTAGCACAGAAGCTTCCTTTGATATCTTTGATTGTCTTATACAGAGCTCTTGTGTTCCTTAAGTGGCGGTTGTCCTCAACTGCTTGGCACTGTATGTTCAGGAAGGCATTTTTATCTCTCCTTGCTATTTTCTGAAAATCCACATCGAGAACCTTGTATCTTTCTCTTTCCCCCATAACTTTTGCCATCCTCCTTTCCTCAGCTATTTGCAAAGCCTCTTCAGATAACCAGTTTGCTTTCTTAGTAGCAACTTCTTGCATTATATCACGAACATCAGTCCACATCTCCTCGGGCTCTTTGTCTTCTAGATCTAATTCTTGAAATCGATTCCTCACTTCCACAGCATATTCTAATGGAATTTGACCCAGATCATACCTGAAAGGCCTTCTAGTTTTCTGTGTTTTCCTCAATCGAAGCTTAATTTTGGAAACAAGAAGCTGATGATCGGTGCCACAATCGGCCCCAGGCCTTGTTTTTACTGCTTGTATAGTGCTTCTCCATCTCTGCCGGCAAAGAATATAATCGATCTGATTCCTGTACAGACCGTCCGGTGAAGTCCATGTGTACAGGCGCCTCTTGTGCTGTTGAAAATGCGTATTCGCTATGGTCAGGTTGTTTTCTTGACAAAACTCTACTAGCCTCTGCCCAGCTTCATTTGGCTTACCAAGACCGAACTTGCCTGTAATTCCGGATATTTCTTCACTTGAAGAATGAATAAGCAGTCTGTAACGGCAAGACATTAGAACAAAAGAGCTGGTGCAAACATGGTTTGCCCATAGTTGGCCTTTTTTTTCCTCGGTCCGGTAAAACTAATTGAGCCCTAATGGCTAGACAGCCCTGGCATTCAGAGAGAAAAAATATGTCCCCGGGAAAAAAAAATTAAAACGAGACAGCGACAAGCCGAGCCGAGCAAGAGGAACTCGTGACGAAGGGGAGAAACAGAAAGCGATGCGAAATGTAACTTCATACGCCAGCATATTTGTGCCTTTGCCCTGGCGGTTTTAACAGCGAGACCTGATCGGCCAGCAAGCGTACGAAAAAAAATACAATAACTGAGATTTCCGCTTTGGATGACAGCGAGTGACAGCTTCGTCTGCCTTGTGTACAGGCAGCGTTGCAAATAGATTTTAGTATTCTCATGTTACTGGCGCAACGTGGTTGCATCTGCGGGTTTGTTTCCTCGCTTATGCCCGCCAGAAGCATATTTCGCTCTCCCAGAGGATATGGCTGACAGTGCATTTCTTCCTGTCTCGCCATAGATTTCGCTTACATGCGTTTGTGCTTATTCTGATCGTTTCGAGTTATATTGCGGTTCAGGTCGCATTACTTCTTTTATAAATGGGACGCCACCCCATTTCCCACAGTCACATCTTCAAGCCGCCAAAGCTCACGTCGCATTTTGTGTTCTCGGTCGCAAAATGCTCTTAAATATTAAGTATTGAGCGCATAGCCAAATGCAAAACTTGCTCCTAGAAATCCAATGCTGGCGGTTTAGAAATTTCCCTGCAAGAATATGAAGCAAGAGGTTCTCTTTCTCGGTGTCAGCAAAGCGATTGCAAGTTTTTCTATACTGGAGAACAATATTCGGTTTTAATGAATTCGAAGGGTTTGATTGCGCGGTTTGTAATAGACCAGTAAAAACGTATTGCCTTTCTTTTATTCTTCTCATCGGTTTTGTTGTTTCTTATATGCGAAGAAATCTTAAGTGCATTATTTAAACATTCTACCTTAATAAACGTTTGTGCTTACCGAATACACCTGGAATATGAAAAAAAAATTCTAAATAAACCTGAATATCTCGGTACATCGGAGCATATCTAGCATCGAGAAAACAACTACCAGCAGGCAGCACCGGGCAGAATGCTCACTATGACTGGCCCGTGGTTATAGCTGAGCTTCACATATACACTAAATTCTATTTGACATTTTTTTTTTATATGCGGCATGCATTTAAGGCCCATTTCATCCGAACGTTCCTCGACAGATTGTCTTGACCGTGCCCATTTTCAACTGATACTATGCCTCTTTTTAGCACTTTGGGGGAAAGCCTTACTTTGTGGTACTGAAGTGCATCATTAGCCTACACTGCGGGTATTTAACGGGTTGATTCAGGCTTCGTTAATTTATTTGCAGAGAATTCAATCGCGAAGCCAGTGTGCAGATGCCCTAATTTCTTTCTGGGACCTGATTACCCAGCAACTGCTTTAGCATTGGTCCATATCTTTCACCAGAAGAAAAGGCTGCTCTGCATGTTGCCTGTCCAAATATGTCTGTACTTGCGCAGACAAACCCAGTACTGTGCCAATAATGAAACAGCTACAGTGCAGAACGCATTGAAGCCAATGTTTGTAGAGAAACGGGTCCCGTGAAAAGCACTTTCTACGCTACAGATACGCCTGATGGACTGTAATATACGTGCTCAACAAAAGCGTGACAAAGAGTCAACTCCTCGGCTTTGTTACTTTTTTGTTGCGCACTTATATTACAGTCCATCATGAATCACCAACTCGCCCAATCAGCCGTTCTTCTACGGATACTGCCTTTGCCACAAATTTGGAGCTCATTGCGCAAGGATTCGGAGCGGCTGCTGGACGGAGCGGTGACGCTCTCATCACCAAGTGCTCTTGGTCCGAGGATATAGAGGTGGAAGAAAATAGCCCTTTTATCTTTTAGGCGGCTGAGGGAGAAGGTGCCTTACTTGCTTTCCTAAAGTGAGTGCTGTCGCTGCCTTCCCAGTAATTCGGTATAAGCCACTTGCATCTAGCCTTAGATTTAAGGCCTGTAGACTGTGGCTTCTATCACGCGTAGATTGCCGAGTATTGTGTGACAAAGTTAGCAACTTATATGACTAGCCGCGAAAAAAAGAGCCGAAATAGAGACGTGGACCACAGCTATGGAACAAACATCCGGCCACGCTCGCACTATACCTGCTGCCTAAAGCAACACTGCGGCACCTTTTGCAAAAGTCGGGGTTTCGGCAGCAATGTACAGCTTTCCATTCTGCGAACTCAAATATCAAATTGCAGGTAGCTAGAAAAAAAAAAAGCAGCAATTGCCTTTATAGAAAAAATACGCAGCCAGCGCCACGAGACTCACCGCGGGTCACACTCCAACCTATGATTGGCCAAGGGGTCGCGTGACATTTCGAGGACCAGAGGAGATGCTAATGCGGTTCCGGCGTTGTGCTGCTTACTGATCGCATTCCTAGGCGCCGTCGTAAAAGTGACCACGGCGCTTTTTTGACTTGAGTGACCATTGGGGGTTTTAATATATGTATCTGTACCAGAATCCCACGAAACCCACGTACAATATGCGTTGTAGAGCTCGAAACTCATCCCTCAGCGTGTACCCGCTTTGCATGAAAACTTGCTCTGGTGCAGAGTGAGGTTTTTAAAAAGCAGTGCATGCCAGTAATAGTCGAAACTGCATGGCCTCAAACGAAACCTTCCTGCGCATAATCATGGGAAGGAAGGGCAGCGAACAATGCAGAAGCCAACCACCAAGATTATATGCCTTCTCTCCAGGCCGGAAGATCATTGTTCTGGAAAAAGGGCAATGCGCGGGGTATCAAATTTCATGCTCCGAATATCCGGCGTCGGACGTAGGGGAAACGAATAATTTTGTGGAAAGGATGAAGCAGCACAAAGCTGCTATTTTAAAAGTGGACACTGAAGTAAGCGCAATTGTCGACCTGCGATAAATCTGGCACATCGAAGGTATTATGGCGCTGGAGACCAAGTCTAACCGCCGCAAAATGCTGCTTGAGTCATGGCATATTCAGCAGACGTAAGGAACCTTCCCTTTCCGCAGGCTCACGATATAGGTTTTGCGAATCGACGGCTGCCGAAGGGTGAAAGCTAACCTGCAACTCCACTGTATTCATAATTTTATGTGAAAACCATGTTTTGAAATTTGGGCTCTTACTAGAACCTTGTTGGCTTTCTTTATCACTTAACTTGAATCCCCGAACAAGACACATCTGTGTAAAATGTTTTCATCTGAATCGGCTAACTATCATTCATGACAAGGCAGCAACGAATGCAGAACATATGAACAACTTCGATTATTGCTCTTTTGGGCACAACCAATTGAGCCTCCCTCAGGGCGCTCCACACTCAGCCCAGCGGTACACGCCTGGTCTTCTAGCAACAATCCAAGGGCTGCACGAGCCTGTGAGGCACGCCCTGCGGAAAAGAATCTCACAAAGCCCTAACCACCTGCGATACAACAGTAGGGTCTTCTTAATCACTTGCTCGTGCGCAGAGGATCACCAGTGCGGACAGCTGATGAGTTATGCAATGTTTAGTCTAGAAGCCGTAACGTGTATCCTGGTGGAAGACACAAAAAAGGCGAGTACAACTATGCACCGATGTTGTCTGCGGGTACCATTGAAAGGTTCCTCGCCGTGAACTGGTCACAATCAACGCTTAACGCAACGGTTCACATAATAATGAAGCCTGAACGGTCAGAAAGTAATAGAAATACAATCATAAGTACAAACCCCTGCCGCTTTTTCATTCCTTTTAGTAAACGCGGTTCTTGGGAATCGTGACTGGCATGACTGTTTAGTGAGAGAAAATATAAAGAACCGCGTAATGGTTTAGCTGAGCCTTTTTGAGAAAATCCTATAGAAATTGCATTGCGAACAAACTCTGCACGTAGTGACAGTCACCAAAATGCTTCGAGCAGAATACGTTTCATTTGGTCACTTCGAATTTATTTCTCTTCTCAACAGCGTCACATTGCGCTGTGAGCTTTTGGTATTGCGAGAAACGATGAAATACTCGCGTGCATTCGAACGCGTGTTGAGCAGTAGTTGCTCAGGTACACAAGTCTAAGACCACCACGCACTCAACTGGGCGAGAAAAAGCGCGCGCCGAAAACTACCGGGAGTGGATCGGTGCGCCTTCGGCTCCTGAAAGTGGCGTCGTATTGGACGGAATAAGCGAGGTTTCTCTCTCCGCTGTCCTCTTCTGCAGTGGTCACTCGGGGGGCAGGAGATTGGAACGGAGTGTTTTAATTCGTTGATTCTGGCGGTGTTCTATATATAATAAAAACATAACTTTACAGACGTGACCCCCCAACCGATAATATACTACAAAAAAAAAATCTAGGGTATTAGAATATTTGAAAACTCCTCAGTGTCCCTCAAGGCCAGAAACGGGCTTGTGCTGCTATACTATAAAATGTTGGTAGCCTCCTCCTCTCTGAGCCGTGGCTACGCATTCAGAACATTGTGAAACGCAGCCGATTCGAAGTAGCTGTGAAAATCCCGATGGGTCGACAGTACTGAGCAGAGACCGAAACTGGAGTGCATATTTTACTCAGATACGGCCGACTCTCGCCTCCGTATATGAGGGCATCACGTCGTCTGAGGAGCTTCATTTTCGGGAAATTGAGTCGGGCAGCGGTGACTAGAGTCACGTACTGGAACTTTGCAGAGTATTGCATTCTTTTTCCGTTCGCCGGCGTCCCGCTTACAGGATGATGCGAGTCACGTGACACCGCGTCGCCATATGTCTTCCAAGCTCGCGTGCGGAATAAGTGCCTTGTGCGGGAGTTCTTTTTTAGGTTGTCCGTCAAACTGGATGGAAACAACAGACAAAGGCAGCCTGCCTCTAGATGTGGTAACAGGGTTTGGACAGAAAAGGCGTTATCTCTGTTCCTGAAGGAAAACTGGATCTGCAACGGCGGTCAAAGTGGATTCCCAGAATCGGTTGAGAAAATTATGTGCTAATAAAGAAGACCTTATTGTGCGAGGTACACTGGTTCGCTGGTATCACATTCCATTTGCTTAGGCTCAAAGCAAGCGCAGGAAATAGTCAAAGCGCACATGGTGTACCTGAACGGATCAGGTGGTTGCATTTCCAAGCAGTGTGCCGCACTCGCGCAGGAAGCACCGAGTCTTTTTTGCTTTCGGAATTTCTTAAAAGCTATGCTGACCATAGCTGGAATATCTATCATATTGGTGAGAGATACATGAATTCAATTGTGCATAAATAATCATACTCGGATCGTGCGTGCACATGGGTGCCTTCTCATGAGCAGATAAATACGCTCCCGCACCTTTTTTGAATTTTGATTGTTACTGCTTATGTACCAGAAATCTATCTCAGGACATTTGTTAGCTATTTATTTCAACTTTACTGTTGCTGCGGCACTCAGCACTAGAAAACCAGCGCAATACATATGTTGGGTGCTAGCAAATAGTAATTTCAAGGTCAGTATACATCAACCACACATAAAGGCGATGTACCGTCTTTGCCAAAAGTAACCCGAGTAGGCCAGCCGGCCGGCGGAGCAAGCGCAGGGCCGAGCTGCGGCGTGGCGGTCGCCGTCAGTGGTCGCTGCTCGCCGGCTGTGAGTGTAAGCGTGCTGACGTAAGGCTGCTCCCTCGCTATCTTTTTTGGGATGTTAAAATGTAAGCGGGTACTATGTGCGGCGCCCAATTTTGTTCCTTTAGAACGCTGTGCTAGTCATGGAGGGCGCTGTGCACAGCAAAACACACTCAACGCTAATTTTGGGCTGGCATCGTGAATCTGTGCTCTTCGTTAAAAGGCCTTGCATGTTGAATCCCAAAACACAACTCCCGTAGATGAAGTGATTCGAAAAGTTTTTTTTTGTCTCGTTTGGATTGTTAGCACTGGGAGATAGGACACAATATAAATCTGGGTTTGGTGTTACTCGAAATTCCTACTCTGCGATGGGACACTTCGCTGAGCTAGAGAGAAATAAAACGAGGCGATATTTTCCGCGGTTTCTAGTACAGCTATTCGTGTCCATGTAATGAGGCGAATTCGTTATTTTCGCATTAGCCGCCGCTTGTTAATGCACAGAGGTGCTTAATGATTTTTGAGATCGCAACGCCAAACTGAATGCCGAAAATCTGAGCAGAGATGGCAACTGCTTCAAAAAAGCCGGATGAGTGATGTAAATGTTCCCTAGCATGTGATGCCCCAAGAAAGCCTTGCTATTGGGAAGGATGCCCATTAAGACGTTTTGCTCCCACTTGCATTGAAATTCTCTCCGAATTAAGCTTCTTTTTTGCTGCCAGGGAGTTCAGTAAAGACGGGACTCGCAGGTTTGCAAGCTTGATGTTTGTTGCGCTTGAAGGTTCTATTCCAGTAACTTATTTATCGAGTCACCGATGCACCACTCTGCCAGCGGGCACTTAAATACCAATCAAGTCACTAGGTAATAGGCAATAACACAAATATAATTTGCAGTGCAAATCAAATGCTGCGTTTCCGGATTTCTTTTCACTTCCAGAACGTGTTGCTGTAGGTTGGTCGCATGGTGTTCCCTCGCAAAAGAAACAAACAAAAAAGAAACGGCCGCACTTATTGAGAAAATGGGCGACATATGTTTAAGGTGTGAGAATTACATTTTTATACAGTTCACTAAATAAACGAAGAGATTAGCAGCAGGCTAACACACGAACGTAATTACCAACGCGGAAAGCACTACGCGCTTTTTGTACGTTTCCAAATAGCAGTAAAGAGGTATTCAGCAAGAGGGGCACATGAAACAGCTGGAAGATTTTTTTTTTCTTAACTTTGCGTCACAACAAATTCGTAGTGGTCACAATAGGTCACTAGAAACCGCAGGAAAAGCGCATCGAGTTTTCGAAATCAATTCCTCGTCATACTCTTCGGACAATCCAAACGAGTAGAAGAGCGTGTATTTGTTAATTCGTTACAACTACGAGAGCACTGTACCGATAATAAACGCGAAGGCAATTTAACGAAGAGCGAGCTTCACAGCGCCAGAAAAAGGAGCATTGAGCGAGTGATGCTATGCGGAGCGCCCTTACTCTGTAGCGCAGCGTTTTGAAGGCGCCAAATCAGGCACCGCACATGATACTCGCTTACTTTTTATTATCCCAAGAAGGAGAGCGTGGGAGCATGTTTACGTCAGTTAGCTTACACTCGCCGCCGGAGAGCAGCGGCCAGCGACGGCGATGGCAGCGCCGCTACTCGGCCCCGTGCCTGCTTCGCCAGCTGGCTGGGTTGCTCGCTTACTTTCGGCAAAGACGGTACCTACTATGTCAACGTCGTACTGATTTTGAAGGTTTGAAGGTTTATTTCCGCAACTGGTGTTGCGAGGACAGCCAGGGAAAAAGCTGTATAGACAGCTTGAGAGGTCCTGGCTTCCTCTTACAGAGCAGCATTGACGGCGGCGGAGTACAATACATGAGGTTTAGCGAATTGGCGACAGAGGGGTTGACGATGGAAGTACAACATTGCTATACTATCTAGCAAGCTAAAAGTGCAGTATATTCACATCCGCATGATTCAGGAAATAATAGAGCAAACCTCATTTTTGTTTTGACGATAAAAATAGTCAAGACAAGCGCATCAGCGTTACTTTCCCGTCACGTTGATGGCAGTGCAAACTAGTTAGGCTCATGAAAACAAATTCGCTTCAGCAAAGCAGCCCAGTCGGAGTTCTTAGTGCAGTGAGAGCAAGGTAACTAATAATGATAATTAAAATGAAATTAGTGAAATGTATGTTGGTTGGTTTACGCTGTCCTGGTGAACCCGAAGTATCACTTTTCGTGCTCTGTACAAAGCAAGTCATTGTTTCATAGTGTAATCAAGCTCCGTAGCCCGTCCTTCGTGTCTGGCGCAGCAGTGGCGACGTACGACATTCTACACGCCTTAATAATACACACATTTTCCTGCGATATTCGCGGACATGCGCATTCGCACAGTCACTTTATAATACACTAACGTCAGCGCGCAGCTTGTAGAACACGAGGTGATCCAAACAGTCCGGAATTTGCGAGTGCAAATCACCTGCAGCTTCAGCCAGTCCACACACACGCACGCACGCACGCACGCGCGCGCACACACACACACACACACAAACACACACTAAAATTTTCCCATCGATCGCAGACTACAGTAATAAAGTTAAGAACCACACAATCACAGTTGGTTGAGTTCTTAATAAATGTGCAAAGAATATTATTCCTTTGCTCATTTTAAAGACATGTTCCGTGTTTACGAAGGCAGTCACTCGCCGTTCAGATGGCGGCCGTGCCCGGTGGTCTGGAAGGGAAATGACATCCGCGGGAACCTTTCCGGTACTCTTAAAATTTTCCAGTTACTCTAGCGGTGACAGTGTGCAAGCGCCGCATAGCTGAGTGCTGGCCTACAGAATGCGGGTAGGAGGTTATTCAAGGAGCTCTACGACTCGAAACATGGCATGCACTTGCCGCATCGATCTCAATTTTAATTCTTGTATATTGACCGAACGCCTCAATCAGGTGACCACTCAATATAAAGGGAATGGACACGACAGCATCATTATCAGCGCCGCTTCACTCTACTATCGCTGAGAAACCGGTGCGCGCTTCGCAAAACGGCAAGCTACTGCTCCCGCTGAAACATTCCTCCTTAAAACTATTTGGAGTGAGTGTCGAAGCTACGAAGAAACTAAAGCAGTCCTACCGCGTCCACCTTACGTATAAGCGGTCTGAAGCCAGCATTGTGTTCTGGAACATGGGACGCCTGTTTTTAATTCGAAGGTACACATGCGGGCGCCAGAGACGAGCAATAACAATGGGTCTCACGCGTTTTATTCCACTTTGGCTCGCAATATCATTCCGTCAGAGTCCACGTGTGATTGCACAAGTAATTGAAACAGAGCTTTCGCATCAGTTCAACGAGGTTAAATCCAGTAAAAACATGTATGCGCCCTAATAACGGTTTCTTTTTGCTTGTAGCCAGTTACTTCGCAAACTTGACTTTGGTTTATTGCTTAACTCATTTTGAATTTTTTTAGCAGAAATTTAAAAAAAAAGTTTGTGCTAAAAGAAAAAGTCCAAAATGAGTTAAGCAATAAACCAAAGTCAAGTTTGCGAAGTAACTGGCTACAACCAAAAGAAACCGTTATTAGGGCGCATACATGTTTTTACTGGATTTAACCTCGCTGAACTGATGCGAAAGCTCTGTTTCAATTACTTGTGCAATCACACGTGGACTCTGACGGAATGATATTGCGAGCCAAAGTGGAATAAAACGCGTGAGACCCATTGTTATTGCTCGTCTCTGGCGCCCGCATGTGTACCTTCGAATTAAAAACAGGCGTCCCATGTTCCAGAACACAATGCTGGCTTCAGACCGCTTATACGTAAGGTGGACGCGGTAGGACTGCTTTAGTTTCTTCGTAGCAGAAAGTGAAGTGGAACTCAAGAGATTTCTGATGCGCGTACAAGAAGAGAGTGAGAAGTTTGGGCTTAAACTGAACATTAAAAAGACAGAGATCATGGCGTCTTACCCTATCAAGTCCTGGAGCATCAAGGGACAAGAAGTGGAAGCTGTGACAGATTTTCTCTTCTTGGGCTCCAAGATTACCCCGGAAGGAGACTGCAGGCATGAAATTAGAAGACGCCTGCTTCTGGGAAAGAGAGCAATGGTTAGCCTTGACCGCCTAGTAAAGAGCCAAGATCCGTATAACTCGTGCTATGGTCTTTCCAGTTGTGATGTATGGATGCGAGAGTTGGACTGTGAAGAAGGCTGACCGCCGAAGAATTGACGCATTTGAATTGTGGTGCTGGCGGAGACTCTTGAGAGTTCCTTGGACTGCCAGAAGATCAAATCAGTCGATATTGTCGACCATAAACCCTGGTCATCTGATGAGAAGAGAGGAGTCGCTGGAGAAAGATTTGATGTTGGGAAAGGTTGAGGGTCGCCGGAGAAGGGGTAGGCAGCGAACGCGATGGTTAGATGGCATCCTCGAGGCGCTGCAGATGAAGTTATGTGATGTTAGGAAGATAGTGAGAGACCGGAAAGCGTGGCGTGACATGGTCTATAGGGTCACGAAGAGTCGGACAGGACTGAACGACTTTACTGAACTGAACTGAACTGAACTGAACTGAACTGAGCGCAAATTTCACTCTGTCCAGTGCTCTTTGAGGCCTTTTGTCAGAAAGTAGAAGGTGGCGCAGCGGTGGATGGAGCAGGAACAATGCTACCGGCGGTCGACGGTGCCGACGTATATAGCTTCGTTTGTGGAGGAGTCTCGCTCTGTGTCTCGTTCTATTGCAGATATCTGGGTTTCGCAAAAGCTGGCGCGTAGTGTTTCTATTCTTGCAGCGCACTTTGCGCACTGAGAGAGGCAATACGCTCTTGCTGGGAGAGTAATTTGCGATACATTGCTGTTTCATTGTTTCGATACTGCTTTGTTACTTATTTTTGAGGCGAAACCTTTATACGCCCCGTTAACGCAAAAGTCGGTACCGTCCATCATATTTGGTCTAGGGGATCTGTGATTGGTCAATTAGGACTGCGACATCGTCGCTGCATAGAACAATCAGCAACCGACTGCAAATTCTAAAGGACCTCTTTGCCCACGTGGCGCCGCGCAAAGAACGAAACTAATTACGTACCACATAGCATGGAAAGCGCCTTAATTTTGCAACCTGTGTAAAATAAAGTAAATGATGTAACTGATTTCGGTGAGGGAAAGTTTTTCTTTGTTTTGGGGATTTCAATCCACGACCCTTAGGTTGCAAGAAAAAGAGCTCCCGAGCCACTCAAGATACGCCCCTAATCCTTCAGAACAAGCAGGTTTAATATGCATCTCGCACGATTAAGGAGTAATGCAACAAGTCCACGAGAAAGCAAAAAAAAATACAACTGACGAAAATAAAAGGAGAGATGAGAGACACGCATTAAACAGGCAAAAAGTAAAGGCTGTAAACAAAACTCACGATACTACAATTGGTTCTTTCGTTTTCACGGTATGTGAGGAGTCTTTAGTTGACACCGAATTTTATCACTTTTGTATTTTGCAGCATAAGTAAGTGGTACCCTCCCCCGTGGTGTAGTAAATAGGTCGCTCGATTGCTGTGCCCAAGAGTGCGGGACAGAATCTGGCCGTTGTGGCAGGAAAAAACGGCGCCGTTCTAAAAGCTAGGCGATGTCAGTGCACGTTAAAGAACCCAGGTGGTCAAAAATACTCCGCAGCCCTCCACTATACGGTGTCCCTCAGGGCCTGAGTCATTTTGAGACGTTAAACATACGCATGATTGTCAACTTCGAAGCATTACCTAATTCAGCAGACCCCGTCAGTATGTCCAAGGAATTGCAACCACTGACGTTGTCCACATGAGGAAAACAATAAATAAATGCGCACGCGGATCAATGGACGAGGGGCTTGTGGATATTTTAGTCATCTAGAGCCAGTCAATTGCATTTTCAGAAACAAGATGATTGCGCATGGAGATTCTGGTATGTTATGAGCTCTGCTAAAACGTGTGTGTGTATGTCGGGCTTTTAGGTGATACTGCGACATGATGCGCTTTCGGAAAGCGCTGAACATCGCTATCTGAGACTGGACCTCGTCCCTCGAAACGGAAACAGCGCTTGATGATCGGATAGCCACAATATTAATGTGGGATCAACTCCTTACCTTTACCGAGAGCCTAATATTAGCAAGATTTACAGGTCAATATAAAGATTCCTTCCCATACGCCGAGACATTTCTTACGCGTAATACGCCTATAAAGATTCTCCTGAACCTTCTGTGCTCTTGAAAACTTTTTCCAAGGTCGTAGGGTGTACCAGGCATGTTGGCATGTACAGGTTTTATTTATCGTGCTAGCAGAAATGCCAGCAGTAGTAAGTTCTTTGAAATTTCTGGCCGAAAACACACAAAAACCGAAACTTGGAATCATACGAAACATCCCGGTCGTCTCATGCCTCAAAACAGGAAGCCGGCTTGAGCCTCTTTTTAAAACCTGCGCACGAGAAGAACGCGTTAGTTTCAACATGGAATTGTTCTGACGACTTGCGTCTGACCGGCTGCAGCAGCTTGGCTGTTTCGACATTATGCACCAATGTTTTGCCCGGGGAGTAAGCGAACGAGTGTGAAAGAAGGCCAGGTCCAGACGGCAAGGTCGTGAAGGCAAGGCAAGGTATGCCGTGTCAGCGTTTAATCTGATGGAGAAAACCCAAGCGCGCGCCAGAGCCGGCGCCGCGGGACGATGATGATGGTATGTACAAGAGGAAGAAGATCATGGTATGTACAAATGAAAGAAGATCCGTGGAGAGCTCACACGAGTTTTTCTAGATGCAAGCGCCCTCAAGGAAATGTTTCTAGGGAAGTGACGACGAGAAGGCTGCACTAACGTCCGTGAAGGTGGCACCACAGACACAGACTATCCCTCATCCTCAGTAACCTCGAAGCAAAGGCAGCAAGTACACTTGGATGACGGCAGTTCAGTCACTCGAGCGTGCAAGGACCTTACGGCCCGGAGTGGTGCGCTCTAAATTTGCGACAATGGCTGCACACGCTGAAACGACGCCGCGGAAACGTCTCTATAATCATCGGTCTGCGAATTTCTATTCTGGTCTCCTTTCTTTATTCCTTCACTCCAGGCAGACGATACATGCGCACAATCCTTAGCGATTGAAAGGCTCTCCGTTACTCACCTAAGCAAAGCCGATACACGTGAGTTGTACTCAAGATTGTCCGCTCAGATGTACAATAGGAGTTTAATCCTGCACATTACCATTATAGAAGTACTTGCTGCAGTGCTAATTGGTTCATGCTAATCAATGTGACAGCGCAAGAACAAGATCATAGGAAAGAGCGGCTTTCTTTCTATCCCTCTTCTTTTGAACGCTACTACTGGCAGTCATCCGAGCTTGAAATTTATTTTGAAGTTTCTGAAGACGACGTGGTAGGCATATATTTCAACTCCTGTCTGCTTGCGTTGGGATTTCCAGGGTATGTTGCGTCCCACGTGATCCACTAGTAGGTGTTGCTAGCGCAAACTAACAGCTCTCAGCAAGTGCTGTGAGAGAGGTTGACTTCCGCTTTGGCGAGAGAAGGAGCAACAAGTTTTAATAAATGGGCGACGATTGAAGCTGCCTCACCCCACTAGGGACATGAACGATACGCCCTCTTGGTTAATCTACGCCTTGCCCGGACGCGTATTGACAAACCATATCCCGTAGGAGCACTCGAGCAGACGAAGCTCTGACGCGCTAGCACGTGACACAATGCCACTTCCGCGAGTAGCAGCGACGCTGTTTCTCCCTAGCGCCTTGTGACGAGACTACTCATGGTTTCAGTTTCGTTTCACGCAGGGCTCGCATTTACGTCTTTTTTCCCGCTGGTGTTTGTCAAAGGTACTCATGTTTCGGTGTCGTTTTCGCGCAGCGCCCGTATTTTCGCACGGCTGTCGGCTGAAGTTCCCGTAAAAATAAAGCGAATTGCCGTCGGCTAAACGTTCGGGCGCGCCTTATGACGAGACTCCTCATGCTTTCAGTTTCGTTTCGCGCAGGGCTCGCATTTACGTTTTTTCCCCACTGGTGTTTTTCAAAGGTACGCATGTTTTGGTGTCGATGTCGCGCAGGGCTCGTATTTCCGCACGGCTGTCAGCTGAAGTTCACGTAAAAGTCACGCAAATTGCCGTCGGCTAAAAGTTCGGTGACGCGATCACGTTAATTTCGGTCCACTGACCACTGCGCGGGCTTTTTGCTCTGGTGTTCTGTAAACGTCGGTCGGCTACCGGTCACGTGTCACGTAAATTTCAGTCTAGTGGTCACTTGCGCGGCTGTTCTTGTTCTGGTATGTTCTGGAATCGTCGCTCGGCTCGGCTACATTCCGAAGTTTGCACTTCTCTCCATCCGCATTGCTCCGCGCACTCCGTCCGGTGCTTCTGGGTTGTACGCACGTGCACTTGGTTCATTCGTTGCACGCTGCGCTAACCAGGGTGATTTTGTGCTTGGCGAACTTGTGTGTCAATTGCGGATAACTATAGATTATGGATGAGCTCCCAGAGCCGCTCGAGCTCGTAAATGATGACCTCGCGACAAAAGGGCACGGATCAGTGTATCGGGCGAACCTGGCAAACGAGGCAGCCGTTAACGAATGGCTGGAAACTTACAGCGTCGAAACCAACACGTCTTGGATCGTGCAAAAGGTTCAAAGGGAGGGAGAAAGGTACGTACATTGCCAATCAGCTCGCATTGCTCTTAGCAATATATTTCAATCATTGTCAAATTATGTATACTCGGCTAGTGCTATATGTGGGTTGAATTTTAGTCAATTTAATAAAAAGTGGAGCTACATTTCTTGCTTATACTGGAGTCGAAAGTACACGAGTGCAATATATTAGGCGATGCAGCTAACTGCATCGCCTAATATATTAGATGCAGTTAGACCTATGCAGTTAGCTGGCAAGCGCCAGAGAAGAGACTTTTGAAGGAAGTCATCACCTCGAAGCTAAATGACTCATTGTAGAAATGATGACACAAAGTGCTAGTCACATGCCGTCAATCTGATAACTTTCCCTTGTAAACGTTCGTAAAATCAGTTTACAAAAAAAAATCTTAGCCAAAGAACTTATACTCAGTGAACATCCAGTGAATATCTGCCGCAAATATTAATAATATATCATTATAGTATACATTGTAATGTTCACGTTGAAGAGAGTAGAAAGTGGACATGTACCAAATACCCACATATGCCCACACATCTCTTGAAGAGATATTAAACGATATTCTGTAGATATGTAGCCAACATCTTTTTAGGGGTTGTGAGCTGTGTAGAAAGAGTACTGCACTTTATAATAAGAGCAATCAGAGCAATTGCTGAAAAATGCTAAAGATGATAATTGTTTATCAGAGGTAAAAATTTCCTACTTGTTTCTTGCTGGGATCCTACTAGTTCCAGTAGTACTGGTATATTAACACATTTCCCATAGCCACTGGAATCGGTAGCAGCTGGGTCTCCCTGCAGAAGGTCGGCTGGGTGCATTGGTTCTGGCGGGCCTGTTGACCTATGGAAATCTTGGTGCAGCAGCTGCCTAGGGCCACACTATCAAAACGAAGACAAGGGCAAAGGTTTCATAAGTATGAATCATACTTTATTATTTTCCATGTCTACAAAAGTTCCGCAATCTGCATGGACACTTTTGTCTTGTTGTCTGGTACTGCTGCAAATGTTCCAGATTCAATCAGATGTTGCAATGAAGTTAGCTGCAAAGAAAGATTTTTTTCAGAAAAACATGGTACCAACACCACACTACTTTAATTTAAATATCAACAATTTGGAAAACAGCCATTCAAGAACAATGCATTTGGATTACGTTTGTGTACTTGCATCGCCAAGGGCTTAGATTACGTCGAACCAAAGCCATCATCTCAGCTTTTAAATATTAGTTGATGGCATGGTACCCTGTCAGTTTAACAGTCAAACCATTCCATATGTGACACACCACAAATTGTTAGTGCTGTGCTTCTCATGCCTATACAGCTGCTTACAGTGCTATCAATCTTGTTTCTGTCTAGTTGGAGCTTATTCAGAATCAGTGCGTGGCGAGCCTGTGTATGCATTTGGACAGAATATGAGAATGAAAGTGTGTGCAATGACAACTGGTGCATGTGGAGAACATGAACTTCATGTGTTATACGTCAACTATGCGAGACGAGTGCAATCCACTGTGTGCGTAGTCTTCTCTATAACTCGAACTAATTCACTGCACTACAACATTGTTATCAACCATTTTTATCCTCATTCTCCTTTAATTTCCCTTTTCTCCCTTCTCTAGTGTGGAGCAGCACGCTAGGGTCACATTGCTGCTGGCCGAACTCTCCACCTTTCTTTTCATTGAATTATTTTCATCGCTATCATGCTTATTCACGGTGCTTTGGGCCTCCTTGCAAACACAAATGTGGCTATTTGCAATTCAAAGTAGGTTCTTTGATGACTGCATGGCTGCCCAGTGTCATTTGTAGAACTGCAGTCACATCTGCTACTTTTTCCTGCCGAAAAGTTGAAGGCATTTGCCAGTAAAACAAACTGCTTCTGCATAAATGGTTTACAATGTATTGCTTGCCGTGCATTTACTAAACAGTAAAGGCATTGTTTCACCTAAATTTAGAAGCAGTGCATTTAAGTTTTGTTTAGTATAGTGTCCCAAATTGACTTAGGCTCTGCAGGATTCTGTAGTGTAGGTCTCCGGCTCATTTTTGACCAATGATATTTTTTTTAACATGCACTTACATCACACAATAAATGGGTGCCTTATATTGTTTTCTATAAAAACATGGTCGCTATGGCTGGAATTGAACTCAGGTTCCTCAAATTTAAATGCCTAAAACTGGTTCTTTCATACTATTTCCTAGACAACTTTCATCGGGGTAGCCTTGTAGTACCTAATTTACTATAAACACACTTCTGGCACATGATGATGGCATTAACAAGCGTTTCTTGTGCCAGAAGTGTGTTTATAGTAAATTAAGTACTATAAACATACTTCTGGCACATGATGATGACATTAACAAGCGTTTCTTCTTGATTTCCTCTACCTTTTCCTCGCTATCCCTTTATTTCCGCCGCCCCAGTTCAGGTGCTTCAGATATCAGATAGCAGATACCGAGTCCTGCAAACATCTTTTCTTTCCTTTTGTATATACAATAAATAACCACTACCACTACCACTACAAGCGTTTCTAGAAATGTTGGATGGCTAGCTGACCAGTGTGCAAACCATAAGGGAGTGATGTCAAAATACTCTGGTTCTCCCCTCTTCAAGTGTTGCTATAATTTGTGAGCTTAATCCTTTAATTTTGTAGCAGTGCTTCCTTCTCCAAAATATTGGTAGGCATAATGGTGCAAGTACAACATGTCACCTAATTCAGAAGCTTTTGAAGTGGCTTTAAGATAGTTTGGAATTCAAGTTAGCCAAGGTCACTTTGAGATGTATACAAGGAATAAACAGTTGTTGTGAAAGCCAGCACTTATTTGACTCAATATTAAACTGCACCATTCTGCATAAGCATGTTATGAGGTGCCCACGACTTCAAAAATAAACACTCTTGTTTCTTCTTCCCCTGACACTTGAGCAGAATACCAATCACATACATAAAGAGTTACAAAATACAAGTTACACAGCATGCTATGTCACTGCCTCTGCTTAACAGGTGCAGTTAAGTTAGCTACTGCGCTCAAAAAATGCCTATTCAACGCAGTGCTCTCAAAAAAGTGTGAGTACTTTAAGAGGGTGGAAAGTCTGGCTGGTTGGTGCATGATCTGTGGCTAAAAACAGCGCTAACACGAGACGAAGCAGACGAAACAGCGTCGCGTCCCCTCTGCTTTGTCTCGTGTCAGCACTGTTTTTAGCCACAGAAGCGTGAGTACTTGGTTATCGAGTTCACCTAATATCCCACTACTTTCAGAATCAATAGTTTGACGTTGCCAGATTATGGGCTTCAGAAAAGGGCGGTTGCCGCTATGACCAGGGCGCCGTAATCATGCGTGCGTTCACAAAACGAGAGCATGTTTTCACTTTAGGGATTATTACAGCTAATTTCAGAAAACTGGCTTCGCTGTACGAGAATGTTGACATATAGAAACATTTCCGTATTTAAATGCCGGAAACTGGAAAAAAAATCCTGAGTGCAAACAGCTGCTCACAAGGTAGCATTATATGAGAGACGGTCTTTGAGATGTAATTTAGCATCGGTAGTAGTCTACATACGCCCTTGGGTAGGCCAGTAGCTTTAGCATCCTTAGCGAAGACCCCCTCGAGCAGCGATGCAGCATCACAGCAAATGTTTCACAAATACACCACGTAATCATATTTTTTTTTTCTCTTTCCCCCCCCCCCCCTTTTTGCCCCCCCCCCCATATTCTAGCGGTGCTTATCCAAATATTGCAGTGCTACTAACCAAGGCACGTTCAGCGACTAGTGGCTCCAAGGCGAGCATCCAACAGCGCTGCGCAACTTTTTTGGAATCGACGCACTTGCACATCCAGCACCAGCACAGTCGGCATCCAGCATGCTTAGGCAGCAAAAGTTCAGCAGTCGTGGCTTCACAAAATCGCTTGCTGTCAGAGTCAAACACCAGACTTCGAGATGACGGCCAAAACACTTGTTTCGAACTGCAAGCATCACAGTATCCAGCATCCAAATGACACGGCTAGGGCCACTGCGTTTATAAAGCCTCAAAACTGCGGCCGCAGCACCCTTTAAGCCACAGGCACTACCTCTAAGCCATGGTAGAAGGATACGCGCTTGTCTGGCTAACTAACGCCCCAACGCCAGCGTCGGCGAAGCAACGGCGCGCGCGTGTGCGTCGCCATCTTTCTTTGGCGCACAAAAATAGAAACAAGCAAAAAACAACTTAAAGGAACTGACGTCGTGTCATGTGCTTGCGCGTCAGAGCGTCGTCTGCTCGAGTGCTCCTACGGGATATGGTTTGTCAATACGCTGCCCTGACGATCATTACTTGCTTGTCTTTTGAGCTAGCGGATAGCAGAGCGGCCACCAATGAAGAGCGGGATGGGGAATGTATGGAAGGAATAACGCGCGGTGGCGGTCAGGCTCACGGATAGAAATATAAGTAAAATTTGTCGGGCTAATTGGTTCATAGTTCAATGCAATAAAAAGCTGCGCTAATAAGACACGGACGAAGGAAAGCTAGAACGCACACAAACGCAGACTGACAACTTTATTTCGTGAAGAAAACCAAGGCATAATACGCGATCTCCGCTACTATCTAATCACAAAAAACAGCAAGCGAAGAAGTGACGTGCACTAAAACAACACAAAATATCAAATTTTGCTGCAGAGATGATAAACTTAACTTGGGCCGGCCCACTAAGTAAACCAAAACCAAAACTCTTCGAGTCTAACGGATTATCAGCACAACCATCAAATGGTAATGCACGAATACAACACAGTGATGCAAGACAAAACCAATAGTACATCATACCACCATCTTCAGGCGGGACAACGAAACATGGTATAAAAACCAGGTCACACAAGCAGCTTATCCAAGCCTCGTCAGAAACAAGGAATGCAGTGAAAAAAGGCACCAAGTCAGGCTAAAACCAATTGTCTAACAATAATACCAGCCAGAACAACAACACTAACAAAAAAAATCGCGAAGCTATGACATCCGACCGACACGCAACCCACAACGCGGATACATGAAAAAAGACCAAAGCAGAGCCTATACATGACCTTCTAAAAACTTAAATTCTTTTTCCGACAACGAAATAGAGGGCTTGCTGACGCAAAAGCTTGTGGTGCTGATGTAGATGGTTTCAATTACTAGGCGCTCCCAATTGTCTATTGTCCTGGCCAGAAACTTCGTCCTCTCAAATTAAGGCACGCATTCCCGTTTGTTGTCTTTCTTGCAGTGAGCACAGTGCTCGGCCAAAAACCCTCTTTCATTTTTCTCCACATTCAACTTGTACTTTTGTTCTTTCATTAAAGCATCTGCCGGTTCGGCCTATGTAAACCTTTCCACAACTTAGGGGAATGCGGTAAACTACTCCAGAAGCACATTCTGTGAATTTCCTTTGATGTTTGATAATGCAGGGAGGCTTCCTATTCTCTTTGATCATCGCACACACCTTCGAGAGTTTGCAAGGTGCGGCGAAAACGATGTTGACGCCGCCTTTCTTCGCAATTCTCTTGACATTGTGCGAAAATTTATGAAAATACGGGATTACGTGGATCTTCACTGACTGCTGTCCTTCATTACTTTTGCTGCCAGACTTCATTTTCTGTAGCAGTTTCTCGCACTCGCTCGAAATGATATGCGGAGGATATCCAGCAGCTCACAAACGCTGACGCTGATGCTGAAAACTTTCTTCAGCCATATGGACGCATGGCTTTTCCAGGGCCGATGTGATGCACAGCGAAATGATGCCTCTCTTGACCAGCTTTGAATGGGCACTGGTGCCTTTTTTCACTGCATTTCTTGTTTCTGACGAGGCTTGTATAAGCTACCTGTGTGACCTGGTTTTTATACCATGTTTCGTTGTCCAGCCTGAAGATGGTGGTATGATGTACTATGGGTTTTGTATTGCATAACTGTGCTGTATTCGTGCATTACCATTTGATGGTTGTGCTGATAATCCGTTAGACTGGAATATTTTTGGAGATTTTTGGTTTTGGTTTACTTAGTGGGCCGGCCCAAGTTACGTTTATCATCTCTGCAGCACAATTTGATACTTTGTGTTGTTTTATTGCACGTAACTTCTTCGCTTGCTGTTTTTTTTTTTTGTGATTAGATAGTAGCGGAGATCGCGTATATATGCCTTGGTTTCCTTCACGAAATAAAGTTGTCAGTCTGCGTTTGTGTGCGTCCTACCTTTCCTTCGTCCGTGTCTTATTAGCGCAGCTTTTTATTGCATAGAAATATAAGGCTTGCTATGGGTACTTGTAGAATTTGCGCTGGGGTCGGTGGTATTCTATATCTCACTACGACTGACATGTACAACTCCGTCTCATGCCGAGTCCAAAGCCTTCTCATCCTCTTGTTTAAGAAGTGGCAGAGGGGTGCGTAGCCGGATTGTTTTCTTTGAAGTATTTGGTGACGTCGTGATAGTCGTAGAGAGCACTATTGGTCGTCAGGAGGGAAGAGCGTAGCGCCGGGGCCCGAAGGTAGATCTCAGGAGCGTACTCATCAATGTGACTTTTTCTACGGTTATCACAATTAAAGTACGGACGTCTAGAGCTTTGCATAAACTGTGCGACTGAATAGCCGCCGCGTTTCATTCGGCAGTTTTGAAAGTCAGCCCAAAGGTCTCTTAACGTGAGCTGGTTAATGGAGGGCGCCTGATACTGCACCTTGTCAGGGTGACAAGATTTTGAGTGTTCGCAGAATGAATGCTGCTTTATTCCCAATATTTTGATGCGGAAGAATTACTAATCTCATTAAGCAAAATCCGTCTGGTGTTATTGTAGTTGACAGTGTCAACACTCGGTGGTGACCGTGAAGGTGGCGGCAAGGGAGCGTATAATAGAATCAGTTCAAGGAGGAATCCTGTTCGTCACTGAGGTTTGAACCTAGTCCCTCGGCGCGACAGGCGTACATTCAATACGTAGGCCGTGAGGGGCAGCTGGACAAGCGTGTTAGAGTTTCATCTAATGACGCGCATAGTACGTATAACTTTCTGACTTGTTTTCTTAGATGAGCACTGATCTCACAGTAATAATATTCGTCAAATGCAACTGGGCAGTTTGGCGGTTTAGCTTACGCTCAATGATTGTGGCAGGCCACCACGCACTAAATCATCAAATGCGCTTCGGCTACTACTTGCTACCTGGCCGCGCAAATTCGTCAATTTGTTGCTGCAGGGTCCGAATCTTACTGGTCGGGTGTAGAACAAGCATGCATGAAAACTCATTAAATGAGAGAATTGAAATGAATTTATAAGTATTTGGAGCATAATCGCTACCACAAATTTAGTGGTGAGTTTGCATTCTCACACGTGAGCTGTTTTAAGCTTCTTTGTTTCGATTTCGGGAAAATAATAGAAATTACCGACGAAACCACCACAAGCAACGTCTGTTTCAGCGTTATGTTAACTTTTTGCACGCTGTAGGCACAGACCGAAAGTGAATAGTTGGCCGCAAATATGGCTTACTGCTACGTGAAGGTGCGAAAATATGAAATGCCGAGATTGTGCGGTATAGTACAGTTCTTAGATTTTCTCCTGCGCCTTGGCTCTTCTACGCTCACGTTGATTGGGCGGATAACGAGTTGAAGGCGCCACGGCGACGGACACTGGGAACACAGGTAAACTGAAGAACTCGCTTTATAAACACGAGATACAATACCGAAGCGCACATACGCATATACAAGAGACTTGAAAGGCGACTTCATTTCTAGTATACAAAATTAGCTCATCACTATGCGAAGCTGCACAAGTCACACAGCTAGGTCACAGAGCTTTAAAGCTCGCATTTCTCACATCAAGGGTTGTCCAAAGCCGGTGCCTGCCTAAATCATTTCCTGAAGTTTGATAAAAAACCAAATCTCACTACGCGACACGCTCTTAAGTAGCCTTGTCAGAATTGCCTTGAAATGAGATAAGCGGCGACATGGAAAAAGCGTATTTCCCGCCAATCGCGAGGAGGTTCGCCCTTTACCCATTGCTTACTCGAATTTTCGAGCGCCTTCTCTGTGCGCGCATTCCCTTATCAAGTTCACATAGTGAAGGGAGGAATAGGGACGGGTGCTGCGCAGCGGAAATTGTCAAGCATCCCTTCTGTTGCATTCTACAACGCTTTGTTCTTTCTTTACCAATGGCGAATGTGCCAAAAACGCTCTGAAAAGTGGCCTTCGATGCCATACCATAAGAAGATGCCTTACCATAGTGCTTTTTGCCCAGTTAATTTGAACGTACTACCCAGAAAGCGACACGCCGCTGCCCACACAAAGTGAACATCCAAGTTCTGGTCGACCATCATTTCACAGAACGCCTTGCGTTCGCATTGAGCCTTCGTGCTTCCAGTCACGCACAAATGTCGATTCGGAAAGGTTCTGACCGTACGGTGTCTCTGAATTCAGCACATCGCTGCTCAGTCGCCGCACACAAGTACGCGCGCTTTCATGCACAAGTGAGCGGGAACGTTCACGACTCAGACTTGCCTGGCAGCTTCTTTTTATTCTCATAAGCTCGGAAGCTTGGCAGGTGCCTCACATCCACAGACATTTCGAGCTTAGCACACCTGTTCCATGGCTCGCCTTCAAAAGAGCATGTAGCGCGAAACGTTTCGCCGATCGTCCCAGTGATCGCGTTGTGCGCGGGTACCAACCCAAAATTCTGAACCATGGCGGCTTTCTGGCATGCGTTTTCTGATCTCCTCTTTGCATCCCTTACATTTAACCTGTCACGAGGAGATTCATCACACACGCGAGCTTATAACCATACGGACATCTCTTCTTTCATGAATCCTACCTCAATTTAGAGGTAGAAACACAGAGAGAGAAACAGAACAGGAACACTACTCTCTCTCTCTCTCTCTAATTCACTGATCCGCGCCCGTTCGACCTCCCAAAATTCAACGAAAGTGTGGAATTGTTTGTGTCTTAATTATATCATTGTGACTGCAAAACCCCAGAAAATTGAAAAAAAAAAGTTTTTTTTTGTTTTGGATGCGATTGTTACTCTTTTTTGTCCACTATATTTACTGGTGGTGCACCGATTCTCGCAGGAGTGGATTTCGTTCATTCCTTACCCTGTCGTTTCAGAGTTATCTTAACAACGTTGGACATCATGTACTACACTGAAAATTATCCCTAGTAGGTACTTGAGGCCATCAAGTTCAAACATAGCCCAAAATCTCATGCGCATATATTGTTAATAAATATAGATAGTGACAATATAGACAGATATAGAGAGGGAATTATAAATATAGAGAAAGCAGAATAACTGGTCCGAGATCCCATTTTTTTTGCTTTCTCTGATTCGGTTTTTATGTATTCTTACAACGCTGTTGTTCAATAGCCTTGAGGCAGTTTTTCTCAAAGTCCACTGCTACGAACCACCCTGCTTTTCCCGTAGTTTCCTTTATACCTGATGACAGGCTTCTTCCTCGGTACCATATCTCCAACGTTTTCAACCGTGCTCATTTCGCTGCCGCATACCCACACTGACCGTATTTCATTCATTCAAGCTACTTCAAGCCGCATCGCTCATGATTCTTGATGTGAGGTGTGGTTTTAATTTTTCAAGGCATCTGTTTCCTGTTTAGAGCACGCAACGCGCTGCAGTTTGTGCTGTTTGTTCGTGACCGAATCGGATTTTTTCTTCTGCTGGTCTGGCTACGAAAGGGGCTAGGCAGTCGACATTCGCCTTGTAATGCAGCTTGGGAAAATTACGCATAGCAAGCATGGAAAGAAAAGCCAAAGACCTGCAAAGCCGACGCCGACCACCGTAAGCATACACGCCGCATTGCGGCTGACAGGTCCCCGGCGCGGAGCTGCTGCATGTGTCGTGGAGCTTGTCCTCAGTTTCCCTATACGCGTAAGTTCTCTGTTTAATGGTACTTGGCGCTTCGGTTAGAGCTCTCTCTTCAGTGACCAGTGTTGTGGAGGGCAGTTGCTTCGATCTCGTGATATTGACCACTTTCGTCTGCGCTTAGATTGTAGAATCCGTCCTTCCTCATTCGGTCAAGAGCAGCATAATTATCTGAACACGCTCACTATTTATTTCGTATGTCGTTGTGGCAGCACTTTCATTACTTCGACGAACTGCCACGGGCACTGGAATTGTCTGGCAACGTGAGCGTATCAAAGATTTCAGCTCGCTCGCTTCCAAGGTTGGACGAAAGTTGGACGGTGGGCCCAGGTCACGACTTGAATTCAATGGTGTTTTCCTCAATGTTTTTATTTCTTCGCATCAATATTTCGCAGTTCGACGCATCTATAAAACAATATCTGTTTTCATTGCGTAGCTTTTCATTCAACAAATAGGAAATTTGATTTTTTGAGTCTGCGCAGTTCTCGAATCCTCCGGTCATAGTCGTGCATTTCTGCGTTTGTCACTTTGACAAAAAAATATTATGGATGCAATGCTCAGTCAGAATTCAATCCATGCCTGCAGTAATGCGAACGCGCACTTACCGCTACTGGTGTGATCGGGCGAGCGGAAGCAGGCCCCACTTACCCCCTCCCAAGCAAGGGCTCGCCAACATTGGCGTCGGTGAGACGCCACTGCACCTGGCACCGGACGGCCGCAGGGTACTGTCCGCCACGCGGCTGCAATCATCAAGGTCCAGTCGACATGTGAACGACCGGAACAAAAGATGAGAAATGACCAAATTCCGGTCCCTTGAAGTGTCGAGCCTTGTTACGGATAGCGGGCGCTCATTCTTTCCTTTCTTTCTGTGGTGAGCCACGGGGATAGCTTTCGGCTAAGTGGTCTAGCAGAATGCTGCCCAGCGACACCTGAGCCGATGAGCCATCCCAGATGCAACCACGCCTGGAGACAAGCGGCTGACGCCATCCATGCCGTCTAGACGGCCACCTCTTCACCCTCAAGCCAGACCCAGACAGAGGGACGTGTCAACGAGTGCGAACAGTGCTTGTGCATGTGTGTGAGAATGCGGGAGAGTGAGGTGACAGAGACACTTCTTCACAAACTGCCCTGTCTTTCCATCTGGGGGACATAGGGGATCAGCCTTATAAAATCGACGACAAGTGTGTGTCGTGGATCAGTAAAACGAATACGGTTGCACTAGTCAGTCTCCCATAAAAACGCTACCATGTAAATTTTATACATAAAACTTTTCCCATCTAACCTCAAAGTCCGGTTCCAGCGCCTTGTCCTTGCTGCTGCTCCGACAACCCAGCGGGCCTGGAACACGCAACCTGTGTCACGACAACTGGATGGCAGCTGTGGGATGTTCTGCGTGGTGTCGTTGCTTCGGTTTGGTTAGTGTATCGCCTTCTCTCCTTGAGTTTTGCCAGGCTTTGCGTAAGGTGTTCTTCCTGGTAGGAAAGTCGGTTGTAGAAGCCTGTTCGCATTTCGAACCTTGGTTTACACCAACATACTTCTGAGAGACTTGTGGTTACAAATACAGGCAGTCATGGACTGGAAAAAGCTACGGATACCGGAGCTAACGTTGATATGTGAGGAATTGGGGATTGATTTTGGGAAATCGAGAAACAAGCAGCAGATTGTCAGCGCGATCGAAGGCAACGGTTATGAAGACTAGGATGTTGTGGAATACTGGGAGGAGATGAAACGTAAAAGAAAAGAATAAATTGAGGAAAGAGAAAAGAAAGAGAAAATGAAGTTAGAGACTAAACGATTGGAGGTGAGGCTAGCGGAAGCATAGGCAGGAGTGGCGAAAGCGGACAGGGCCTTTTTTGGGAGAAGTCAGACATCCAAGCCGCATAAAGTGAAAGACTTGTCAGCTTTCACGGTGGGTGAAAATATCGGGCTCTTCCTTGTCAACTTCGAGCGCACATGCGAGAGAAACGAAATTAGTCGTTCCACCTGGCCCCAGCACCTCATTACAGTTTTGCCGTGCGAGGCCGCCGACGTGCTTACTCGGCTTACCAAAGAGGAAGCGGACGATTATGACAAGGTAAAAGCGACTTTGATTAACAAGTACCGCCTCTAAGTCGAAGCCTTTTGTCGGCGGTTCAGAAAAGCAGTGAAACGGCCTTCTGAATCTTTTCCGGACTTTGCTTACAATCTAAAGGCAAATCTGATCGAATCGCTCAAGGCCGTCGAGGTCTATGATGATCGTGAAAATGTCGTCCAACAAATCTGTTTAGAGTATTTTTACAATTCTCTGAATGAGCAGACGCGGCTCTGGGTGCAAGATAAGCCCAATAAGAAGAGCATGGACCGCGCCGCCGAAATAGCGGAAGAGTTTCAGGTCAGGCGCGATGTAAACAGAGAGGGCGAGCGGGCAGTCACAAAGCCTTCCAAAATTTCGTGAGTCATCCATTGCGGAACGAGAGCCGAGTACCCCCAACGCGGGGAGAGAAAGGGACAAAAGACGAGGACCGCGAAAACGGCGCAGCCTCGAGAAACGATATTGACAAAGAAAGGAGGGAGAAGGAGCCCGCTAAAATCTTTGAGGCTGAAGGCCGCTGTACAGTTGCTTTTTAGAGCCGCTCCGCACATATGTGGGCACACGTTTTCTGTCCGCTTGCAGACGTTGTGCGGAAGTGGCGTTGTACAATCGTTTTGCTGACTGCCGTTCAGCCGGACGGTTCCAGCGTCCCGATTGGCGCGCCCGGTCATCGCATTCTGTCCAATAGCACGCTCCCTCAAATGACATTCAAAGCTGGCGCGCAAACCGTGCTGCGGGGTGCTACCGATTTCGGCACCTCGGCGCTGTTCGCTTGCCGCGGGATCACCATGGCGTGGTTTTTGTTCTGCTCATGGGATCGATCTCGTCAGCTACAATATGAGTAGCGCTTCAGTCGAGTTCTTGAGTGCTTACATGGCCACCACCGTAGAACTGAATTGGCCTTTGCTCGCACGGTTCGTAGCTGCCGCCGCATCGTTTGTCCACTTTTCTGACTTTTCTAGTATACCTTCGCTGGTTTATCTAGATGTTTCTACGCCCAATTTGAATTGAGCACTGTCGAATGAACGTGCATTTATAGTTTGACGACCGATGAGCACGATTGCTACTATTGACGAAGCCGTTTTGCTTTATTGTTTTGTGGGCGCAAGTCAGCCCAATAAAGAGCTATTAGTTGCAAAATTGCACGCACCGGTCCTATTGATGCCAAGGTATATGTGTGCAGTGAGGATAAAAGACGAGAATCTGCAATGGCAACATTCACCAGGCGTTAAAATCATAAATGCTGAAAGAAACATTCAAAAAGCAATTATATGACGATTCGGGTATGTATACAATACAGAAAAGGGCTACAAAAAATCTATTGGAGCCTGAACTAGCGCAACCCGGGAAAAATAACAATTAATGAAGAGGATCTACCAATGATTAGCCTCAAACAAATGTAGGCTCTCTTTTGCCTTCTACCACATTTCCCTAAAGAAAAATTAAAATGAAATATGGGACAGATGTGTGAAAAGAAAATGGAGACTCAAGGAGGTATCTGAAGAGAAAAACAGCTCACTCACAACTGATTGATTTCTTGGATGCAGTTCAGTGCTGTAACATGCAAGCTAAAACATGAGGATTTCGGCATGAAACATGTATAGCTAGTGGCACTTGCTATGTGGGAATAGAGGCAGGGCAATTAGTGCCCAGGATAGCAACTATTTACATTAGCTGCAGTTTGCCATGTTGTTACTACATGTTTGTTCTACAGGGCTCTCTTCGTGCTGCTGCTTTATGAAAGCATTAATGTCGGATGAACGCAATTTATTTTCATTTGAGAAATGTTTGTGAAAAAAAACACAATATTTCAATCCTACAGCTCCTAAAATCAATACTTAGCATATTGTGTAATGTACGTAAAACAGAAGGTGGCTATGACATTAAAACAACTAAAAGAAAGCAAAAAAGGCCATGCAGTGTGTTATATACCAGGTGTCCTAGGTTTCAGAAAATCGATGTGCCCTAGCCCAGTGGATTAATCCAGCTGCGGGTGGTTGAGAGTTGCCTGGCCAGGCCGATGTTTCAATATTTAACCTTATAATGATTAAGGCTATATAGTTAACATTTAAATTATTGGCTTCAAGAACAAATACTACCAATAAGAAAGTAATAAAATGTCGTCCGAAACAGCTGACAGAAATGTTTGCACCATAATGCCTTCAATTTTGCATATTTTTTTTCTCTGTCTTGAATGGCAACAAACCCAATAAATAGTGTCTGCACGACAGCAATTCCTCGGCAATGTTCCGACACGTGGCTTAGACAACAAAATCGGCTTTTGTCAGAAGTGCTCTGCTTTGTGTGGCTTTGCATGATGTGGGTGAGAGATATGTGAGAGCAGCTAGTCATATGGTAGCTCGAATTGGAAGGCAGCTATGGAAATTATACCATGAAGCAAAAATTGCGAGCAGCGGTTTTTCAGCACTATCTACAACTTTAGAACTGATGCTTCGCTCCTGGGGCCAATAAATAAGTCACTAATTAGGTTTTACTACCTGCAGAAAAACCATGGCAAATGGAAAGCCACTGGAGACTAGGGCAATAATCTCTTAATAGTTCTCGGCTGATTTCACTAGCCTAGGCCACTCTACCTAATTTAAAGCTTGATTAAATTTAGCTGGGATACTTGGTATGCATGGTTTGCTGGCATGCCTTGGGGTCATCTTCAAGTGAAGCGGTCGTGACGCAGCTGTGGTCTTAACTGATATGGTGGAAGCTGTCCTGTAGTCTCTTATCAGATGCTTTGTATTAAAGGTGGTACATGCTTCTGGGATCATGATGAGAACAAACAGCACTTTGAGGCCAATGGTTTGGTTTGGTTTGTGGGGTTTAACGTCCCAAAGCAACTCGGGCTATGAGAGACGCCGTAGAGGAAGACTCCCGAAATTTAGACCACCTGGATTTCTTCAACGTGCACTGATATTGCACAGCACACGGGTGCCTTCCTTTTCGCCACCTGCGAAAAGCGGCCGCCAAGGCCGGGATTTGATCCCGCATTTCCTTCCCTTGGATTCCAAGGGAAGGAAAGCGTAGCAGGGGGCGGCAGAAAGTTAGGTGGGCGGATGAGATTAAGAAGTTCGCAGGGGTCAAGTGGATGCAGCTAGCACAGAACCGGGTTAAGTGGAGAGATATGGGAGAGGCCTTCGCCCTGCAGTGGGTATAATCAGGCTGATGATGATGATGATGATGATGATCTTGGGAACAGCAGTCAAGCGTCGTAACCACTGCGCCACCCCAGCGGTGACTTTCAGGCCAATGTAGATGAGATGGCTAACTATAATGTGCATTACAAGCACACATACGCACTGCTTCCTGTACTTTCTCCTGTGGTGACTGAGTAAATTCTAAAGGGCTTGATCCGGTGCACTGTAGGGATAGCTTGTGGGAAAAGAAAAGAGGAAACTGCATAAAGTAACACGGAGAACAAGAATACATAGTACAATTGCATTTATTCTTTCTTACTGTCCTTGTCCTTCAGCAGTGTTTTGCCAGCTCCACAAGACCCATTTTAATGTGTTGTATAAAAGTTTTAAGAGCAAATTAAGCAAACATATTTTCTACTGAACAAATATTTGTTCCATGAAACACAGTTTTGTAATTGTGTTTAACACAGTCCAAAGAGAAATGTCCTTCTTGAGTCCCACAGTTTAAAAACACACAGCCTGGCTGTTTTTGTCCTTACCGTAACTAAAAAAGAAATAAGTTCACATATACAGCTACACCTCGTTAAGATGTATTTTTGTGACCCATGTATTTTTCATTAATAACCACAGCAATGCTTGCAAACAAAACTGCCACTGTGGTACCGAGGTTTATATTATAGTCTGTGAGGGCTTTTAAGGCCCTTTGCATTTGCGTAGGAAAGTAAAACAAACTGGATTACATGGCTGTTACTCTGTGAAACAGCCATCATACCGTTCATTTCCCTGTGTACAATATTTTTTGTGAAATCATGAATTGTGAAGCACACTGAACCTTCAGCGCACGCACTCTGCTTCCCAAATCACTTTTTGTTATGTTAAAATAGTTAGCAGTAAGTCACCACTGCAAGGCTTGACAGCTCATTTGCTAGTCATTGAACAAAATGAATTAAGCTTCCCACTTAGATTCTAACCATTCTGTTATAACCTTATCCTTCGAAGCTAAGGTAACACTCTGCACAGGTGCAAAGCAGAGTAGTGAATCTGTGAATTCAAACAGCAAATCGAATCCAAGCAGAAAAGGAATGAATTCAGATTAAGTTACATGTGACCTCAGTGTCAACAAGTCAGGTGTTACATCCATGCCTCAGAGCTTTCATAGTGGATCAACATCAGCATTATAGAACCAATACCCATGTTATAAGGCTTAACACACGATGAAAAGATAAGGTAATTAATCTTTGCAATTGTGGTATGAGCCCATGCACAGAGGTGGCGTTACAGTAAATGTAAACTGATGTTCGAGAAAACGCAGTTGATCACTTTGCAAGGTGCAAAAAAGTTTAGGCGAGCAGCAAATGTAACAAGGACTAAAAAAAATCTGTAATGCATCCTACATTGTTGTAAGGTTCGCACACGTACATCATCGATATCACTCAGCAGGCAAGTAATCATGAGTGTCACAGCAAACTCAAAGCAACAAATAGGCATGGACATGAGCATCGACATCTGATTTTGATGGCATCGGAAATATCTCAATTGGTACCCCTTAGCAATGAAATGCAGCTGCATAGCTACTCAATACCAATGAAATTGAGTTGGCATGCAGTCTGGCGAGAGTAGAGCTGTCAAAGCAACAAGTATGGGATGTAATGTGTGCAACTCCATAACAGCATCATGTCAGTATAAGGCCTACATCACAACATCTGTCTAAGCAGCTGTCCAATGAACTTAACTCATCATGCAAGTTATGCAGGAAGAAAGCAGATTGTAATCACAATAATTTCTTCAATTGTTTTCTTTCTTTTTAACCAAATATGTTTTCATGCTCAACATGTCTTAGGTTCACCAAAGTGTCCATATCATGAGGCACAGTTGCATATGGTGAGCCTTTTTTCATAAGCATGACCTCCCGCCATACTGTACTTTTTGGGGGCATCGTGTCTAATTATTGTTTTTTAAAGACCTGATGCGGTGATAAAGTGTTTAGCCCATCACATACAGAAGTGTTCTGTCGACCGATTCATCGTACAGGTACTTATTGCAGCATAGGTGCACATAGCTAGCAGGAAATAAAAATAAACAGGAAGGTACTCTCAAAGTGACAGCTGCCGTGAAAGTACACGATATTTTCATTACACAGTGCGTTCGAGCACCTATATCAGCACAAAGCTCAAACCGCGGAATAGTGGCATATTAGTAGCCCGAAGACCGTGCACCTAACGTCGTCGAAGAGCTCGGCGCTCGCACGGGAAGGGCTCGGCAAGCCCAGCACATATACGGACTGCGATCAACACAGGTGATCGACACGTGGTGGAAACAGCGTCGTGTGCTCGTTTCTTTTGCGATCACTGCGACCAGCGGAAGGGGTGCCAGACTAGCTGTCACCAAGTTATTTCAGCATTAGGAAAACACAGTGTGTGACGAACTTCGCAAACATGGACAGTCATCTTCCTTGCTAGGAGGCAGTCGCTCAAGTCGTAAACACTTTCGCAACACATGCACGGGAACTTTTCGATGCGCTGTGGAGCCTATTCGTGCGCAAGAAAATCACAATCAACTACTGTTGCTGGCCGTCGGCCGTGAGGATCCTCGCGGCTATTAGAAACACTGGCGATAATCACAAACACATCGTGACATCGACGCGCCGTACACTTCGCCGGTTAGAAGATCACTGTCTTCAGCTCATCGCAGATAACAGTGGCGCATACGATCCGAATTGAGGAGAAATCGCAGTCGATAGGAACACTAGTATTAGTAATGCGCACTAAGTATATTGGTTTTTGCGGCAAAGCAACAACTACCATCTACGCTTCGCCAGGGCAACATGGCCACCGCTGGTGGCCATGTTGCCCTGGCGAGATCGAGGAGGAGGAGCCGGAGGCGTCGCCTACAGCGCAACCAATAGCTACAATCCGGTCGCCTTGCTTATCAGCACATGCGGGCAAAAAGTTGAGACTGAGTGAACTTTTCTGCGGACGAAGGATGCGGGTGTGCGCTATTTGATGCCCCTCCGGACCGGTCGTCTCGGTGCGCCCGCATACGTGCGGAGCGGGTCTAAAAAGCAACCGTACATCGGCCTTAAGAAACCTGCAGTGTGCTTTCGGTGCAATGAGCCCGGGCACATCGCGAGCAGCCGTCGAATGGAAAAGGTAGTTTTTTCGCTCTCCACTCTTGACGAGGAAAACATGCGCTTGCTAACACCGTAAGGGCGTGAAATGACCATCAATGGGAAACATTGTCATGGTCTGCGGGACTCTGCCGCCACAATGGTAATGGTGCATCCCGCGCTCGTTCCCCTACAGGATTTCACCGGCTAATGCGCGTGGGTGAGACAGGTGGCGCAGGAAGACAGCGTTTGCCTGCCGGTTGCACGCGCCAAAATTGAGTGCCCGTTTGGAGTATTGCATACAGAGGCGGCAGTGTCAGTGACCTTGTCAGATCAGTGCCCTTATCTTTTTTCTAACCGCTCAAAGGACCAACTAAAGAAAAGGGGCTTGAGCTACGGGGATCGTACTGTGCACGCGCTTACGCGTTCTAAAGCCCGCGAAATTGCAGCCCAGTTAGATCATTTGGATGAAGGGGAACAGCATGCAATCGGCGAGGGAAGTCCTGACATAGATGCCGCAGCGGTTCCTTTTGAGAATGCTACGCTTTCTGCGCCGCCTAGTAAGTCCAGTGAAGGATTTGATACCTCTCTGCTGCCTCCCCAACTGGGCGGCTTCTCTGGGCTTATGAGAGTGCACCGAGATGACATACCGGCTGAACAAGCGAGAGATGACACACTCGTAAATTTAAAGTGTCAGGTTAGTGAAGGATTGGCGAAAAGGAACATTGCTTTGAAGGAGCGCGCAGGAATAATTTACAGGCAATACAAGGACGCCAAAGGCATGTAATACGATCAGCTAGGGGTCCCACAAAAATATAGGACAAGTATCCTAAAGCTGTGTCACAGAAGCGACTGTCCGGTCATCTCGGCATCAAGAAAACAGTCTCTGTTGTTGAGAGAATTTTATTGGCTAAGGTGTTTTAAAGGTGTTGAGAGGTTCATACAAACGTGTTACACTGGCCAAAGGGTGGGAAAATCAGAGGATAACCAGAAGGCACCTCTGAAACTTGTGCCACTGATCAGCGAGCCGTTCCGGCGCCTTGTCATGGATGTCGGTCCACTATTTGTGACCGCTTCGGGCTATCGCTACAACTTAACGATCATATGCCCCAGGGCAGTTTCCTGAGGCGATTCCGCTGAAGTAGCTGAACTTGGTAGGAATTGTAGAGAGTCTATTGCAGGTGTTTTCTAGGTGGGTTTCCCCGCCGAATCCAAAGCGACCAAGACAGTGTTTTACTGCGAAAGCAATACTACTCGCACTTTCAAGCCTTCGCGTGACCCGGCCGCAGTTACGTCTTACCCACGTGATGCTGTGACGTCACATCCCACGTGGCACACGGGCTGGCAGGAGCTGCCAACTTGTTTTCTCGTTTCACATGGGACGGTTATGTCAGAATCAGCCTATTATGACCCTGGCATTCACGTTACCCGTATAAGCCACTAAGGTACGTTCATATGAGCTGGTTAAAGGGGGGATTTATATGTGGGCTGAGGAAGAAGAAAAAGAGAAGAACGTTCAGTCATCCGCCGCTGATGCTTTTGCTCAATACTTGGTTCAGCAGCGTTGAACACTTGTAATTGTTATTACGAGTGTGCGCGCTTGCTAGAGAAATGCGGGATTCGCATACTGCACAGTTCTCTGGACATATTCAAAGTAACAGCGTAGAGGCGTGGCATCCGGTGCTCAAAAGAGTCCTCAGAGCATTGCGCTACGAACATCGCCGAGAATGGGAAGCATATATTTGCTTTTATTGCTGCAATAAACCAGATGTGAGTTAGCGCGTGTCCTGTGTCTTCTTCTCTTGTGTGTGTCTTCCCGTGCGCTTTATCTTCAGTCAATTTACAATGCACCATCTAGCCCAACTTCAAGTTTTGTTAAATGGGAAGCATGCTTGCCGGCTACTATGTTTGCGCGGCGCTCCGTGCCGCATGAAGCCACCAGGTTTAGTTTGCCGAACTGGTGTATGGCCGGTCGCTCTGGTCACCCCTTTGCATGCTGTGCGAATCCTGGGAGGGCCAGGGCGACGACCCTACCGTTCTAAATTATGTACTTCAGCTGCTAGAACGGCTTCAGTCCTGCAGAGAGCTTGTCGAGGCTAACATGAGGTCGGCCTAGCAGAAAGATAAACACTACTACGACGGAGGCACATGGCAGCGATCGTTTTCGGTAGGAGACAGGGTAATGCAGCTGGTCGCATCTAAAGCAAACAAACTGGATATGCAGTGGGAGGGACCAGCAGAAGTTGTGGATAAAATTTCTGAAACTATGCGGCAAATAGGCCCGGTAGACGAAAAGAGGTAAAAATTAACCACTTCAACCTCATGAAGCCCTATCGACAAAGGGAGACGGTCATCCAGCTAGCTCTGAATGCAACTGAAGAAGTAGAGACTGATTTTGTATTTCCCGGTAGGGGTACAACCTCTTTAACTAGAGTTCTCGAGAAGATACGTGGTGCTTAAGATCTCGGCGGGCCACAAAAGATGGACCTCCAGGGGCCACTTTCAGACTTCGAGGACATGTTCATGGATACGCCGGGAGAAACATTTTTGTGGAGCATGACATTTAGCTTACATCTGAGAAGCCTATTCACTCCAGACCGTATCGCGTCTCGCCGAGGCAGAAAGAGATTCTTAATAACAACATAAGACATAAGCATGCTTGATCTCGATGTTATTGTGCCAGCAGAAAGTGAATACATCTCCCCCATCATGCTAGTAGAAGCGCCAGGAAAAGAGCCACGGCCCTGCATTGACTACCGAAGGTTAAATGCCGTCCCCAGCTATACCCTATTTCTAACCTGGAGGAACGGGTGGAAACGATCAGCAGGGCGCAGTATGTATCGACTCTCGACGAGACCCGCGGCTACTGGAAGGTCTCCTTAACGGAAAGGGAAAGTTGGTACGCGGCCTTTATCCCACCCTTCGGCACTTTTGGACCGCTCGTAATGAGCCTCGGGCTCAAAAACGCGCCGTTTGCTTCTCGCGGCTGATATATAGAGTGTTGCCAGGAGTGGAAGCACACGCGTTACTCTACCTTGACGACATTGCCGTATTTTCCGATAGCTGGAAGGATCACCTCCGTCACTTACGTGATATTTTAACCCGGCTACTAGAGGCAGGGTTGACCGTCCGTCCAGAGAAGTGTCAGCTTGGAAAGGCCGAGGTTGAGTACCTTGGTCACGTTATCGGAAGGGGCTACCGCAGGCCGCTGGACGCGAAGATCGCTGCCATACGCGATTATCCCAGGCCCGCAACGAAGACCGACATATGCGCCTTCCTTGGGTTACCTGGATGCTATCAGTACTATATACCGAGATATTCGGAGATGGCGAGTCCGTTCACGGAAAGTTTGAGGAAGAGCGAACCTGTTAAGGTGAACTGCAATGCCAGCTAGGAGCAAGGTTTCCTCGCGTTAAAGAAAGCGCTGACCAGCCGCCCCATGCTGAAGGCTCCTTCCTATGACCGCCGCTCCTCTCTAGTAACAGTGGTGTGGATCGATGGGCGGTTAATGCGAGTCCCAGGAAGTGCACGACGTCTTTGGTGAGCGCGGTAAGGGAGAAGTAGACAGCCAGTATCAGCAAGCTGTTGGCCAACTTTGTGGCGCACTGTTCACCAACTTCATCTGACGAGCCAAACATTTCGATCGATATTCCAGAGAGACCCGTACGCAAGTAGATGCGGTAGATGAAGGACTTCGAACCGTTGCTTCGCTAATGGCTCAGAAAGAACTGGAAGAAACGGCACTATATATATATATACATATATATATATATATATATATATATATATATATATATATATATATATATATATATATATATATATAAACTATAGTGTGGTAATCTTCATCGATATAACCACTGACATGCATCGCGTGCTGCCGCTCTCAAGGACGAAGAAGTTGTTTGCTGCCTTGCTCTTTCGCCACGCCTGACGCTCCGCTGCAAGTCCCTCCTGAGCGCCTGGATCTATCTGGGTTTACCGAATAAGCACACCCCTACAATTGGTGGAGGTGCTGGGTAGGCACGTCGCACAAGACGGTATCACAAAGAGGTAAAAAGGAAACTTCCGCACGGGCGCAGTCAATAACAGCATGACGAGTGGAAAGGAAATCGTAGCCCAGGATGATGTCGTGTGAGCAGCGAGACAGTACAATAAACTCGATGGTGTATAAGACGTCTTCGATGAGAACATGGGCCGTGCACGCCGCTGAGGGATGAATGCGCTGTGATGAGGCGGTGCGAAGCGAAAAGTCGGAAAGTGCGTAGTCACCTTACGAAGACGACGGCAAAGAGCTTCACTGATGACGGATACGGCAGCGCCCGTGTCGACAAGAGCGAGTACTGCGACGCCGTCGACAAACACTTGAATTACGTTAGTGGGAGAACACCGAGGACTTGAAGAGTTCGAACCAAGCGCAGTTCTTGCCCCGGGAACTGCGACTGTTAGTTTCCCTCAACAGTGCCGGTAGAACGTCGGAGTGGGGACGGCGAACGGCGACGAGGGGAAGGTGATCGGCGAGTTGTGTACGTTTGATTGTCACGAGATACAAAGTCGGAACTGGGCGGATTTCTCGGCGAGGGCTGGTCTGTATTGTACGAGTAGTTCCATAGTTCAGGTCGAGAAGGTGGAAGGCGTTGGCGGCAAAGGCGTGCGACATGGCCCGGCAGCCCGCAAGAGTAGCAGATTGGCCGGTTGTCCGCGGTACGCCAAGGGTTCGTAGGGCGTTGGCGTACCCTTGGAATAGGGACATGGAATGCAGACCCAGGCAAAGGCGAAGGAAGGTTGAAAGGAGCGGCCTGGTAGGAAGGAGATGCTGATGGCATGAGCGGCCTGGCCGCAACTTGGGCGTAAGTCAGTGGTGCCGTTACTTGCGCCGGCACGGGGCTGGGCGGCAGCACAGGGCTGGGCGGGAGCATGGAGCTGGGCGGAAGGACATCAGCGATGTGATCTCGAACGGCACGCCGTATGGTAGGAGCCAAAGACGGAGCCATGTCAGGAGCAAGGCGGCCAGTATCCTGTAACTGAGGGACCAGCGATAGCTGGAAGGCGACCTCTTCTCGAACGAAGGCTTTGATTTGCTGAAGTAAAGGGCTGTCCTCTGATGGGGTAGAACCGCCCAGCGCTAGTGTAGAGATGGCGTCGTCTCTAACACCGCACCGCCGGGTAGAAGCGCGCTTCTTACGAAGCACGTCGTAGCTCTGGCAAAGCTTGATCACGTCACTCACCGTGGCAGGATTTTTTACCCAGAGCATTTGGCACGCGTCGTCAGAGATGCCTTTCATGATGTTTTCGATCTTATCCGCTTCGGTCATTAGCGGATCGACACGCTTGCATAGGTCCACGATGTCCTCTATATAACTAGTGAACGACTCTTCGACTTGCTGAGTGCGCTCACGCAAGCGTTGTTCTGCCCGGAGCTTGCGAACTGCAGGGCGGCCGAACACTTCTGCAAATTTTTTTTTAAATGCAGACCAAGATGGCAGGTCTGCCTCATGGTTGCGAAACCAGAGGTTCGCCACGTCAGTGAGATAAAAGATTACATTGCTTAGCTTGATAGCGTCGTCCCATCTGTTGTAGCTACTGACGCGCTCATATGCCGACAACCAATCGTCGACATCCTGGTCGGCTGTGCCACTGAAGAGGCACGGATCACGCTGCCGGAGAGCTCCAGAACACAGCACGGTGGTTGGGAGGGGCGACGATGTCGAGGCAGTGTCGTCCGGCATGCTGGAAGCGGAGGGTAATGTACGGCTTCTTAGTTCCAGGGTGGACAAGAATGTACCCAGCAGCACCTGCACCAATTGTAGGGGTGTGCTTATTCGGTAAACCCAGATAGATCGTTGCAGCCCTTACCCTGCCCTGCTCGTCCGTTTGACCGCGCTGGCATAGATCTCCATGGCCCTCTTCCTACTACTACTGCTGGAAACCGGTGGATTATTGTGGCAGTAGACCATCTGACTCGCTACACTGAAACATCACCGTTACCCTCTGCCTCTGCAAGAGACGTTGCTTTGTTCATTCTCAACAACTTGATTCTTCGCCACGGGACTCCGAAGGAACTGCTCAGTGACCGCGGACGCGTTTTCTTGTGCGACGCTCTCGAGGCACTACTGAAAGAATGTCGCATCATTCATCGCACCGCTACTTCTTACCACCCTCAGACGAATGGCCTGACAGAACGCTTCAACCGTACTCTGAGTGACATGCTGGCCATGTACGTCAACGACGCTCATTCCAACTGGGACCACGTTCTTCCCTTCGTAACCTACGCGTACAACACTGCGATACAGACCACCACTGGATTCTCTCCCTTCTTTCTTCTTTACGGGCGCTAGCCAACCTGCACAATGGACGCGCTTTTTCCCTACCGCCCTGATGTTTCTGAATCGACGCCACTCTCGGACGCCGCCCAGTACGCAGAAGAATGCCGTCAGCTCGCTCGTTCGCTTACAAAGGAAAATCAGTGGCAACAAAAACACAATCGTGACACTGGTGAGGCGCCTTCATATGCGCCCAACTCCCTGGTGTGGCCCTGGGTTCCTGCCACAACCGCCGGCCTGTCAAAGAAGCTTCTTGCTCGGTATCACGGTCCATACCGAGTCCTTCAAAAAACATCTCCTGTGAACTACGTAGTTGAGCCCGTTACGCCATCTGCGGACTTGCGTCGCCGTGGACGCGAAATAGTTCATGTCGACCGAATCAAGCCCTACTACGATCCGTCTGTCCTTTCGGCACCATGAGTCGCCAGGATGGCTCCTTCCTTGCCCGGGGGGAAACTGTGGTGTGGTAATCTTCATCGATATAACCACTGACATGCGTCGCGTGCTGCCGCTCTCAAGGACGAAGAAGTTGTTCGCTGCCTTGCTCTTTCGCCACGCCTGACGCTCCGCTGCAAGTCCCTCCTGAGCGCCTGGATCTATCTGGGTTTACCGAATCAGCACACCCCTACAATATATATCTATATATATATATATATATATATATATATATATATATATATATATATATAGAGGCAGGCGGTTTGCTGTGGCGAACGGCGGCGTCTATGCGTTTCGATTCGGGTGGTGTGGGCTACCGAGCGTCGCATAGAACACAACCAGCGTTCCGTTGAACGCATCAAAGTTCACCGGCGTTCTAAGCAAAATCCACTTTTATGTCGGGAGCATCTGATATCGACAGACGCTTTTTTGCTCCAATCGGTCAGCCTACCGCTGTGGCGCGCGCATGCGCAGTGCAAAGCCTATCCTTCTCCTCCATTCGGCGCCAAATGGTTACGAGGACAACGGCGACGACGCGAAACTCATGACCGGGCGCCAGAGCTGCGCTCTAAAATTCCTAGAGCAGTGTGGAATCTGCACTGTTGAAATGTGAAGCCTAAGCGTTCTTGGCGCACACGGTACACCACGTTTGCTATGAACTAAATGCACCGTCATTGTTGCTAGTGTCATCATTACCACTATCACTATTGCAGAGTCATTGTCATCGCTACTGTGATTCTCACGGTAGACAAGCAGAATTATGATGCCCATTTCACGCTTGCGGGCGTGTGATTCCTGTACCGATGTATTGGCAGCCTTACCTCCCCTTTCTAGGAAATAGTGTATTAAAGAGTGTGCAACGGATGTATATACAATAAGCCGCAAAGAATTTCTTTTTTAAAATTCACACGTCATCCTTACCGATCAAAAAGTGTCTTTGTGCACAAGGAACTTTTGTGCCATGGTCAATGGACTGTCGCCTGTGTCACTAGCCAGAAACTATCGATCATTGTTTTGTGCATTGCCGTGTTTTAAAGCGCAGCTCTTAGATGCCCGTTTCTGGGTTTCGCGTCATCGTCGCCGTCGTCGTTGTCCCTCGTAAAAAGCTCCACTTTCACTCCCACCTTCTTTTCTTTGCTTACGGCGCCATTCAGGGGTCCACAGAAACAACTGCGACAAATACTGTGCCTTTCTATTCCTGTGAATCAATTATGAAAGGCACGCTTCAAAGCTCAAGTGGAAGACGTGACCTCACATGGTATACACTGCAAAAATAATAATTCATGATTAATGCGAGTGCCCACACCAAGCTGCTGGGTATCATTTGCAGTAACCGAGAATTCACAAACTCACAGAGAAAAGCATCATATTTTGATGTAGTTTGCGTATATACAGCTAGTTCGATAGTACGGATCTCAAGGCGATCGTTGCTTGGCTTTCGAGGAAGGCCTGGCACAGATCTAGCCCGCCTTCATTTTATTTTAAAACATACTGCTGCAAATTCGATGAGACGCTTGCTGACTTTGGCTACAGTGTTTTCAAGTCAGTTTAAGATATTTGCGAAGATTTTTTCTTCTGGTATGCAACTTGTGGCAATAGTCTCTTCGCCGCGCAACGTACCTATGAGACCGCGCGCTGCCTTTAGTGGAGAACTGTTAGTACACAGTTTCTTTGAGGAATATGTGTGAAAAATAAATAAGCTGTCTGTAATTGTACGTGCATGTCTTGCTCGAAATCTTTGCCTCCATCTATTGACAAGGTGAAACAGCTCAAATTTTGCCTTGGGAAGTAACATAACCACGGGTAATTTTTTTTTTTTGACATTCATCAACGCGCTCTCAAAAAGGACATGGATATTACGCCCTATACTATAAGATCGCAAGTAGCACAAAGTGGGCTATGACGGGGGAACCCTCGTTGGGCCCGTGAGGGCAGCCCATTCGGGCCTCATGCGGGATTTACAACACGTACCCAGAGGGGCCCCGCGTGGGCTGCCCAATTTCGCCGTGATCGGTCCCAAACCGTATCCGTGGGGGCAGCCCAAATGGGGCTGCCCGCATTCAGCCCAAATAGGGCTGCCCGCATTCAGCCCAGGTAGACGAATGTGAGCAGCACACCAGAACCATTAATGGGTCCCACGTTTGTGCAGGCAGTGACATCCCATTGATCAAGGTTTTAACATTTAAGTCGATTAATTCCTCCAATACCTGAATTGTACAGGCGCGGGATTTGCGAAAGCCAGTCCGTTTCTGGCTGACCCACGTGCTGCCCTCATGGGTTGAATCGGGCATTTTCAGGGCTGCCCAAGTTCCAATAGTCAAGTGTGAAACATTAAGCACTATTTTTTTTTGCTTGTATGCTGCACTCAGTAACATGAGAGAAATTTATTCCCAACACTACAATAATGTGGGCTGGCCCACATCATCCCAACATGTTGGTCTGAATATTTATTTCGGTGCTGCGTGCAGAATAGTAATGCCGTAGGAAACATTTGGAGGTCGTTCAGTACATACTCGTAAAGCGGAACAGTTACTGTCGCATATTTTCTGTCGATACTGCATAATTAACGTAGTTTGTAGAGTAAACATAGATAGTCTTTATTCATTGCATGGATATGCTTAGGAAGGTTATGCGAAACCTCCAGAAGAGGCAATTAATGACCGGTATAACATGATTTACATAAATAAAATGGTGCCTTAAAGATAGGGTGGAGACGTTTGAGAGCGGTATGCCCGCCTACGGCCAATTTGGGGCCCACTGCGGCCTTTCATGGGCCGCCCCAATTGGGCTGACCTTAATTTTACCGCATGGACTACGAATATATGTTGCATTTTCCCGCAAGTACCCCAAGAAATACCCGTGTGGGCAGCATGGTGGTGTGCTCGCTTTTCAGCCCGGCCGCAAACCATGTGGGACCTATTCGGTTTTTGCGTGGGCCGCCCCAATCGGACTAGCCCGTCATCTATTTACTTTAGACCGACATTTGCATCGCATCTGCCCTAAATTGCCCCGCAAGAGACCGATGCGGGCAGAAGCGGAAAGGAGTACTTGCCTGCCCCGCTAACGGCCATGCGGAAATTATCTAGGCTTTTGGTGGGCAGCCCTATTTGGGGCAGCCCAGGAATTTTCTGCACGAATTCCACATTTTCGTCTGACGTTCCCTCAAGTAACCCTCAAGGGTGCCATGTAGGCAATGTGCGGGCATACCCGTATTTAGCCCCGCCGCGGCCCATGCGGGACCTATTCGGCTTTTGAGTGGGCAGCCCCAATTAGATTAGCCCAGGCGTTTCCTACACAGAGCCCAAATTCTATTTGCATCGGCCCTAAAATTTCCCAAGCGGGACCCTTGAGGGCCAGATGTGGGAATATGTAATCAGTTAGCCCTTTCCGCGCCTATATGATGCCCAGATGGAAAAAGCAGGGGCAAGCCCAATTTGGGTTTGCCCGCTTGATCCCTAAAGGGGGCCTTCATGGGTGTTGTTGTGGTTACCCAAGCCCAACTTGCCCATACGCCCCCAGGTGGGCCACGTAATGTGTGCTACTTGGGATGCTTGCCTGCAATGGACATTTCTGAGGTTCCATGAGGCCTTTCTGTGCTCACGCGACTGTTCAGCATGTGGAAAAGCCGCATGACAGACCGCCACATAGAGCCATCACGTTCATTGAAGTCTGTTCAGTGAACAGTGTGGTATGGTGCAGGGGGCACATGCTGCGCAGGAGTGACCTCCTGCCTGGTTGCCTTTACTCGATGCATATATATGTCTCCTGGAATTTTGATGTTTGAGACAATGTGAGAGCTCGATGCTTGTGTCACTGTGTACGAAAGGTGGCTAGATGCGACCTGGTTAAATCAGGAATGAAGTACTTCCATGCCGTAAAGAAAAATTCCTGGCGTGGCGCAATTGAATAAAGTGCCCAGCTAGGGATCCGAGGCTTGGCGGTTCAATTCACGGTGGAGACAGAATTTATTTATTTAATTAATTTATTTATGGAGCTGGTTACGAGGGAGAACGCCGACGACGACGCCGTGAAGCGCAGGAACCGGCAGCAAAGAGCTGCGCTCTAAAAATTGCCTTCAGTTACAGTTGATAAACCTGGCTCAGTTCTATACTCAGCCGCACAAGCTGGCACGTTACATACCGCGAGAGCGCCCTGCTCTTGCAGCAGGGCTTGTTCAAATGCGGATATATTTTAAATTGGCACATTTTGTTTTGATGAAAGTAGCTGATTTTGCACACTCTAAAATAACACACTCAGGGCGCCAGAAGAAGGCATACAGCACGTCATTGGTTTTACCAAACTATGATTAACCGCATTGTTTTTCTAAACTGGGTTCTTGTTGCGCGCAAACAGATAACTTAAATTTTGTTTTCAACAATGTAATCAAAACAATACTTCTTTGTATTTAATGGGTTCCTTAGCGGATGATTTCTAATAGACCTCGCCAAAAGCGGGTCTTTACCTCGTCTCCATCATATCCAATGCCATTAATATCGCTCTAATGGCTAGTAGGAATCACATTTTTTCCGTTATTCGCATGGTTATAAGAATCTTTCATTTACCCTAGTGCGGGTGTTGGGGAATGCCAGATCTAATCTAAAAATTTAAGGGCTGTCTCATGGAGCTTGAAACAAGCCTGGAAAGGTAGTGCCCCATAGGAGAAGGCGGAATATTGATCAGTATTTTATTGCTTTGTCGTGCACCCCAGAATGATGTACGATACAGTCATCAGTATAAAGCCTTATAAGCCGTGTCAGTATGCGGGAAATAAATAAATAGAAAAAAAATTTTTGCAAGCGTTCTGCAAGACAATATCGTCGATACAGAAAACAAAGAGAAAGGATTCCGGAACACACCACATATGTACGCTTCACGAGATATTTGCAGAATCGCGATCGAAACTAAAACTGTCATGCGGCCAAGAGGATATGTACGAAACCAATCTATGAGTGTGGAGGGCATACAAAGAGAAGACGTTTTATGTAGTATATATACAAGGGACAGAATTACAAGCTTCATTAAAGCTAAATATCCACAGTCCATTTGATCGGAATGCTTAAAGGACGATTCGCTGCTGAATCCAGGAAATACGCGGCGCAAGAAAAACTTAAGCGCACGCTGGTCCACTGTAAATCATAGGAAACGAAAATTACTGCAACGCGAAAAGAAACCGCAATATTTAACGCACTACTGAAATGAGGGGCACTTTTTCGAAAGCCCTTTCAATTCTGCAGAGCAGCTTCTATTTCAGATTGAAATTGTCTATATTGTGCTTCGCTACAAGGTCCTAGGTGCTTCTCAAAATTCCTTAAAAAAAAGCCATGAATGATGCCTTGTTTAGTTAATTCGCGCCAGGCCGACTTTCATTTCCGTTCAGCAGTTCTTTGGATTTGTGATTGAAAGTGGATGATTTTGTTTCTCCACTGTGCTTCAAAGAGCGAAGTCGAACGAATTGAGATGGAGGAAATTTCACATTTACCTTTTTTTTTGTCCTGTAGGCCGGGAGGTTTGTATCGCCCCGCCCGGGGGCCTTGTTCGCCCCGTAGGAGTAGAACCCACTATGCTGCAACCAGTTAGTATTTCCCGCATTTTCTTGAGGAATAGCGTCAATAGCTGCACCCTCTAGGAATAGCTCGCGGTTTGACTTAGCTTGATTCTGGCCTCTGTTTGTACGCAAACCATTTCGTTACCACGAGGCCTCAAATATCGTCAAACACCGTCACGCTATAGGGAAATAGGTTTTTTTCACTCTCACAGTTGGCAGCGAACCCTTCAGGCAGCAAGTCACGATTACTTTGCGAATTCTACGCCAGTTCGCAACTGTAAATCCTCTCATCACCTAACACAATCTTGTTCAGAGCATTGCTTCTGCTCAGGTGCTTCACTACAGGCAGTTTTTCAGTCTTGAGGTCATTATCTCGTCCCTGCGTAGCTGTCCTTTTCCTGGTCTGCGCACTTCAGTCTTAGGCTCAGTTTGGCGAGTGGGTGCATGGTTAATTTGTGAAATGCGTTCTCCTGGCATATTTTTTTTCTCTTTCTACTGGAGATTTCGGTTGTTTTTTGGGCTCAGCCAATCTCAGCACTCGGACCCTTGTTGGTCGAAGTCCTACTTGACTGCTTGCTCTTGACGCCCATGTCTAATGAAATAGGTTTAAGCCTCGATGGAGTTGCACTCAAGGAATTTCTGCACATCTGCAATTAACAATCATTGCATGTGATGCATAATAATGTCGTAGAGTAGCTCTTCAGAGAGAATTTTTTCTGAAAATATCGCTACAATGGCAATACCAAGCGTGATCAATATAAAGAGGCACAACCACAACGAATACAAAAATATTGCTGCTGTAAATGGCGAACAATATTAAATGAAACAAAATTAAAAGCGTGTTACAAAACTCTTCGCTCATCCTGTGCTCATTAGGTTAAATGTGTTTAACTACGGCGTTATAATTGTCATTTAGAGAAGCCGTCTAGTATAATTAAAAAATCGCCTGTTTAGCTCCTTTTACGCACTAAGGTTTTTGTAGCCTTTGGAAAGACCTTCCGAGTCAATAGATGAATAGATGTCTAGAACAAGGGGACAAAGTAACTGGCAGAGATATTCTTGAGTGATCTTAACGCAACAACAGGTCACCATCATAATCACTGGAACCAGTCTAAATATGAATATTCTGCTGAGTAGTTTTACCACATCCTGTAAAGAAAACGTCAATTTATACCTGGTTTCAGTGACCGATGCGCGTATTCAATACTTTCTTCAAAACCCGGAGAGAAAATGCTTATAAAGAAGCCCGCCTTATCCCTTCATATGTTATAAGGGACACCGTCTATATCTAAACTTGGGATTCCGACTAGTTCGCGTCCATTGTGCTGCAACAACGGCCGAGATTGCTTTGTGTTCTTCAACCAAGTAGCTATTCAATATCATTGATTACGTTTTTTTAAGGGCTGTAATAACAGTTACTGTCGCACTTGAGGTCACCGCCAAGGTGAGTCGTCTGCAATAAAGCGGTGCTACGTTTTTATATAGAGACGATGACTGCAGGAATCCACGTGTGCATATTACGCCGTGTGGCGTTTTTAGGCTTTGACAACGACCGCTGTCACCAAGCTTTCACGCACCTGTTTTTGCGCACTACTGGTTCGGGCCATTGCCGAGGACGGCGGAAAAATGGCCTCAAAGTGTCGATGCAGTAGTGCGTCTTCGCTCCGTGGATCACGTTGAAAGCGTCGTCTACGAGTGGCGGCGTCCGACGACTGCGAGTTGGACGCAGCTAATTAACGCCCACTTATATAAGCTTAGCTCCCCGTTAATTGGCGTGTACCGCTCGTCCAACCCGATGCCAACAAAGGCTACAATTTGCACGAGGCATGCCCTCGGTGCCCTTTTCTTCGGCGGCGCCCGTGCATTTGTGGTGGCGTAATATAGCTGTTTGTCTCTGCGCCGAAAAATTCTAGCGGGTACTTCGGACCACTTAAGTGCGATGAGATAAAAGTCATTATAGCGCAGTAGATCATAGCCCTCCAATATGGCACCTCTAACTCTCTCTTTTCTTTCACCCCGATCTTCCTGCCTTCCTTTGCGGCGTGGCACATGTGTCCGCGGAGAATTATGACAGATACTGCACCTTCTCTATCCTGTAAATCAATTTGAAATGCAGCTGATGCCTAATGTACTAACGCCTCCTAGGCATCTGGGTCTGCTTCTGTTTGCTGTGTGGTGCGACGTTCGAGGAAGCGCCATATGAAAGCGCCGCAAGGACGTCTGGATCGGACGCCCGGTGGATTCAGCTTCGTCTATGCATGAATCACCTAGTGACCTCACGACTAGTCGTGACGGTACATGGTGCGCCCCTTGTCAAACACAACCCGCATTTCATTGAACGCATCGAGGTTCACCGGCGTTCCATAATTCGTTTACAGGACAATAAAGGCGTAGTATCTGTCACTCGGGGAATCCCGCTATCCTGACGGTAGACAAAGGGAATTATGGTGAACGTTTCACGATCCGGGGTGGGCGTGGTTGGTAAATCGCTCGGCTGGGAATCCAAGGGATGGAGGTTGGATTCCCGGTGGAGGCAATATTTATTTATTTATTTTTACCTATCTCGCTGGAAAGTGTGACACCTCTGCCGACAGCCTCTCCTGACACAATCTGCGGACAAGGAGGTATTAAAGGCGAAAGCCTTTAATACCTAATCGGGCTTTAATATACCTCAAGAGAAGGCACTTCCGGGCGCAGAAAGCTTGCGCCGGCGTCAAGAGGGCAGTGTCATTGCTAACAGAGTAACAAGAAGCGCGCAAAGGTAAACGAGAACGGAGGAAGGTGATATATACATGGCTTTAGCAAAGGAAAAAGGAGGAACGTCCAACAATGAATTAGACAGAGCAGAAAATCGTATGAAATCACAGCGTATAAAATCCAGTACGTGAACAGAAAGAGGGTGTAAGGACGCGGCGGTCTATTTTCAAATGTTTTACTGCACACGCCGGAGAAAGGGGTGCAAATCGGAAGGTCGAGAAACCTCTAGATATAACCGCAGCCGATTGCGCGATCCCTGCTGCCGCGCAGCGCATCCTCACTCCCTCGACACAGACGAGAAGGCATGGTCGCTCACGCGTCCATCGCACCGCATGTCACTGTCTCCCCTCTCATATAGAAAGTGATGAGGCAGCGTAACCAGATTCAGATTTTAGAAGGCTGGAGCGTTTTCTGGCACACGGAGGAGGAGGAGCATAGATTAATAAGCGATGTGGTGTTTGTGCTCCTTCTGCGCGTCTAGAATCGTGTCACGTATTTTTATTTGAGAGCGTGCAGCGCGGTAATCGCTGGTTTTCCACGACGCTACGTGCGATAGATTACAGATCCCGATTTAGACGAAGTCAAAAAAGAGAGCTCTGAGCTCAAGCGCTAGGTAACGCACCCGCTCACGGAACAGTGTGCAGCGTGAGTCAGTCACTTTGTCAAGTGTGGCTGCCTCTCAGTCTTTTGCAAAAACGTGTCTGTGCAAGGTTACTGTGACAGTTATTTAAAGTTATTTTGTCTGTTACTACAATTTCGACGTCCTTCGTCTCTCTGTGCGAGTCACACATCTCCCGCGGAATCGAGAGGCACCTCGAAGAGGTGCCGCGGAACAGAAGACCACAACGGGCCTGACTTTACTGGAAGTAGGACGAAGGTGATGGCCTGCAGGACGTCCAAGATCCTGACTCCAGCGGTGCGCTCTGCTTGCGAATTAATGTCCGGAGCGCTCGCCTCTCACAGCGAGATTCCTGCATTATTGTCTCGTGTTTCTTAAAACGTGACAAACCTTCGCGTCATTTGCCGTCATCGCGGCCCAGGTGTCCCTACGCGCCATGACAGAAAGGCCCTTGAACAAAACTTTAATAAGACTAGTAGCAGGTTATAAAAAGCCCCTTGAAAGTTCAGGCGAGGGGCGCAGTTCTTTGCTAAGCAACGGCGGCATTTAGTTTTCTTAACAAGCATTGGCACAAAGTTTCGTTCGAGATATGAGGCATTATCGCTCCAAAGCGTAACAGCGGCGATGAAGGTTGAATATTCTGAGGCAAACACATGAGTAGATGGTGTCCTAAAAGTAGCGTAGAACTTACCCGAGGCAGGCCAATGCACGGATGTTTGGGCAAATGGTGGTGAGACTGTGGCAGACCGCAATACCAGGCAGTCTGCAAATTCAGAACATTGAGCGGTTGTGCGATTTGCGCCGCGACTTCTTGCTCTTGGAATCTGTCGAATCTAAGGAGCCTGTGATCGCAGAGACACGGTAGGGCCGGTATTAAGGTGGTCATGGAGTGCGACGAAATAGGTGTAAGTCACTAAACGGAGGCAATTGACGGCTGATGCAAGGGGGCTGAAGCGCCTCGGCAACTTACTTGTGATATGTTGATAGAAAGCTGCTCTTGAGGGCTTAGGCAGAAGGGTCAGAGGACGGGCCAGAGCGTCGCGAGGGAGTCTTACATTTGCTGCAGCGGATAGATGTCCACTGCAAGCGTAACTCGGCAAGTGCCCTAACCTGAGCTGTGCGGTGACGAATCAGAAGACTCTTCTTGCACAGCTCCTTGAAGCTCTGGCAGGATGTGAAGGCCTCAGCAACGGATCTCAAGCGATGCAATAAACACATCTAAAATACTTCGTCTTCGATACCTTACATGATATGCTTTATTATATCGCCTTTCGATGCGTTTAGGGGCAGACGTTTTCACATGTCGACATTTTATATATCTGGGTGAAATTTTCGCCATTCACGGACAATTTACTCGGTGAGGCCTTCATAGTGGTGGAGGCCAAATAATTCTGAGAAGCACGCCTTGAAAGACACCCAAATCGGAAAGACCTGTCGCGGTTACAATTCGGTAGTTTTCACCGTCGGTGCGATAAGCGACATCGTTAAGTGACATCACATCGTCTCATCTGTCGTAGACGCTCATTTGTTCGTAACATGTGAGCCAATCTTACACATCATGCAACCATTTCGGCTGAAGATAGCCAGACTGCGCCAGTGAAAGCAGCCAGCACAGAAGACGGCCGGACGTGCTTGCATGGTTTGATGCTGGACATCCTCAGACATCGCAGATGATGGAGGAATATGGCTACAACCGGCTTTCTGGGGCCCTATTTGGACGCTCCGCCAAATATCGGTTGGGAGTTTACTAGAACGAACTAAAACATTCAGAGCAGGAGCGAAACAGGCCTATATCAGTCAAGTTGAGCCCCCCTAAAATGCGCCGATAGCATCTCCGCCACTAAGCAGAACGATCGTAATCGCCCTCACATAATACAAAACATACTCCAGACAGCTTGTGTGCTTATGAGCGCAGCTAATACTGAGACGGACTAGAGCCGATGCAGAAAGGCCATTGTCTCGACATTTTCTATGTTGTCTAAGCGAACCCTTTGTTTTCAATTTCTTATCAGTAATGCCAGTTTAATTCCTTTAGAGCTCGTAAACAATAAATATTAGGTATAAACAGATGTTACCGGTGTATACATGCCTACGCGCGTTCATATCTCTGTGTGTATGTATACATGCGTATACGCGCGTTCATATCTGTGTGTGTGTGTGTACATGCTTACGTGTGTTTATATACTATGTGCATGTGGGTATACATGCGTGCGCGCATTCATATCTTTGCGTGTGTGTGTGTACATGCCTACGCGCTTTCATATCTGCGTGTGTGTATATGTGTGTACGCGTACGCGCGTTCATATCTCTGTGTGTGCCCACATGTTTGTGTGTGTGTGTACAGGTGTACGTGTATACATGCGTAGGTGCGTTCATATCTGTGTGTGCTTGTATACATGCTCACGCGTTCATAGCTGTAGGTGTGTGTGTATACGTGGGTGTGTATATACATGCGTACGCGAGTTCATATCCGTGTGTTTATACATGCGTAGGCGCGTTCATATCTGTGTGTGCTTGTATACATGCTCACGCGCTTTCATAGCTGTAGGTGTGTGTGTATACGTGGGTGTGTATATACATGCGTAGGCGCGTTCATATCCGTGTGTTTATACATGCGTAGGCGCGTTCATACGTGCTCACGCGCTCTCATAGCTGTAGGTGTGTGTGTGTATACGTGGGTGTGTATATACATGCGTACGCGCGTTCATATCCTTGTGTTTATACATGCGTAGGCGCGTTCATATCTTTGTGTGCTCGTACACATGCTCACGCGCTTTCATAGCTGTAGGTGTGTGTGTATACGTGGGTGTGTATATACATGCGTACGCGCGTTCATATCCGTGTGTATATACATACGTACGCTCGTTCATATCCGTGTGTTTATACATGCGTAGGCGCGTTCATATCTGTGTGTGCTCGTACACATGCTCACGCGCTTTCATAGCTGTAGGTGTGTGTGTATACGTGGGTGTGTATATACATGCGTGCGCGCGTTCATATCCGTGTGTATATACATGCGTACGCTCGTTCATATCCGTGTGTTTATACATGCGTAGGCGCGCTCATATCTGTGTGTGCCCGTACACATGCTCACGCGCTTTCATAGCTGTAGGTGTGTGTGTATACGTGGGTGTGTATATACATGCGTACGCGCGTTCATATCCGTGTGTATATACATGCGTACGGTCGTTCATATCCGTGTCTTTATACATGCGTAGGCGCGTTCATATCTGTGTGTGCTCGTACACATGCTCACGCGCTTTCATAGCTGTAGGTGTGTGTGTATACGTGGGTGTGTATATACATGCGTAGGCGCATTCATATCCGTGTGTTTATACATGCGTAGGCGCGTTCATATCCGTGTGTTTATAAATGCGTAGGTGCGTTCATATCTCTGTGTGCTTGTATACATGCTCACGCGCTTTCATAGTTGTAGGTGTGTGTGTATACGTGGGTGTGTATATACATGCGTATGCGCGTTCATATTCGTGTGTTTATACATGCGTAGGCGCGTTCATATCTGTGTGTGCTTGTATAAATGCTCACGCGCTTTCATAGCTGTAGGGGTGTGTGTATACGTGGGTGTGTATATACATGCGTACGCGCGTTCATATCCGTGTGTTTATACATGCGTAGGCGCGTTCATATCTGTGTGTGCTCGTACACATGCTCACGCGCTTTCATAGCTGTAGGTGTGTGTGTATACGTGGGTGTGTATATACATGCGTACGCGCGTTCATATCCGTGTGTTTATACATGCGTAGGCGCGTTCATATCTGTGTGTGCTCGTACAACATGCTCACGCGCTTTCATAGCTGTAGGTGTGTGTGTATACGTGGGTGTGTATATACATGCGTACGCGCGTTCATATCCGTGTGTTTATACATGCGTAGGCGCGTTCATATCTGTGTGTGCTCGTACAACATGCTCACGCGCTTTCATAGCTGTAGGTGTGTGTGTATACGTGGGTGTGTATATACATGCGTACGCGCGTTCATATCCGTGTGTATATACATGCGTACGCGCGTTCATATCCGTGTGTTTATACATGCGTAGGTGCGTTCATATCTGTGTGTGCTCGTACAACATGCTCACGCGCTTTCATAGCCGTAGGTGTGTGTGTATACGTGGGTGTGTATATACATGCGTACGCGCGTTCATATCCGTGTGTTTATACATGCGTAGGCGCGTTCATATCTGTTTGTGCTCGTACACATGCTCACGCGCTTTCATAGCTGTAGGTGTGTGTGTATACGTGGGTGTGTATATACATGCGTACGCGCATTCATATCCGTGTGTTTATACATGCGTAGGCGCGTTCATATCTGTGTGTGCTTGTATACATGCTCACGCGCTTTCATAGCTGTAGGTGTGTGTGTATACGTGGGTGTGTATATACATGCGTAGGCGCGTTCATATCCGTGTGTTTATACATGCGTAGGCGCGTTCATATCTGTGTGTGCTTGTATACGTGCTCACGCGCTTTCATAGCTGTAGGTGTGTGTGTGTACACGTGGGTGTGTATATACATGCGTACGCGCGTTCATATCCTTGTGTTTATACATGCGTAGGCGCGTTCATATCTGTGTGTGCTTGTATACATGCTCACGCGCTTTCATAGCTGTAGGTGTGTGTTTATACGTGGGTGTGTATATACATGCGTACGCGCGTTCATATCCGTGTGTTTATACATGCGTAGGCGCGTTCATATCTGTGTGTGCTTGTATACGTGCTCACGCGCTTTCATAGCTGTAGGTGTGTGTGTGTATACGTGGGTGTGTATATACATGCGTACGCGCGTTCATATCCTTGTGTTTATACATGCGTAGGCGCGTTCATATCTGTGTGTGCTCGTACACATGCTCACGCGCTTTCATAGCTGTAGGTGTGTGTGTATACGTGGGGGTGTATATACATGCGTGCGCGCGTTCATATCCGTGTGTATATACATGCGTACGCTCGTTCATATCCGTGTGTTTATACATGCGTAGGCGCGCTCATATCTGTGTGTGCCCGTACACATGCTCACGCGCTTTTATAGCTGTAGGTGTGTGTGTATACGTGGGTGTGTATATACATGCGTAGGCGCATTCATATCCGTGTGTTTATACATGCGTAGGCGCGTTCATATCCGTGTGTTTATACATGCGTAGGCGCGTTCATATCTCTGTGTGCTTGTATACATGCTCACGCGCTTTCATAGTTGTAGGTGTGTGTGTATACGTGGGTGTGTATATACATGCGTACGCGCGTTCATATTCGTCTGTTTATACATGCGTAGGCGCGTTCATATCTGTGTGTGCTTGTATACATGCTCACGCGCTTTCATAGCTGTAGGTGTGTGTGTATACGTGGGTGTGTATATACATGCGTACGCGCGTTCATATCCGTGTGTTTATACATGCGTAGGCGCGTTCATATCTGTGTGTGCTCGTACACATGCTCACGCGCTTTCATAGCTGTAGGTGTGTGTGTATACGTGGGTGCGTATATACATGCGTACGCGCGTTCATATCCGTGTGTATATACATGCGTACGCTCGTTCATATCCGTGTGTTTATACATGCGTAGGCGCGTTCATATCTGTTTGTGCTCGTACACATGCTCACGCGCTTTCATAGCTGTAGGTGTGTGTGTATACGTGGGTGTGTATATACATGCGTACGCGCGTTCATATCCGTGTGTTTATACATGCGTAGGCGCGTTCATATCTGTGTGTGCTCGTACACATGCTCGCGTGCTTTCATAGCTGTAGGTGTGTGTGTATACGTGGGTGTGTATATACACGCGTAGGCGCGTTCATATCTGTGTCTTTATACATGCGTAGGCGCGTTCATATCTGTGTGTGCTCGTACACATGCTCACGCGCTTTCATACCTGTAGGTGTGTGTGTATACGTGGGTGTGTATATACATGCGTAGGCGCATTCATATCCGTGTGTTTATACATGCGTAGGCGCGTTCATATCCGTGTGTTTATACATGCGTAGGCGCGTTCATATCTCTGTGTGCTTGTATACATGCTCACGCGCTTTCATAGTTGTAGGTGTGTGTGTATACGTGGGTGTGTATATACAAGCGTACGCGCGTTCATATTCGTGTGTTTATACATGCGTATGCGCGTTCATATCTGTGTGTGCTTGTATACATGCTCACGCGCTTTCATAGCTGTAGGTGTGTGTGTATACGTGGGTGTGTATATACATGCGTACGCGCGTTCATATCCGTGTGTTTATACATGCGTAGGCGCGTTCATATCTGTGTGTGCTCGTGCACATGCTCACGCGCTTTCATAGCTTTAGGTGTGTGTGTATACGTGGGTGTTTATATACATGCGTACTCGCGTTCATATCCGTGTGTTTATGCATGCGTAGGCGCGTTCATATCTGTGTGTGCTCGTACACATGCTCGCGTGCTTTCATAGCTGTAGGTGTGTGTGTATACGTGGGTGTGTATATACACGCGTAGGCGCGTTCATATCTGTGTCTTTATACATGCGTAGGCGCGTTCATATCTGTGTGTGCTCGTACACATGCTCACGCGCTTTCATACCTGTAGGTGTGTGTGTATACGTGGGTGTGTATATACATGCGTACGCTCGTTCATATCCGTGTGTTTATACATGCGTAGGCGCGTTCATATCTGTGTGTGCTCGTGCACATGCTCACGCGCTTTCATAGCTTTAGGTGTGTGTGTATACGTGGGTGTGTATATACATGCGTACTCGCGTTCATATCCGTGTGTTTATACATGCGTAGGCGCGTTCATATCTGTGTGTGCTCGTACACATGCTCGCGTGCTTTCATAGCTGTAGGTGTGTGTGTATACGTGGGTGTGTATATACACGCGTAGGCGCGTTCATATCTGTGTCTTTATACATGCGTAGGCGCGTTCATATCTGTTTGTGCTCGTGCACATGCTCACGCGCTTTCATAGCTTTAGGTGTGTGTGTATACGTGGGTGTGTATATACATGCGTACTCGCGTTCATATCCGTGTGTTTATACATGCGTAGGCGCGTTCATATCTGTGTGTGCTCGTACACATGCTCGCGTGCTTTCATAGCTGTAGGTGTGTGTGTATACGTGGGTGTGTATATACACGCGTAGGCGCGTTCATATCTGTGTCTTTATACATGCGTAGGCGCGTTCATATCTGTGTGTGCTCGTACACATGCTCGCGTGCTTTCATAGCTGTAGGTGTGTGTGTATACGTGGGTGTGTATATACATGCGTAGGCGCATTCATATCCGTGTGTTTATACATGCGTAGGCGCGTTCATATCCGTGTGTTTATACATGCGTAGGCGCGTTCATATCTGTGTGTGCTTGTATACATGCTCACGCGCTTTCATAGCTTTAGGTGTGTGTGTATACGTGGGTGTGTATATACATGCGTACTCGCGTTCATATCCGTGTGTTTATACATGCGTAGGCGCGTTCATATCTGTGTGTGCTCGTACACATGCTCGCGTGCTTTCATAGCTGTAGGTGTGTGTGTATACGTGGGTGTGTATATACACGCGTAGGCGCGTTCATATCTGTGTCTTTATACATGCGTAGGCGCGTTCATATCTGTGTGTGCTCGTACACATGCTCACGCGCTTTCATACCTGTAGGTGTGTGTGTATACGTGGGTGTGTATATACATGCGTAGGCGCATTCATATCCGTGTGTTTATACATGCGTAGGCGCGTTCATATCCGTGTGTTTATACATGCGTAGGCGCGTTCATATCTGTGTGTGCTTGTATACATGCTCACGCTCTTTCATAGCTGTAGATGTGTGTGTATACGTGGGTGTGTATATACATGCGTACGCGCGTTCATATCTGTGTCTTTATACATGCGTAGGCGCGTTCATATCTGTGTGTGCTCGTACACATGCTCGCGTGCTTTCATAGCTGTAGGTGTGTGTGTATACGTGGGTGTGTATATACACGCGTAGGCGCGTTCATATCTGTGTCTTTATACATGCGTAGGCGCGTTCATATCTGTGTGTGCTCGTACACATGCTCACGCGCTTTCATACCTGTAGGTGTGTGTGTATACGTGGGTGTGTATATACATGCGTAGGCGCATTCATATCCGTGTGTTTATACATGCGTAGGCGCGTTCATATCCGTGTGTTTATACATGCGTAGGCGCGTTCATATCTGTGTGTGCTTGTATACATGCTCACGCGCTTTCATAGCTGTAGATGTGTGTGTATACGTGGGTGTGTATATACATGCGTACGCGCGTTCATATCCGTGTGTTTATACATGCGTAGGCGCGTTCATATCTGTGTGTGCTCGTACACATGCTCACGCGCTTTCATAGCTGTAGGTGTGTGTGTATACGTGGGTGTGTATATACATGCGTACGCGCGTTCATATCCGTGTGTTTATACATGCGTAGGCACGTTCATATCTGTGTGTGCTCGTACACATGCTCACGCGCTTTCATAGCTGTAGGTGTGTGTGTATACGTGGGTGTGTATATACATGCGTACGCGCGTTCATATCCGTGTGTTTATACATGCGTAGGCGCGTTCATATCTGTTTGTGCTCGTACACATGCTCACGCGCTTTCATAGCTGTAGGTGTGTGTGTATACGTGGGTGTGTATATACATGCGTACGCGCGTTCATATCCGTGTGTTTATACATGCGTAGGCGCGTTCATATCTGTGTGTGTTCGTACACATGCTCACTTGCTTTCATAGCTGTAGGTGTGTGTGTATACGTGGGTGTGTATATACATGCGTAGGCGCGTTCATATCTGTGTGTGCTCGTACACATGCTTACGCGCTTTCATAGCTTTAGGTGTGTGTGTGTGTGTGTATACGTGTGTGTGTGTATATACATACGTACGCGCGTTCATATCTGCCTGTGTATACATGCGTAGGCGCGTTCATATGTGTGTGCTTGTATACATGTGTACGCGCTATCATAGCTGTAGGTGTGTGTTTATACGTGGGTGTGTATATACATGCGTACGCGCGTTCATATCCGTGTGGTTATACATGCATAGGCGCGTTCATATCTGTGTGTGTATATACGTGCGTGTCTGTATACATGCATACGCGCGTTCATATGTGTGTGCGCGCGTGTGTGTGTGTGTGTGTGTGTGTGTGTGTGTGTGTGTGTGTGTGTGTGTGTGTGTGTGTGTGTGTGTGTGTGTGTGTGTGTGTGTGTGTGTGTGTGTGTGTGTGTGTGTGTGTGTGTGTGTGTGTGTGTGTGTGTGTGTGTGTGTGTGTGTGTGTGTGTGTGTGTGTGTGTGTGTGTGTGTGTGTGCGTGCGCGCGTGCGTGCGTGCGTGCGTGCGTGCGTGTGTGGTCATAGACAACGTTTAGATAATGCGGATTTGCGGAATGTGGTTTCTTTTCACTTGTAGGTCCGCTGGTATTCCATCCAGCGGAAGATACCCAACTGATTCGTCGCCTTTTTGGGCTTTTGACTGCCTTGCATTTCCCGACCACTTCAAACTAAACTGTTTCCGTAAATGCGCATTGGCCGACTGTTTTGCATGACGATAAGCGTGTGTGATCGTGCGTGGATACGTGGGTTGAGCTGGGGATCTGTGCATGAATGCGCGTTCACATGCATGCGTCTATTGATATGTTAGCGTGGCCATGAAAGAGGTCCGCACAGGTACTCGTCCACGAAAACATGTGTAAAAGAGTTCAAAACGTCATTCCAGGTCGGCATACGCTGCAGCCTTTCGGGGACTGGGATATTTCGATTCTTGGAGTAATGCGTAACAAATATACCATAATTTAGCACATACTTTTCACAGTTCCAGCTTTTCAGCTCTACAAAAGCAGTTGTTGGGCAAGTTTGTGCTTTCAATGATGCATAACTACGGACACCACACAGCGCTGTGTGGTGTCCGTCCTTCACCTTTGTCCTGTCTTTTTCGCTGTAGTTATGGATTTTCAGTTCTGCAGCCAAATTTTCTGGCACTATAATGTACACAACTAGTCGAAGATTCGCCAGCGCGAAGATCTGCTGTTGCTATCATGCATTATTTTATATAGTTATTCATTTTATACACCGTGCTGCAGAGTTTGAAGTCATTTGTGGTGGGAGATATGGCATAAAACTTTTGGTGATAGTCCCGAAAGAACAAGGAAAAGTGTCATTACTCCCAATTACTTACGTAACACTTCAAAAGAAATTTAAATGATGTTACTTATTCCTTTCTTAAAAACCGCGATATGTCGCTAAATAATACTACTTATTGCTTCTCTTTAAACGTAATTATAATATATAATACTTACTTTAGCAGAGCAACGCGGGTATTCTTTAATCAGCTTCTGTTTTTCATGCGTACAGAAACCTAAGTAAGCGAAGTCATCAAAGCAGCATCCTCTTTGTAGACGAGGCGCACACGTTTCATCATCTACTTGCCAAATTCCACCTCTGATAATATCTCTCCCTCATTCATGCAGCACGCACCCTTACAAAGATAAGACAAGGGCAACTATATAACGAATATACAAGCATGGTCCAGCACTGGTTACCGTCAGTGCATCCAAGACCGTAACGAGTGGTGAACCCACCGCCTTCACGCCCTGGAGCTGTCTCCGCCATCTGAGGCTTCCGAAACAGGTTATTTATTGCTTCGATTGTCTTAGGAATCGACCATGACAGCTTGCGTTAAGTAATGGTCACGCCGTGGGCATTTTCCCGGTACGTTCCGTCCCCCCCTCCCCTCATCCCTACTCTCGACGCACCGTGGCGACCTTAGCAACCGGCAGCACTGTGCCTAGGCAATGCAGCACGGCGTGTCACAGCGCACTCCAGACTAGTTTTGAACCCCGTCGTCCACCATCGATTCCTTCGGCGGCCATTATAGACTACCTGTTATAGATACCAGTAGTGTGCGACCCGGCTATAGAAGACAGCTGCGGTATGTGGCACGGAGTTCCAGTAATGTCTTATCCTTTTTGCATATCCTTACTCTCTGTGACCCAGGCGTTCCGCACGTCCTTCCTCTTGGAAGCCATGCTTCTAGGTGTATGTAATGTTTGCTGCAGGACGAGCAGCGGGACAGTTTACTAAAAGTAATTTCTAAAGGAAAAATTGCTTTTAAAAGCAAATTTAATACCCTCAATCTGTCGTTAATCTATCGATTCACCACACCACGAACTCAATTGTGTACATTCAAAATTACTAAGAAAAGCAATTAAATTACACCAACTTCTGGCGTTACTTGAATTCGAGGAAACTCAAGCTAACAACTGACTGGAAAAAAAGAGTCCACTCAGAAAGCAAGAAAGATGTCGGAACATTTCAACAAAGGTTTACTCTTGACAATGGTAGCGAACCAGAATCAAAATGCCAGCAGATTATCAGTAACGATTTACGCGAGTTATGTTTTACGGAATCAGCCATATTATTTCTATTACGAAATAATTATGTGAAGGTATTTAGGGGACCCTAGAATACCTCTAGGCAATATATCAAAAGATACGCAGAATAGGCAAATTTCTCTTGATAAACAAAAAATTACAGCATGAAAAATTCTAGACCATATCTTACTCAAGTAAATTGTAACTCATATTGAAAGGAATAGACTGCTTATCTATGATCGATAAATGAGGCCAACCTCACATGTTATTCTTCAACCCTTTAAAAGCTTTCCACCGTTTGTCCAACCCCAAACTCATCATCAAAGTTCAAAATATGCTCAATATTCACCGAGTCGCTAACTGAATTGCAGCTTATTTTTCGAACCACCGACTGCTCGTCCATTTTGAAGGCTACTCGACAGATATTATAGAAATAACGTCAGAGTTCCATAAGGGACGGTACTAGCACCAATATTGTTCCTAATATTAAAAAATTATATAACCAACAATACAGACGTGGAAGTCCGCATTTGCCGATGATTGGGTGATTTATATATTAATAAAAAGTCAACAAGACCGACTTAAGCTACATAATGCTCTAAAAAAATTGAAAGTTGCTGCGAAGATTGGCAGATGACAAAAATTAGAAAAATCCCTAGCGATAACTTTATCAAACAAAAGGCCACTGTTTTTCGCTTACAAATGCACACGCAACAGATTAAAGGCTGTTGAAAATACAAGTACCTCGAAATAATTATCTCCTCGGAATTAGGATTGGACAAGCTCGTATCACATTTTACAACCCAGTATGCAAGTGCACTGAACATTGGTTGAGAGGTTGCCTAAATTCGCTAGCCGAGCTAACGTTTCTACCAGGTAACTTGAATTCGTTTGGCCAGCTCATGATCGCGCTACCGAGACGAAAAATGGATCGCTATTTTTGGTAAAATCACAGTGTCGCGCAAAAATAAATTCCTGACAGAGAAAAGCATACTTTATGCTAGCGATGACTGCTCATATTGTTACGGAGGGCTTTGGTATGGCCAGTTAACCCAGTCTGATTTATCTAGCACAACACCTATACAGCACCTCCTAGTTAACCGCATGCACTCCAGCGTCGCCGTCTTTTTGCACAATCCCTTAATTCTCCGTCACATGACCCCCTTCTTGGAAGCAAAGTCCCGGTGCTCGGTACGGCGGGAACGCAGAGGGCGGCTAGTAAGGCTTGAGATGGGTTACTTGGACGATCTCAGGCGGTGGTACCGGTTGCAAGGAGTTGGGTACCAAGAGTTTGATCTCGTAACATCTGTCACTTCGCAAACAACACGGTAAGGTCATTTGTACCGCGGCAAGAGCTTTTCACTTACGCCGACAAGACGGGATGGGAGCGAAAGCAAAACAAGAGCCAGGTGCATAGTGGACGTCAAGATGGTGGCTGTCGTAACGGCGCTTCTGATCTTCTTGAGAGGCAGAAATTCTGCTGCAAGTAATTTGACGGGCGCCGTCAGCTCGGACAGACGCCGCTCATTCATGCGTTGGGTGTAACTGCTGACGGCATCGGGAGTACGGAAAATAGTGTCGAAGGGAGTCACTGGATCTCGTCCAAAAAGAAGACAGAAAGGAGAGTATCCAGCGGAGGCGTCACTGGCGGAAATATATGCGAATGTCACAAAAGGTAGGTTTACATCTCAATCACGATGATTATCTGAGACATACATGGAGAGCATCTCCGCAAGCATGTGGTTGAAGCGTTCTGTGGGACCGTTAATCGGGTGTACGTAAAGTTGTACTGAATATATGAGGGATAGAGCATGAATGAAGGATTTTATTTACCACTCTTGCCATTATAAAGGGACCGCGGTTGGTTATCAGTTGTCTGGGAGCGCCATAGGGAGCGCCATGATGCATTATCACGTCATTCAGCGGTAGGTCGGCGACGCCTGCCGCACAGCTTGTTGGTATAGCTCGGCAGATGGCGTAGCGCGTCGTAAATTTTGTTGCAACATCAATCCATTTGATTTTTGATACAGAAACTGGAAATGGTCCGAGTAGGTCAGCACCGATGCACGAAAATGGGGTAGAGGGGATGAGAATCGGTTGAAGAGTTGTGGAGGGAAAACGGAAGGCTTCTTCCTGCATTGACAGCTCGCAACCTGCTACATAGCGCCGCACAAATCGGTAGAATCCAGGCTAGAAAAAACGTCTAACTGCGATATTATAGGCACGGGTAACATGCAGTTGTTCTACAATGGTAGAGCGAAGGTGGTGAGCCACAACTAACAAGAATTCTGAGCCATCTGAGCGCAGATTGAAGCGGTCGGATCCCCTTGGAGCAAAAAAACTGGGCGACAGAAGAATGCCTTGGGTTGATAGTTAGCTGGTCGATGATTCTGCAAAGGAAGACATACGAGTGCTGTTCATGGTCGATATTAGAGAAATCAGAAATTGAGAGGACACAGTTGTCAACTCCGCGCACTCGGAAGGAGAGGAATCACAACTGGGTAGCGGGTATATACTAATGTGAGCTGTCCAAAAGTAATAAATTAATATGCCTCTGCCCATGTGCTACTAAGTATAACGACCTTGTCTTCATCACGATGATGTTGACCGGATTTATAAGTTATCAAGAATATACACTCCTCTAGTCGTTACACCCAGCATCTAAGACGGCCAGTAGTCTTTAAGAGAAGAAAGCAAGCAAAGGTCATGGTGGTGTGTAACAACGATAAAATGTCGGCCAAGTAGGTCAGAACGAAATTTGGCAATATACTGCACGAGTGCATGGTATTTACGCTCGGTAATTGAATAATTTCCTTGTAGATCACATACGAGACGACTTGCATAAGCGATAACTCGGTAGTGACCACTCTGTCCCTGAGCAAGGATTCCTCCAATGCCATGGCCACTTGCATCTTTTCGAAGTTCAATTAGGGCGGACGGGCAGAAATGGGCTAAAACTGGTGGAGTGGTGAGTGCGGCAATAAGTGCTGAGAAAGTGTCCGCTTGGGCTGGGCCCAGCACAAGGGCACGCCCTTTTCGACAGGCTGCTCAGAGGACAGGCGATGACTGCAAACTTTGGCACAAACCGACGGAAATAGGAGCACAAACTGATGAGATTTCGGACGCCAAGCGCATAACTAGGAACTGCGCGGAATTTGTCTGGGTCGGGTGGACGCCGTAAGGATTAACCAAGTGGCCAAGAAGCTTGATTTCGCGTTGAGCGCAGCGGCATTTCTTGGCGTTGAGTTGAAGGCCAGCTCGGCCGAAAACTGCGAGAATTGTAGAAAGACGATCCAAGTGGCTTTCGGAAGTGGAATTAAAAACAATAACATCATCTAAATAACTCAGACAAGTTGTTCACTTCAGACCTCGAAGCAATGAGTCCTTAATCCGTTCGAAGGTCAAGGTAGCATTACACAGGCCGAATGGCATCACCTTAAACTGGTAGAGGCCATCTGGTGTGATGAAAGCCGTTTTCTCTCGGTCGCGTTAGTCGATGTTAAATCTCTCCGTCGAACATCAACTGAGGAAAAGTAATTGGCTCCGTGTAAGCAATCGAGAACATCATCTATACAAGGGAGAGGATAGAAATCTTTATTGGTTATCTTGTTGAGGCGGCGGTAATCAATGCAAAAACACCATGTGTTGTCTTTCTTTGTGACGAGCACCATAGGAGATGCTCATGGGCTATTCAAAGGCTCGATGATGTCGTTGGTCAGCATCTTATCAACCTCGCTTTGTATTACCTGACATTTTGAATGGGACACATGGTATAGGCGCTGGTGGAGAGGACTGGCGTAACCGGCGTCTATGCGATGAGTAACTGTTGTAGTCTGAGCCTGCGGACGGCGACTAATGAGCGGAAGCTTGTGCATAATATGTGCGACATCATGTGGTAGATCTGCCGCAATCATCCCAAAGATAATACCAGAACTTGAGCTTGGCCGGTCGGGGGCACTAGGAACTTGAGACGGAGACTCGTGCTTGAGAACAAAGACTCTATTCGCTCAGAGAGGACAGTTATGCAAGTTCAATGCCTTCGGGAAAAACCTGTGGTGATAAGCTGAAGTTAAGAACAGGTAGAGTAGGTAACGTATGCAGGCAACGTACGGTTCCGTGGACATTTGTGCGCGTGACGTCAGGCCTTTTTTGGAGGCGAGAGCGGTCCCAGTGGGCTTACCAAACAGGTCATCCATCTTTTGCTTACAAACTTTCAATTAAGTTATTTCTGGCTCATGTGTGACGTACCACTTTCGCGTCATGCCAGTCAAAAACAAGATAATGTTGCCTACTATCAGACTGACATCCCAGTGATTATTCACGCTCGAGCTCTCATACAGGTCGAGCCAATTGTCGTCAGTGGGACAAATTGGGCCAGGGTTGCGGGGCTCGACCATGACGACGGCTTGTGGGGCCATCGAATAGGAAGCGGTAGCTGCTGGGTTGGCGGCAGCAGATACGTGGATGGGCCCAATTTAGCGACCGCTGCGGAGGTCTAGCGCGGCGTACAGGAATCGAATTACGGCCTCCACCAATACCTTACGGGGGCCTGGATATGGCCAGTTAACACAGTGTGCTTTATGTAGCACAGCGATAAATATAGTAACACCCAGTAAACCGCGCACCCTTCAGCGTCGTCGTCTTCCTGAACAATCCTTCAATTTTTCTTGGTCACACCAATTACGTATTAGCTCAGTGGCATAATTGTAAAGGCCTTAAGTAGTAAATTCCTAACTAAGTGATCGTAGACGGTAGGCAATATGAATAATTTCAACGTACAAATGTTATTACCCTGAATTATATCAATGCCTGTAGAGAAAGAGGAAATATATGTAATTGATGCATCACTGCAAAAATTGCTATCTATAGTCTGTGCTACTCATGTATACTTCGCGACTGAAAAAATCCACTAGCGCCTACGCACCGTGCCTCGTTCCTGAAATTAGACACCGAGCATTCTCAGCAATCAAACGTTCATGCAGCCAATTCTTTTGCACTATTTTTCGAGCCATTGACGAAGACAAAGTCGAAACGCTTTCCAGATATCGAGTGGAGCTTCACTCCACGGACCACGTTCAAAGCGTCTCTAAGTGATTGCCGCCATCAACGACTGCGCGTTCCTACCAACAAATTATCTGTTACACAAATGAGGACCCCGAACCAATTAACCATTTCTAAGCGCTTTCCGAATCGTTACGTGAATACGACCAAATGGCATCAAGGGTTGCCCACAGAGTGAGGCACGCCCTAATTGCGCATTGTTCCGTCCGCGGATATCCGGCCGCATCTCAAATGCAGATGTCTCTGCGTACGAAAAAAAAAAAAAAAACAGTGCCTCTTCGAGGGTTGTTGTGTGTTGTTTCAGGGCAAATGGGCAACTCAAGCCACCATGCGCCTAACAGAAGATAAACAAAAGTACACTGTAAAAACATTTGGTTGAAAAATATAGACATTTTCTGGCAGCTGTCCTGCCAGAAATTTTCTGTTCTGCTACGTTTTCTGTTTTTACATTTTTCAGTGATTTTGATTTTTTTTCTGTTTACAACTGTTTGAAAATTTTTGTATATTGAAAAAGCTTTTGTTATACGACGATTTTTTTTTATTTCTGTTTTTTTTTTCTGTCGAAGTGCAAAATAAAGACGCAAATATATTTTCTTTACTCGTCTTTCATTTCACATTTTCTGCCTTTAACAACAATAAAATTGCGGTAATCGCCAATTTCTTCAATGAACACAATTTTAAGACAGAAGCCTTGTCAACTACATCTCGCGAATATCTTTTGGCACTGGCAATACTCGATGGCACCCATAAGGAAGACCCTGCAATAGCCGTTCTCTAGCCAGCGAAAAGAGGGAAATAGAAAAATGCGTAACAGATGCCACTGTAGCAGGGAGCCAACCAACAACGGACCTTAATGTGGCTCTACTAGTTGTCTTGTTTCAAATCAAAATTGTTACGCAGCCGATCACCGGAGAGCGTCTTCGGGGTTGTCATACCACTTCCCTTTCTATTCGGAATTTATCTACTATTCAAGTAAAAATCAGTTAGCGGTAGAAAAAGAACAGACGGCAAAAATATATCGAATTGTTTGCCTTCCAATCAAGATTTCGGCTGGAAAAGAGAAAATTACTGTTTTTTTCGTGAACGCGTTTCGGTAAAAGAAGCAGAACAGATATTCTCTGTACTGGTAAAGTAATTTTCTTTAAAAATGCCTGTAATTTAACAAACAATTTTTTACATTGTAACCTAAACATTTAACCAAGCTCTTGTTGCTGCTGTTTTGGTGCTTATTGTTCACGGAGGCCGTATGGGACCGTAAAATAAATGCGCCCACCGAATTTTCTTCATTCGCATAATTTTATGAACATTCGACACTGTCATCATGCCTCCCAACTTCTTGCTCGTCGCAATCCCGATTTCATGCCTCACCCCCTCCCCTACTCGTAAACATCCTGGCGCGATCGGTGTTTGTATTCTTGCACGATATTATTACTATATTACAATAGGGGGCAGTTCTCATAGATTTGACAGTGCTTTACATATTGAGGCACAACTCACGAAGAAGTTATTTGCTGTGCTTGATTCATACACTGATAATAACTGTATCCACTCACAATTGCCAATCACTATATGCAAAAAATGTCCAGTTTCTTAATTTGTAAAGCATATTTAGCTACATATTTAGTCGCGGAGCAGGAAAGGCTGCGAACCAACTAAAGCATGCATTTATAAATCAAAACGTTTAACCCACTAGACCATGCTTTGCTTGACGTGCCTCTTTTAAAGAATTCAGTTTAACTGTCGGTCGAAAAAATTTAGTAACTGAAGCTTAAATGGTCACAGTAAAAACTGCTCAAATGCAAAGTAAGCGAAACATGATTATCTAGAAACATTTTATTGCATAACAGTAAATACAAATACTTGCTACAAAACACATTAAAATTTAATATTGTCACGGTATTGGCGACTGGGGCTAGGTTATTAGAGCCGGTGCAGGTTGAATTACAAGGTCCAAGCTTTAGGCACGTCCTGCGAGTCCGGAGCCGATTCACTTCGTCTTTTTCTCCGAGCGCCACTTAACGTCTTTCGCTTCGAGCGCCCCCTGGAAATATTTATCGACCCTACGACCCGTCACAGCTCCCAAAAGTAATTTTCAACGAAGAAAAACCAGAGAGAAAGAGAGTGTTTCTGGTTATTAGTATCATTCGCATCAAGTTTCCTGGCATCGATTACACCAAAGGAAGTGTTTCTCGCGTGCAAATATACCGAGTCGCTTTGATGTAACTATACAATATACGTATATGATATAATATACTCAGTGATTCGCTGAACACGTTGCAGACGAACATCAATGTAAAATTATTGTTATTACTTTTGCCAGCCGCTTCTTACCTGCTTATTACTAGTAATCATCATTAGTACACAAATGCACATATTTTGGCATCTTGTTTACTCTAATCATGTTATACTGAATATATTGTGAGCCACCCGTCGAACAAACGTCTTTGTTAACTCTGCCGGGGAGACGTTCAATTTCAGGGCCATACTTTGGGCAGGGGAAATCGGCTTCTTGCGTCCAAGGATAGCTCGAAATATGTGCCAGGCCTTCGACAAGTTAACTGTTTCATTGAGTGAGTGGCACAGCAGCTGCCAGTCTTGGAGAGCGAGGTGCAAAGTATACTTCTCTCAAGCAGGGAAGGCATTTTTTCCCCATCCTGAAAATGCGGATGCCTTGCCTGCGGACCCCTTATCAGGTACATTAAACGAATACGACGTTCCCTTCACATTAGACGAACTGGAGGCAGCACTTTATGACTCCAATCACAATAGCGCCCCAGGACCGGATGGTATGAGCTATTCAACACTTCTGAACCTTCCCAAGTCACACAAACTTGCCCTGCTGAAAGAGATGAACAAATACTGGGCCGACGGTGATCTTCCTCTTGCTTGGAAGAAGTCAGTTGTAATACCAATTCCAAAACCTGGCAAGCCAAGTCGAACATTACAAGACCTCAGGCCGATATCGCTGACGTCCAACCTTCGTAAGGTCATGGAACGTATGGCTCTAAGAAGACTTGAATGGTACTTAGACAAGTACAACGTCCTGTCTCCTATGCAAGTAGGTTTTCGTCGAGGGCTCTGCGCCCAAGATATTCTCAGAAGGCTTCATAACGACGTTCTCGCATACCCTAGCAGCGCACAGCTCCAAGTGGTTGTTGGGGTCGACGTCAAAAAGGCGTTTGATTCCGTGCCCCACTCGACCATACTTCGCCGGCTCCAGAAAGTGGGGATAGGCGGCAACCTCTACCGCTTAGTGAAAGCCTTTCTTGCAGAAAGAACCTTTTCAGTAATGGTTGGAGATACTCAGGGTGGTTGGCAACGCAACCAAACAGGTGTCCCCCAAGGCGCTGTCTTATCACCGGCTCTCTTCAATATAGCTATGTCAGGTCTCCCGCCAATGCTGTCGTTGATACCCGGTCTCAATTTCGCCGTGTATGCGGACGATATAACTCTGTGGACCAATTCAGGGTCCCCTGCAGAGCAAGAACAAGCCCTACAGACAGGCCTCAATGCCGTCCATGAATACATCGAGAAGTGGGGAATGAAAACATCTCCGGAAAAAACCGAGTATGTGGTTGTCATTAACGGCCCGCGGGTACGAGCCGAGGCAGAACGCAAACTTATCTCTCTTCATTTAGGGCACTCGGTTATTTGTCGGAAACCAACAATCCGTATACTAGGTATGCTTATTGACGAGGATGGAGGAGCCAAAAGCTGGCTTCATAACACGATGCTTAGCTGTCATCAGGCTTTACATCTAATGCGCCGCGTCTCTGCGCGGGGATGGGGAATCAAGGAGGTGGGGCTCCGTCAGATGGCATTAGCACTCATAACATCGAAAATCTTGTACGCATATTCGTACATGCGACTTAACGCGACCCAACGCCTTCAGCTTGAGTGAATCAATCGCAAGGCGATGCGCCTAGTTACTGGTCTGCCACAGTACTGCCCAGTAGTGAACCTACACGCATGCAGCAATATTAATGCCCTTCGGGATCTGGCAGAGCAGCAATTGCAAGCCCAGCGAGTCCGCCTCTCCACAACGGCGGCTGGCCGACAGATCCTGCAGGCATTAGGCTACAACGTTGACAATTTAGAGCCACTTTCGTCCGCCGCCCCACCATGGGAGTTGATTGACTTAGTAGATGGTATACCATTACCAAAGAATATGAGTTCGGCTAATCCTCAAAGGCGCAAAGCTGCCGCCAAACGTCATAGGAAGATGTCACACAAGCTAGCCCAGGAAGGAGCTATCCAACTATACAAAGACGCCTCTCAGTTTCAACACTGCGCAGCTATAGCTTGCCACGACTCTGTGTCAGGTACATCGGTAGTTCAACGGCTTTCCGAGGAACGCACTGTTACCAATCTCGAACTCATTGCCATACGACTTGCCATTACTCGAACAGTAGCAATACAAGATCAGGCTCCGTGCACCTACCATGTTTACACAGATTCACAAGCAGCGTACTCTGCGTGCCGCGCAGGGGGAGAAGACTATGCCATTCTGAACACTATTCGAACACAAGCCCGTCGCCTGAGAGAGGAGGGCTACACCTTAATTATCAAATGGATTCCTGCACACGAAGGAATCACTGGAAACGAAAAGGCACACCAAGCAGCGCGCGCAGCAGCTCTTTCCGCACCTTTGCCTAGATCCACATTCGTTTCCGCTTCGTGGCCCCCTGAGGACATTGCGCATCCGTCGTCGCCTCATATGGATAGGGCGGAGACATGGCATCGAGCACAACGCTATCGTCGAAGCATACTCCAGTACTTGGCCAACCCTGAGCAACTATATCGCCGCCCAGATAGCTCATTCCGGAGAGTGGAGGCAGTACTCCTTCGCCGAGCCCAGACTGGTCAGCTTCTGTCACCCGCGAAGCTGCACCTCATACACCCGCAGGTATACCCTTCTCCTCAGTGCCCGACATGCCCGGCCAGAGGCACGGCCGAACATCTCCTGTAGAGCTGCCCTGCTTTTGACGCAGTACTGAAGAGAGAACTCAAGTCCCTGGGTGGGCTTCGACCTGCAACCCTGCAGGCATGGGTCGATCCCCCATCGCACATCGGGCCATCAGACGCAACCCGGCTCTGGCGAACTTTTCTTTCTTACTTCAAGGAAGAAGAAGGGCCAGGCCATTACTTCGCGGAGCCGACCTCGGGACGACCCTACCTCGAGGAAGAAGTGGACACCAGTCCCTCATATCTATCCCAACCTTCACCCCCTCCCCCACCCATACCCGCACCCCCACCCTTAACCGCTCCCCCACCCTACATCCATGAAGCAACTTAGTTCTGCCGCAAGGTAAACGCCTACCGTAAGCAGAAATAAAGACGTAATAAAAAAAAAACGTCTTTGTTCCAGCCACAGTCTGGAACGGTGCGCGTGATCTTGCAAGGAAGCGGCCACCCTGGTCGCTGTTTAGATAGAAGTGGGTCGGCGGGTGTACGGCTTCATGCGGGAACATAAACTTCTGAGCGCCGACTCGGATCGGCGACTGTATGCGATGGGACAACGCGGTAGTTCACGGGAGGTGTTTGCTGGAACAAGGTTTAAGGACCGATATAGCAATGAAGGAACTTCTCACAAAATTCAAGCGTGCGCATAGGCGTCCACAGTAGCACTTCATCACCGGTTGAGAAAAATGCAGTGCGGCGGTGCTGGTCATAGTGGTGCTTCCGTTCTTGCTGGGCGGCTTCAGTGTTGCGGCGAGGAATTTCCGGTAATGGGCCATACGTGCAGAAAACTGGCCCCCGAACGATGCAGATGCGGAGGCAGGAGTACAGAAGAAGGTAGTGTCGGATAGGGTTGTTGGTTGACGCCATAAACTAAGAAGAATGGGCTGTAAGCAGTGGCGCGTTGAACGGCGGAATTATGTGCATAGGTAAGGTAATTCAAAATGTTGTCCCGGTTCTTATGGTCAAGACTGACGTACGTCGATATCATGTCCGACAAGGTGCGGTGAAAGCTTTCGATGAGGCCATTGGTCTGAAGATGACAACTAGAAGATGTCTTGTGGCCAGTGTTGGCAGCCTGAACTACTTCCAGGTGGAGTACTTCCGCGCGTTATTTTGCGAACACCGGTGAATGATGACGATGCTGCGTATGTACAGGTGAAAGAAATGAAATTTCTGGCACGGCGCTCACAATATATTGATTACATAGCAGCTGGATCTATAAAGGTTTGGTTACCTGGTCCACAGCGCGAGTAGCTGCAATAGCAACCAAACTGATCAAGTACTAAACTTAAATCCGTCCTATATATGACTCACATGTATGGGATCTGTGTCAATAACCATTTGAAATTAATAAAATTTATTCTGTATGACATAAAATTATAAGATTTGTATTCCGCCGCTATGACAACCATTTCCCAAATGCACAATAAATATAGTTCGCTCCCGCCGTGCTGGAAAGCTCATCCCTTAACAGTTCTCCTCTCCGCTGTAGTTATGGATTTTCAGCTCTGCAGCCAAATTTTCTGGTTCACAACTAGTCGAGGATGCATCGGTCCAAAGATCTGCTGTTGCTATCATGCATTATTTTATGTAGTTATTCATTTTATACACCGTGCTGCAGAACTTGAAGTCGTTTGTGCATGGAAATATGGCAAGAAACTTTTGGTGCTAGGTATGAAACAACAAGGAAAAGTGTCATTACTCCCTATGAGCTACATAACACTTAAAAAGAAATTTAAATGACTTTACTTATTCCTTTCTTAAAAACCGCGATACGTGGCTGAACAATACTATATATTGCTACTCTTGAAAAGTAATTACAATATATTATAATTACTTTCGCAGAGCAATGCGGTTATTTTTTAATCAGCTTCTGTTTTTCATCCGTAAGAAACCTAAGTAAGCAAAGTGAACAAAGCAGCATCCTCTTCGTAGACGAGGCGCACAGTTTCATCACCTACTTGCGAAATTCCACCTCTGATAATATCTCTCCCTCATTCATGCAGCACGCACCCTTACAAAGATAAGACAACGGCCACTATGTAACGAATATAGGAGCATGGTCCAGCACTGGTTACCGTCAGTGCATCCAAGATCGAAACGAGTGTGAACCCACCGCATTCATGCCATGGAGCTGTCTCCGCCATCTGAGGTTCCCGAGACAGGTTCTTTATTGCTTCGATGGTCTTAGGAATCGACCATGACAGCTTGGGTTAAGTAATGCTCACGCCGTGGGCATTTTCCCTGCACTTTCCTCTCCCCCCCAACCCCACACCCCACCCTCGACGCGCAGTGGCGACTTTAGTAACCAGCAGAACTGTGCCTGGGCAATGCAGCACGTTGTGTCTCAGCGCACTCCACGCGCTCCTTGCACATTGTTATGTTCGCGGATGTCCGGTCGCGTTGCAAATGCAGATGTCTCTACGTACGAAAAACAAAAACAGTGCCCCTTCGAGGGTTGTTGTGTGTTGTTTAGGGGCAAATGGTCAACTCAAGCCAGCATGCGTCTAACAGAAGATAATCAAAGGTACACTGTAAAAAACATTTTGTTGAAAAATACAGACATTTTCTGGCAGCTGTCCCGGCAGAAATTTTCCTTCTGCTACGTTTCCTGTTTTTCAATTTTTCTGTGATTTTGCAGTTTTTTCTATTTACAACTGATCGAAAATGTTTCTAAATTGACAAGAATTTGATTATACGACGATTTTTTTATTTCTGTTTTTTTTTTCTGTCGCAGTGAAAATAATAACGCAAATATATTTTCTTTACTCGTCTTTCATTTCAGGTTTATGCCTGTAACAACAATAAATGTGCGTTAGGCGCCAATTTCTTCAATAAACACTATTTAAGGGAAAAGCCTTGTCAATTACATCTCGCGAATATCTCTCGGCGCTGACAATGCTCGATGGCACCCATAAGGAAGGCCTCGCAACAGCCTTTCTCTAGCCACCAAAGAGGCAAATAGAAAAATGCGTAACAGATACCACTGTAGCAGTGAGCCAGCCAACAACGGACCTTAATGTGGCGCCACTATTTATCTGCTTTCGAATCGAAATTGTTACGTAGCCGATGATTGGTCAGCGTCTTCGGGGTTGTCATACCGCTTCTCTTTCTATTCAGAATTTACCTACTGTTCAAGTAAAAATCAGTCAGCGGTAGAAAAAAGAACAGACGGCAAAATATATCGAATTGTTTACCTTCCAATCAAGGTTTCGCCTGGAAAACAGAAAATTACTGTTCTTTTTGTGAACGTATTTCGGTCAAAGAAGTAGAATAGATATTCTCTGTAGTGGTACAGAAAATGTCTTTTAAAATACCTGTAATTTCATACCCATGTTTTTACAGTATAACTTAAACCTTTAACCAAGACTGTTGTTGCTGCTATTTTTGGTGCTTATTGTTAACGGAGGCCGTATTGGGACCGTAAATTCGATGCGCCCACCGCATCGCCTTCATTCGCGTAATTTTATGAACATGCCACACTGTCTTCATGCCTCCCAACTTTTTGCTCATCGCCCCGACCCTATCCCGATTTCATGCGTCACCCCCTCCCCTACTCGTAAACATCCTGGCACGATCGGTGTTTGTATTGTTGCAAGACATTTTTACGATATCACAATAAGGCGAAGTTCTCGTAGATTTGACAGTGCTTTACATATTGAGGCACAACTCACGAAGAAGTTATTTGATGTGCTTGATTCATACACTGATAATAACTGTATCCACTCACAATTGCCAATCCCCACATGGAAAAAATGTTCAGTTTCTTAATTTGTAAAGCATATTTAGCTACATATTTAGTCGCGGAGCAGGAAAGGCTGCGAACAACTAAAGCATGCAGTTAGAAATCAAAACGTTTAACCCACTAGACCATGCTTTGCTTGACGTGCCCCTTTTTAAGAATTCAGTTTAATTGTCGGCCGAAAAAGTTTAGTAACTGAAGCTTAAATGGTCACAGTAAAAACTGCTCAAATGAAAAGTAAGCGGAACATGATTATCTAGAAACACTTTACTGCATAATCAGTAAATACAAATACTTGCTACAAAACACATTAAACGCATGCAAAAAATGTTCATTTTCTTAATTTTTAAAGTATAATTGAAAAGGGGAGAATCAGCTGGAGAGAATGAGATAACTACAGCTTTGTTGAAGAACGGGGGGGGGGGGGGATATCGTGCTAGAAAAACTGGCCACTGTGTATGCGCAGTGCCTGGTGTCATCGACGGTACCAGAACCACGAAAAATGCAAACATTATCTTGATTTATAAGAAAGGGGACGCTAAGGACCATAAAAAGTACAGACCAATCAGCTTACTGTCTGTTACATATATGACATTTACTATTGTAATCGCTAATATAATCAGGACAACCTTAGACTGCAATCAAGCAAAGGAGCAAGCAGGTTTTCGGAAACGGTACTCTACTATCGATCATATCCATACCATCAACCAGGTGATAGCAAATTGCTCGGAATATAACCAGCCCTTATACATAGCATTAATTGATTTCGAAAAAGCATTTGACTCAGTAGAAACCTCGGCGCTGATGCAGGCATTGCGAAATCAGGGGGTAGACAAGCGGTACGTGAAAGTGCTGGAAGATATATATATAGTGGCTGCACAGCAACCACAGTTCTGCGTAAAGAAAGTATCAAAATGCCCATAAAGAGAGGTGTTAGGCAAGGAGACACGATCTCCCCAGTACTATTCACATCTTGCTTAGAGGAAGTATTCAGAGACTTAGAATGGGAGCAGTTAGGGATAAGGGTAGATGGAGAATACCTCAGTAATCTGCGATTTGCTGATAGCATTGCCTTGCTAAGTAACTCGGGGAATGAACTGCAAATAATGATTGATGACCTAGACAGGAAAAGTAGAAAGGTAGGCTTGAAAATCAGTATGCAGAAAACTAAGGTAATGTTCTTCTGCATATTGATTTTTAAGCCTACCTTTCTACTTTTCCTGTCTAGGTCATCAATCATAATTTGCAGTTCATGTCCGAGTTACTTAAAGGCACTGCTATCAGCAAATCGCAAATTACTGAGGTATTCTCAATGCGGATTTTCAGAAAATAGCAAGGAGAGATAAGAATTCCTTCCTGAACATACCGTACCAAGCAGTTGAGGACAACAGCCAATTGAAGAACACAAGAGCTCTGTATAAGGCAATCAAAAATATCAAAGGAAGCTTGTGTGATAAGCTGGGCGTGATAAAGGACAAACGAGGCAGGGACCTCACTGAAGCCTCAGAGATAAAGAAGAGGTCGCAGGAATACACAGAACTGTACAAGAAGGACGCGGATGTGCAAACCCAACCTAAGACGGTTGTGATTACTGATCTCGAGCCGGGCTTCCTGAAGAGTGAAGTTGAATGGGCCTTAGCCAGACTTGCTAAGAACAAAGCTAGTGGAATTGATGGCATTCCAGCTGAGTTGCTTTAAAACCTCAACCATTACGCTGTTAACATTCTGCGTACATTATGTCAGAAGATTTGGACAACCCTGCAGTGGCCACAGGATTGGAGGAGGTGAGTTTACATCCCCATTCCAAAGAAAGGCCGTGCCAAAGATTGTTCCAACTACCGCACGATCGCGCTTATTTCGCATGCTAGCAAGGTGATGTTGAAAATCTTCCATGGTAGGCTGCAGCAGTATGTGGATCAAGAGCTTCCGGACGTGCAAGCTCGATTTCACAAGGGCAGAGAAACTGGAGACCAGATTGCCAACCTTCGCTGGATCATGGAAAAAGCAAGAGAGTTCCAGAAACCCATCTACCTCTGTTTATTGATTATGCGAAAGCGTTTGACTGCGTAGATCTCAGCAGATTGTGGTAAGATCTCCAAGAGATGGGAGTTCCAATTCACCTCATCTGTCCCTCAGGAACCTGTATGAAGGGCAAGAGGCCACAGTCAGAACTGGGCATGGTCTTACTGCTTGGTTTCCGATTGAGAAAAGAGTGAGACAAGGCTGCATACTGTCGCCCTGTCTATTTAACCTACATGCTGAGAGCATCATGAGGAAGACCGGTCTGGACGTGTCTTCAGCTGGAGTGAAGATTACTAGAATACGTATCAACAACCTTAGATATGCGGATGATACCACTTTAATAGCAGAAAGTGAAGTGGAACTCAAGAGACTTCTGATGCGCGTACAAGAAGGGAGTGAGAATTTTGGGCTTAAACTGAACATTAAAAAGCCAAAGAACATGACGTCTTGCCCTATCAAGTCCTGGAGCATCAAGGGACAAGAAATGGAAGCTGTGACAGATGTTTTCTTCTTGGGCTCCAAGATTATCCCGGAAAGAAACTGCAGCCATGAAATTAGGAGACGCCTGCTTCTGGGAAAGAGAGCAATGGTTAGCCTTGACCGCCTAGTAAAGAGCAGAGGATTAGACTGCCAACCAAGATCCGTATAACTCGTGCTATGGTTTTTCCAGTTGTGATGTATGGATCTGAGAGTTGGACTGTGAAGAAGGCTTACCGCCGAAGAATTGACGCGTTTGAATTGTGGTGCTGGCGGAGACTCTTGAGAGTGCCTTGGACTGCCAGAAGATCAAATCAGTCGATATTGTCGACCATAAACCCTGACTGCTCATTGGAGGGTCAAATTCTAAAGTTAAAGCTCAGCTACTTTGGTCATCTGATGAGAAGAGAGGAGTCGGTGGAGAAAGATTTGATGTTGGGAAAGGTTGAGGGTCGCCGGAGAACGGGTAGGCAGCGAACGCGATGGTTAGATGGCATCCTCGAGGCGCTGCAGATGAAATTATGTGATGTTAGGAAGATAGTGAGAGACCGGAAAGCGTGGCATGATGTGGTACATAGGGTCACGAAGAGTCGGACACGACTGAACTGAATTGGACTGAAGGTAATGTTCAACAGCATCGGGAAGGAACAGCAGTTTATGTTATTTAGCGAAGCACTGGAAGTAGTTGGCGAATATGTCTACTTAGGACAGGTAGCAACCGCAGATACGGACCATGGAAAGGAAATAACAAGAAGAATAATATTGGGATGGGGCGCATTTGGCAATGGCTCGCAGATTTACACTAGCAGCTTACCGGTATCGCTGAAGAGAAAAGTACACAACAGTTGCATCTTACCTGTACTCACCTATGGGGCTTAAACGTGGAGGCTTACCAAGAGGGTTCTACTTAAGTTGAGGACAACGCAGAGGGCTATGGAACGAAATATGGTAGGGAGAACGTTAGAGATAGGAAGTGTGCAGAGCGGGTCAGAAAAATCACTCACGTTACTGACATTCTAGTGGAAATCAAGAAGAAGAAATGGGCATGGGTAGGACATGTAGTGCGAAGAGATGATAACCGATGATCGCTTAGGGTAACAAACTGGATTCCATGGGAAGGAAAGCGTATCAGGGGGCGGCAGAAAGTTAGGTGGGCGGATGAGGTTAAGAAGTTCGCAGGGGTCAAGTGGATGCAGCAAGCACAGAACCGGGTTAATTGGAGAAATATGGGAGAGGCCGTCGCCCTGCAGTGGGTATAGTCAGGATGATGATTATGATGATGATGATTGCATACTTGCATGATGATGAGCTGCATACTTAGTCGCGGAGCAGAACAGGCTCCGAATCAACTAAAGCATACAGTTGGCAATGAAACCGTTGAACCCACCAGACCATGCTTTACTTGTTTGTCCCCTTTTAAGAATTCCTTTTAACTTTCTGTCAAACAAAATTAGTAATTGAAGCCAGAATGGTCACAGTAATACTGCACAAATCCAAAGTAAGCGAAACATGATGATCCAGAAAAATTTCATTGCATAATCAGCAAATGCAAATGCTTGCTACAAAACACATTATAATTTAATATTTATCGAACCTACGATAGCGTCACAGCTGGCAAACATAATTTTCAACGAAGCAATAGCAGAAAGAGTGTTTTTCTGTTTATTTGTATCATTAGTTCCATGTTTCCTGGCATCGATTACACCGAAGAGTTTCTTGCGTGCAAATGTACTACGTGGCTTTGGTGTAACTATACAATGTACATATATGATATAATATATTCAGTCATTCAATGATTCGTGGAAGACGTTGCTGACGAAAATCAACGCAAAATAATTTTAATTACTTTCGCCAGTCACTTCTTACCTTCTTATTACTAGTAATCATCATTAGTACACAAATGCACATATTTTGGAGTCTTGTTTACTCTAACCATGTCATGCTGAATATATTGTGAGCTACCGCTCTAACAAACGTCTTTATTCGAGCCACAGTCTGGAACGTTGCGCGTGATCTTGCGAAGAAGAGTGAATGACGAAGATGCTGTGTATGTACAGGTGAAAGAGGTGAATGTTCTGGCACCGCAATCACACATATCCCCCCGGCAAGGAAGCGGCCACCCTGGTCGCTGTTCAGATGGAAGTGGGTCGGCGGGTGTACGGCTTCATGCGAGAAACATGAACAACTTCTGAGCGCCGACGCCGATCGGCGACTGTATTCGATGGGACAACGCGGTAGTTGACGGGAGATGTTTGCTGGACTGCGGTTTACAGATCGATATAGCGATGGTGGAACTTATCGCATAATCCTGGCGTGCGGATCGGCGTCCAGGGTAGCACTTCATCGCCTGTTGAGAAGGCAGTGTGGCGGTGCTGGTCATAGCGGTGCTTCCGTTCTTGCTGGGCGGCTTCTGTGTTGCGGCGAGCAATTTTCCGGTAATGGGCCATACATGTAGAAAACTGGTCGCCGAATGATGCAGATGCGGAGGCAGCAGCAGAGAAGAAGGTAGTGTCGAATAGAGGTTTTGGTTGACGGCCATAAACTAAGAAAAATGGGCTGTAGCCAGTGGTGCGTTGAACAGCAGAAATATAGGCATAGGATAACGAAAGGCAAAATGGTGTCCCAGTTCTTATGGTCAGGGCTGATGTACATGGATATCATGTCGGGCAAGGTGCGGTGAAAGCGTTCGATGAGGCCATTGGTCTGAGGATGATAGATAGAAGATGTCTTGTCGACGGCATTGGCAGCGTGGAGTACTTCCGCCAAGTGGAGAACTTCCGCGCGTGATTTTGCGAACAGCACTGAATGATGGCGATACTGCGTATGTACAGGTGAAAGAGGTGAAAGGTCTGGCGCCGCGCTCACAATATATTGATTACATAACTGCTGGAGCATTAAAAGTTTGGTTACCTGGTCCACAGAGCGAGTAGCTGCAAGAGCAACCAAACTTTCATATACTATACTTAAATCCGTCCTATTGAATATGGTGCACATGTATGGGATCCGTATCAAACATTTGAAATTAAGAAAATTTATTCTGTATGACATAAAACCATAATATTTGCATTTCGCCGCTATGGCAATAATTTCCCACCAGTGCACAATAAATTTAGTTCGCTCTCGTCGTGTTGGAAAGCTCGTCCCTTAACAGTTCTCCTCTCCGTAGTGCATTGTGTTGCTCATTCTCAAAAGGTAACCCAGAAGGTAAATGAGAAGCCATCAAAATCTTATTGACCGATGTTTTTAGATTGTACTAACAATTTCAAATGTAGCTTTTTGCGCTTACTGTAGACCCATCCCAAGGCAAAATTCTTCCACAATCACTTTATTATTTCCCATCTGCAAGTTAGTCGTTATAGCACTTAAAATTCTCAGATATTGTGTGTGTGACTCGCATTTTAATTTGTAATTGCTTTCATGCGCCATTTTTTCCTTAAATCTCCTTTTGTATTATGTAACCCACTTCATCTACAGCTCCTGGATGGGGTTGAGTATCTTCAAATAAATAAATAAATCCTTCGATATTTTCATGTTCCCGCTTGGCTATAAAAGTGTAAAAGCTACGTTTGGATTAACCTTGATGACAAATTTCTTTTTCATGAAAAATCTACTGAGTACCTTCAAGCCTCTCTATACAATGCGATTTCACGCTTGCGTATATCGCATGTTTTTTAAAGCGATAGCTTTACTGGCTTCCGGAGCGTGACGTCACAATGTGTCGTGACACGCCACAGACACGCCGGGAGTCGCAGCGGCTACACCCCCGAGCGTCCGAGCCTCCGCCGTGCGTCGAACCAAGTGGCTTGTTACGTCATGCGCCACATGTCTCGTCGCAACTGTACCTGCTCATGGGGAGGCAATGAAACGCGCGGAGCCGGCGCGTCCTCGCTGCTGCTTAGCCACGCACTGCCAACCATCAATTGTGACTATGTATCGGCGGCGCCGGGCCATGTCTGGGGTGATGAGAGACGTTTCGACTACGCAATGTGGAACCGCAACACACTCGGTGTTCCGGAATGATTCTGTGACGCGTGATTACTGTGCGGCCAAAATTTTAACCAGAGTGAATGACTTCTGCATTCACAGAACAGTCTTCATATTCATCCGGCAAAAGGATTAGAGAAATAGAGTGCTAAAACATTACGCTTGACTTACTTCCTCACACGGCAAGCCTGGCCAAGTAAAACCCCAGCCACACTTAGCTTTAGCTTTGTACAGCCTGGTATACTGGAGCTAAACCGCAACCAATTTTTCAGAAGGTCCAGAAAGTTTAATACAGCAAATAGCTTTAGATCTATTTTCCGTCTGGGGCTATATTGGAAGCAATGGTGGAAATAAGTTAAGAGGCAGAATGCCTCAATTCATTCTGTAATTTGCTAAATACGTTAATCCTTAAACACGTTAAATAACCTAATAAACCCAATAACATATGAAAGTTTTATTTTATTGGGTTGGTATTATTTGCAGAATTGGGGCTCGCTCTCCAAATAGTGAAGCTACGAAAAACTTTTATTAAAATATGTGTCGTATGTGTCGCGCATTATTAGGTCCACAGATATAAACATGATAGGCGGCTTCACAGCGTAAGACACATGCGGCGTAGATCGCTCTGCCAGGCCAGCTGAAAGGCCGGATTTATAATGACTGCGAGCATTGGGTACAGACTCCGCGGCTGTCAGCGATGCCGCGGTCGAAGCGCAATTGACAGCGAGCACTGCGCGCCTGTTTGTCTCTGAGAGGATGAGATAAGAGTGACGAAACCTCCGGGTAGAGTGGTCTACGTCAAACGAGTTGTGTTCATGCGCAAAGCCAGCTTATCAGGGTGACAATCGCGGCCTTGTAACGCGCGCTGCAATTCTTTTTAAATAATTCTTTTTCTCGGTGGTACTATTCGGAACACGAACTCCTACTGTGCACATACAACATACCGTATAAAATAAAAATTTCATTAACACTTTCAGTTAATTATCAAACTAGTCGAAGCAGTGTTCCTCTAACCATATGTCTATCGCTGCCACAATATATCCCCAAGAAAAAAGTAAATCCAAAGCTAGTTAGTTACCTTCGTCTCAATATTTCAAAAGCTCTAAAAAAACAACCGGCACACAGTCTGTAGCATGCTTATGGTGCGAAACCTAAAAGGTTCAAATGCTTGCATTTCTATTGAAGACTTTATGAGCGCACTGAGATAATCACTGATTTATTATCCGCAGGATTTTCTCTTACAGTTCGCGATTTCAAATTTTGTAGTACGGAAACAACAATTGTATAGGAAAGCGCAAGTTTTAAACCTTAATAAAAACTGCTGTCGCACTGGCGGTGAAATAAATTGGCAAGCTAGCCCTGGCACCATCTGCTGCTCTGCAGAAATTCGCGAACTGTGAATAGCTGTCGTAGCGCAGTATCAGAGGGAGCATCTAAAATTACCGATTTGCTGTCAATGCGAAGGTACAGTCACAACAAGCACTCAACAATTAGCTTCAGGGAAGACTTTGGCTGTTTTCTAGCGAACCGCCGCCATAGTAGATCCCCGATCAATGCTGGGCGAATTCAGCCTGTCGCACTACGACATGAGTGCGATGAGCAAACCCCGGCTTTCAAACGCAACATGGGCGAAGGAACGTGCTATTTAAATTCTGCGCTGGCGTTAAAGGTGCACGAACGGCGAGAGGCAGCCGTTGCTATATGAGAGTAAACGATGTATTGTCGGCAATACCCCCCTGCGCATCATAAGCTGGCTATTCGCCCCGGTCCCTGAACCAGGACGAAGTTTTCTTTACCTACGAAGCTTCTGAGAAAGCTGTATAGCCTTCCTCTGTAGCTATATGGCTATGCTTGGGTTGATGCGAATGAATAATTACTCCCTTATTGCATCGTCTGACTGAGACAGCTTGCATGTGCTACCAAACACTGTTTCTGTCCTTGCGGACTGACCGCGGAAAGTGAACTACTCCCACAGGAAGCATTCGCTCGAATTATGAAGCTTGTTAAGTACTCGAACACCTTCACGGCAGATGAATATTTTGTCGAGGAATGATGCTGCGATTGAGATGGCGGCCGAATTGAACAGCCAGACTACTCTCATTCTAAATTCGATATCGTCTCCCATTAGCCACAAAGCCGGCAACTGCCGGCAATGGCACGAAATTCGGATGGCGTCACTAAGCCGCTGTACAACATCAAAGCATATGTAGGGCAAAATGTATACCTATGAAATAAGGAACTTTGCACTTCGTAATCTTATCAATAATACCTCACGGCAGCTACAAACCGTAATATACCTCAACTCTTTGCGAAGCCGCATAATGTGAGGTGCAGAGTCCCTACACACATTTCTCATAGTTGTGTCGTGACGCTGGGGCTATGTCGACCCGGCCTTCACTTGGTAGCGTGCAGAGACTCGGGGTTGAAGAAGGACTGAATCTTCGAAGTTGGTAAAATATGTACAAGCAGGTTTACTGGCACTTTGAGAAAACTTATTTACAATATTTACACGAAAAAGAAGGGTACATCAGCAAAATGGCAAGCGTTAAGAGTTCATAGCGAGAAGCGACTGGATGAGCCGTTTACCCAGGGCCCAGAGCGACATTTCGTGCTCTGCAGCGTCCTTAAAAACCCCCTATGTCCAGCCCCTCTCTGAAGATGCTGACCAACCAAATCCAGGGCACGCCCCTCAGGTATCGGCATCCAATCGAACACTTCACTGCACTGATGGTCTGAAGCACTGACTGGTCCGGCATTCATTCGTTGGGCGTGATCACTTGTTGGCGGGAAAAGCTTGGGAACGGCGAGGAGAGGAGGTACATTTCTATTCTTCAGCAAAGAAACCACAAGCTGGTTCTGACAAGGGGTTTTACTTCTCAGAAACCCGAGTGCACGTGGCGCCGCATAGGGCTCCCAACATGGTCCCTTTTCGACAATTGCAAATCTTTCCTGCATTCCCGGGAAATCACTTAATGGCCGTATGAGTCATGCTCCTTTCTTGTCCTGCACGTCAGCGGACATGTCACTCTGTCGTCTCCTTTGGATAGGAGGCATTCATCACTGGAGGATAGCACTTCTCGACTGGAAGGGTGGACAAAAGAAAGAAAGCACTTCCTGCTATTTCCCGCAGGGGGACGTTTCTTTGTGTTTTTCCAGACGTTCTCTTGACAGGGTCAATTTGGCATTTGCAGGTTGTCCACAAAGCAAAACATGCTTACAAAACAGGATTCCTGGAAACAGGCTCACTTAGAGCCATTGGACCATCACCACATATTCACAAAACTTATCCATGCCCACAGGCGAACAATAGAGCGCGCAATTGCGGATGCTTGGTCGTAACAGCCTCCTCCCCCGCCAGAAGAGTCTCGGAGGGCAGCAGTCCCAGCTGCTGCATGAAGAGACGACTTAATGGTCTGCACGTGAACGCTTGAAGCTCGCTGTTGCTTGTCGCGTTGTCTTGATTGTTGTAGGCCAAATTGCTCGAGCTGTCTGAAACTCAACCACATGTCGAAGCAAGCACTCGGCTCCCGTCTGAAGAGACCAGGTCAAAAGAAAACTGCCATTGTTGTTCGAGAAAAGCCCACTCTCAAGACGTTCAGGACCCACGTATTCCTAGAAAACCAAACGTGCTGCTTTACATAGTCACACATATACAAGCGCACGAAAAAAAAAAAAAAAACCTGATTATCAATTTGGATACATGGTGAGGAACATCTCGGACCGCTTAGAAAGAGCGGCTAAGCGCGTCCGCATTCCCATTTAACTTCCCCTTTTTGTATCTTATTTCAAAATTGTACTGCTGTAAAATCAAGCTCCACCTAAGAAGGCGACTGTTCTTCGATGTCGCAGTTTGCAGCCAAGCCAGGGGACAATGGTCCGTCTCTACGGTGAATTTGGCCCCTCCAAGATAGCACTGCAATTTTTGAATGGCCCATACAATGCAAGCGCATTCTTTCTCTGACGCGCAATAAGCCCTCTCTCTAGAACTCAGTTTTCTGCTCAAGTAGAGCACGGGGTGCTCATTACCGTCGTCATCTCTCTGGCAGAGAACAGCACCTAACCCTCGATCACTGGCATCACACTGGACCGTGAATTCTCGGCCATAGTCTGGAGCTCGCAATACCGGACGGCTAATCAGCACAGCCTTCAGGTTTACGAAGGAGGCTTCCTTTTGTTCGTCCCAGACTACATTTGTCGGTTCTGTCTTGCGGAGAGCGTCGGTCAGAGGGCTAGCCAAAGATGAATAGTTAGGGATGTAGTGATTGTAGTATCCCGTCAGACCTAGGAATGCTCGAATTTCCGTCTTCGTGCTCGGCCGCGGGTAGTCTGCTACCGCAGAAATCTTAATCTCGCTGGGTTTCCTGAAACCTTGACCTACATTGTGACCCAAGTAGTCCACGGTCGCCCTTGCCAGGCAACATTTCTCGGCCTTTACGGTTAGTCCAGTTTGACGCAAAAGGCTCAGTACAGCTCTTAGATGTACCATATGGTCCGCCCATGAGTCGGAAAAAACCGCAATGTCGTCTAAATAAGGCACCGCGAATGTTTCACACCCCTTTAAAACCCTATCCATGAGTCGTGAAAAACAAAATGGAGCATTTTTGAGCCCGAAACTCATCATTGTTGGCTGGTAGCTGCCCGTCGGAGTGACGAAAGCCGCGTATCTGCTGGCGCGTTCAGTGAGCGGTACTTGCCAATATCCTCGAGTAAGGTCCAGCGTAGTCACATATGCCGCTCTACTGACCTGTTCTACTCTCTCCTCAATATTCGGAATAGGATACACTTGATCCCTGGTGAGAGAATTTAGCTTTCGGTAGTCTACCACAGGCCTAGGGTCTTTACCTGGAGCTTCTACTAAGATCATAGGCGAAGCATAATCGCTTTCCGAAGGTTTTATTACTCCCAATTCCAGCATGCGAGTTACTTCCCTATCCAGAATTTCTCTTTGCCTTGGAGAAAATCGGTAGCACCTTGATCGCACTGGCACGTCTGAAGTCAGCTCAATATCGTGCTCAGTCAAATCAGTTCTGCCTGGCCTGTCCACGAAGCAGGCCTCAAACTCTGTTATTATCTCGCCCAGATCGGACAGCTGGGATTTCTTTAGTTCTCCTCTCTGCTCCGTCTTTTTGAGAAGCTCCTGAGCGTTGCTTCCTTTTCCGCTGAGGCAAATCAAGTTGTCCCCCATCTCCTCGGGAAGGTTTAACGTTAGATTTACCACGGCTTCCCTCTGCACATAAGGCTTCATAAGATTGCAATGATAAATGCGCACTTCTTTACGCCTACCGGGAATTTTCACTGCGTAGTTAGTGTCAGAAAGCTTTGCAACGACTTCAGCCGGTCCTTCCCACTGTACTTCGAGCTTATTCTGCCTTGAACTTCTCAGCAACATCACCTGGTCCCCGATACAAAATGTCCTTTGACGGGCTGTCTTATCATAGTACACCTTGGAACGAGCCTGGGCTGACTTCATGCTGGCCTCAACGAGTTCCTTAGTGTTATGTAAGCGATTCAAGAGGTTCAGAATGAATTCTACTACTGTTGGGTCTTCTCCGCGCCCCTCCCAGGCTTCGCGCACCATTCGCAAAGGTGAGCGCAGTGACCTTCCGTACACCAACTCGGCTGGGCTAAATCCAGTGGATTCGTGCGGCACTGACCGCAAAGCGAAAAGCGCTGCAGGCAGGCAGGCATCCCATTCGCGCTTGTTTTCATAGCACAGTCCCCTCAGGACTCGTTTGAGAACAGAGTGCCATCTTTCTACGCTGTTGCTCTGCGGATGATGGATCGAGCTATGCACTACCTTAATGCCGCATCGCTCGAGAAATGAGGTGGTGAGGACACTCGTGAAAACGCTACCCTGATCACTTTGGACCTCGGAAGGGAATCCAACTCGTGCAAACACTGACAGCAGCGAATCCACTACACTCTCGGACGTCACCTCGCGCAGCGGAACAGCCTCTGGAAACTTTGTGGCTGGGCATAACATAGTGAGGATATAACGGTACCCTGACTCTGTCACAGGAAGTGGCCCAACTACATCTATTACTAACCGGTGAAACGGCTCGGTAATGATTGGTACTAACACCATCGGCGCTTTCCACTTATCTTGCGCCTTTCCAACCCGCTGGCACGTGTCGCATGACCGTACAAAATTTTCCGTGTCCTTAAAACATCCAGGCCAATAGTATTCTTGCAACAGCCTCTGCTTTGTTTTCTTTATTCCAAGGTGACATGACCACGAGCTGCCATGGGAAAGTCGCAGTAAGTCTCCGCGGTACTTTTGGGGAACAACTAATTGGTCCCGCTCTACTCCGCGCTTATCCTTGAATAAGCGATACAGCACTCCCTTTCTCATCTCGAAAGAAATATTGTTTGCTGTCTTAGTGGCGCGGTGGCGCTCCCTTATCTCCTGTATCTTGGGATCATTGGCTTGCTCTATAGCTAAGTCCTCTCGGGTTCCACTTAAAAGTCTCGTGAGATTACTAGACACTGGCGGCAAGAGGTTACTCTCAAGAACGTCCTCATTCCGCGTCTCATCAAGCTCACTTTCAAGTTGACATATCTGAGATGCCTCGCTCTCAAAGCTTTCTGACCTGCTATCTTCCACATCGACCACTGTTTTAACTGCCGTTTCTTCCGCTGTGGAATTTTCTGGTATGAGCAGTGTAGCTAGTTCTCGCGCCCTTGAACGTGTTAAGGCTTGCACAACTCTGTCTCCGAACAGGATGCCCCTCTTTCGCAGTAGCATGTCCGATTTGTTGGAGAACAAATACGGATAGCACTTAGGAAGCTTTCCTGAAACGGCAGCCTCGGTTGTTAATTCGCCGAAAGGGCCCTCGATGACCACGTTCGCGATCGGCAAGCACACACTCTGTTCCTCAACTACCTGTCGGATCCATGCACACTGTCCTGTATAGTCGGAAGGCGATACATACGCCGGATGGACAACATCCATCGTTGCGGCCGAATCGCGCAGTACCTTGCAAGGCTTCCCGTTGACTACTAGGTCATGCAGGTAGGGTTCTAAAAGCTGCATATTTTCATCGCAGTCCCTGACATACGAGAAAGCAATCTTTTCTTTCCGGCAGTTGACGGCAATGTGACCCTGCTCATTACACCTAAAGCATGTGAGCGGCTTCCTAGCCTCAAGCTTATTCTTTGTGTTCTGCACGTTGGTCACTTCCCCACTTTTCTCACTGCCGTCCTTTCTAGGGAATTTGCCTGAAGAAACCTTCATTTCTTCGTTTCCAACTCTAGCAAAGTGCCTTTCCTGACGGTTTTTCACACTGAACTTGGGATTGCGGGGCCTATCCACTGCTGGGTTGCTGAATTGTCGGCGCGAAGCATACTCCTCAATAAGTTCGGCAGCTTCAGTTGCCGACTTAATTTCGCCTCTGTCCTGTAACCAATTTCTTTCTTTTTCTGGGAGGCAGTTATAAAACTGCTCCAAAAGAATTCGCTCGACTACAGCGTCCCTATCGCTGTAGGAATCTGTGCTCTTTAGCCACTCGCCCAAATTTACTCTTAAATTGTACAGGAATTCAGGGTAACTCTCGTCCCTGGACTTAGTAGCGTTCCGAAAACGTTGTCTGAACGCCTCGGCGCTAAGCCTATACTTTCTCAGAAGGCAAGCTTTGACCTTCTCGTAGTTGTCCGCGTCCTCCTTGCTTAGCCGCGCGACAACCTCCGCTGCCTCGCTGGGCAGAACCGTCAATAATCTCTGAGACCAAGTGTCTCGCTGGAAGGACAGTTTTTCGCAGGTTCGCTCAAAGTTAGCCAGATACAGACCGATATCCCCTGATATCACATATGGCTGCATGTACTTTGACATCTTGAAATCTGCCTCCTTGTTGAGACGAGGTACCGCTAGCTGGGGACAATCGCCCGACCTCTTGCTCAACTCTAGTTCTAATTTCCGGAGCTCAATTTCTTGGTCCAGCTTTTTTGCTTCTCTTTCAAGCTTCTCACGTTCGTGCTCCCTTTCCTCTTTTTCCCTCTCAAGTTCACGCTCTCTTTCCTCTTTTTCCCTCTGACGTTCGCGCTCCCTTTCCTCTTTTTCCCTCTGACGTTCGCGCTCCCTTTCCTCTTTCTGCTGTCTGAGCTGTTCCTTTTTTTGCCCGATGAGGTTCCATGCTTCACTGAGCTCCTCATCATCGGTTCCCAGATCAGTGATTGCCTTTATAATCAAGGGTTTTCGTGCCAAACCACTTGTATCAATTCCCAATTCCTCACACAATAGCAACAGGTCCGGTTTCTGCAGCTTTTGTAGGTCCATGATCGCTCCGAGTGTCGGCTACTTCCAAAACAACTGTGCAAACTACCAAACCTAAAGGCGTTTCCACACTCTCTTTACCAGTTCTAAAATCTAACCCTGTTCTAGAACCTGGTCCACATCAGAAGAAAAGCCAAGCACTCACCCACACATGCGATCGATGTTCCGAGCTGCCCTCTTGTTGGCCGATTGTTGCGCCTGCTTGTTGCTTGAGATGCCACCTCCGATCACCAGATGTTGTGGCTAGTAGCTTCAGATCCACCTTTAATCACCAGATGTTGTGGCTTGTAGATTCAGATCCCACCTCGAATCACCAGATGTTGTAGCTTGTAGATCCAGATCCCAACGCTGGTCACCAGTGTTGCGGCTTTACCCCACCGCTGCCACCAGTTGTCGTGACGCTGGGGCTATGTCGACCCGGCCTTCACTTGGTAGCGTGCAGAGACTCGGGGTTGAAGAAGGACTGAATCTTCGAAGTTGGTAAAATATGTACAAGCAGGTTTACTGGCACTTTGAGAAAACTTATTTACAATATTTACACGAAAAAGAAGGGTACATCAGCAAAATGGCAAGCGTTAAGAGTTCATAGCGAGAAGCGACTGGATGAGCCGTTTACCCAGGGCCCAGAGCGACATTTCGTGCTCTGCAGCGTCCTTAAAAACCCCCTATGTCCAGCCCCTCTCTGAAGATGCTGACCAACCAAATCCAGGGCACGCCCCTCAGGTATCGGCATCCAATCGAACACTTCACTGCACTGATGGTCTGAAGCACTGACTGGTCCGGCATTCATTCGTTGGGCGTGATCACTTGTTGGCGGGAAAAGCTTGGGAACGGCGAGGAGAGGAGGTACATTTCTATTCTTCAGCAAAGAAACCACAAGCTGGTTCTGACAAGGGGTTTTACTTCTCAGAAACCCGAGTGCACGTGGCGCCGCATAGGGCTCCCAACATGGTCCCTTTTCGACAATTGCAAATCTTTCCTGCATTCCCGGGAAATCACTTAATGGCCGTATGAGTCATGCTCCTTTCTTGTCCTGCACGTCAGCGGACATGTCACTCTGTCGTCTCCTTTGGATAGGAGGCATTCATCACTGGAGGATAGCACTTCTCGACTGGAAGGGTGGACAAAAGAAAGAAAGCACTTCCTGCTATTTCCCGCAGGGGGACGTTTCTTTGTGTTTTTCCAGACGTTCTCTTGACAGGGTCAATTTGGCATTTGCAGGTTGTCCACAAAGCAAAACATGCTTACAAAACAGGATTCCTGGAAACAGGCTCACTTAGAGCCATTGGACCATCACCACATATTCACAAAACTTATCCATGCCCACAGGCGAACAATAGAGCGCGCAATTGCGGATGCTTGGTCGTAACAGTTGAGAATCATAGTAAATGACATGCCTCATGACTCTTGGTGATTATGATAGATGGTGGGCCTCACCGACTTAACAAAATACTCTAGCATAAGGGAGCAGAGCCGTTAGGAATATTAGCCGTACTCATTGCTCATGAACGTAGCCATTATGAAACGAAGCATGATTAGGCACTTCACAAGGTGACGTATTGCAACCAACGAGACCGCAGAAACATAACTATGGTACAATGTCTGCATAGAAGCATCAACGCATTCTCAAACATTTGCCGCATACACATATAATTTCTTTAGTGTGGTATTACACGTGTTTAAATGCAGAAAAGCGATATATGCAATTTTAAAAAGTAATCAGCCTATATCCGAACAAGTTCAACTGAAATATACAGCACCTCATAAAAAAAAGCATGTCTTAACACAACTCCACTAAAGCGGTGGCAATGGGAGCCAGTCCTGTTGATAGTCATTGTCTTCGTATTTGCAGACATTTCACATTCAAAAACGTAATTGTGTTTTGACTGTCCGTGCCTAATATACGTTAAACGTAGTTTGAACAGTATCTTAATATCAGATTGACGACATGTTGCCTGATTCTACGTCACACCACCAGGCTTACGTGACGGATGAGTCTAAGTCCTATCGCTGCCTTCATTACAAAATATGTAATCTTCTAGCTCTTATTCTATAATTATTAATTATTATTTTCAGTGTGGTCGCGCTTCATGATCTAATTTCAGGAAGCCTGATTCACAACCGAAAATAGCACGCCATATAATGTACTTAAGTGACCTTGACTCCATTTCATTGCGGCTCCAATAGCAGATTTTGCAGTTATCCCATACGAGAAGGGCGTCGGCAGAACATCCAGCCTAAACCACCAACTGTCACTCCCGAGACAAAAAAAAGAAAAGAAGCATATTGTATTACTAGCAGTCATGCGTAAAATGTTGCGGGCATGTACGCTTTTTGAAATTTGGTTCCCAGTTGAGGCGGCGGACATTTCTCCCAAACGTCCTTCGTTGCGTAACGGGATGAAGTCCCAAAGACTTAGTTCTATCTGAGTAGTTGGTGCACCCAGCAATGTAGGCCAGGCTGCCGCCGATTTCTGCTCCAAGAAGCGCAATGCACGGATTGCCAGCTTATATAACAAGGTGAACCCACGAACCTGTTCGCAAGCATGCCACATTGTCGACGTCGTCTGGTCTACGCTAATTGCCACCATTTTGAATCAGTGAGCTCATGGTAAGCAGTACATATCTCTTCTTCCGAAAGCGCGTTCCACATTGTGTATGTCTCCAGTAAAATTAGTTTTCCTAAAAACTTCAAGGTTTCCAGCCATTCCACACAGTATGTACACTCCTCACATCGAGAAAGATACCGTACAAATTTAGAGAAGTTTCATATATCTGTAGCTACTTCAGTTTCCCACTAATGATAATCAGCAATATATTTATTGTACAAGCGGTCCAAGCGCACCAACCTCACACTAGATTTTTATAAGCTATTTAGCGCGGAATAGCTTCCAAGTTTACAAAAGAGAAGGTAAAAATTTAAAATGTGGGCATCAAGTCTACCGAAGGTTAGACACTCGAAATGCGATTTAACCCTACATGCAGTAAAAGATGCTACATGTCAGTTAGCGTGACTGGCATACTCATTCGGCATACTCATTCAGTTAACCAACTCATACTGGTATCAGTCAACAAAAAATCGTATCTCAACAAAGCGCGTTTCAAAGTTGCTTTTTTTTTTAGAAGCGAGATAGGGTCTAGCTCAACGTCTCGTTCTTTTGAGCGCGCGTTAACGAGCTCCTTATTAAGCGACCAGATCTTGACTTCGCGCTTCGTGCGGAATGAAAGTTGCAGCAGGGGACCGCATTTATGTCTGAAGTCGCCCACTTAGTGATTCAAAGAATTATTCGGAGTACACCACTGTGTTGATTTAACCATGCCTCTACTGAAAGCCCCTTTCGCTTACAGTATATGACGGTACTGTGCATAAAAATAAGTAATTAATCCTGAGAGCCCAACAGAGGAACACCCGTCATTCGTGAAGCTATTCGTGACATATATCTACGTGACAGAAAAAGGCTCTTTGTAAAAGGCATCGCTCTAACAGCCATGTTTTATCTTGAAATCACTACTGCCGGGCGCACAGAACAGAAACCTTTTTCTCAGTGGCTGCACATACTTCCAGAAAAAAAGAAAAAGGACGTTTTTCAGAATTTTTCACGGTGCTCATTCTTTCCATACACTGTCTTAAACAGCACTGTTGCACGCGTGAATAATCTCGTGCCGCAAAATCTCGTCGTCGTGGGCGTTTCACGAGAGCGCAAAATCTTCACTCAACAGGGTTATGAAGTCGTATCCGCATGACTTTGCACGACACTTTCAGTCTGCGACCCTCAAGTTGAACTTGACGTCACGCGCGGAATGACAGTGACTAAAACATGACGTTTAAAGCAAAATATAGGCCGCACAGCCTTAAACATCTAGCTTATGTAACTCTTGTAAGTCCCCAATTGGAGTACTCATGCGCATTGTGGGACCGCATCTTCAAAACTTGATATCTACCATTGAATTAACACAAAACCGTGAAGCTAGATTTATCTTCTCTGACTATTCTCGTAATACTAGCGCCACTAATGTAAAAGCTAATGCCGGTCTCGCAAGCTTGCAAGCACGGCGTAAAATATCTAGACTCTGTTTATTGCATAAATTTTATCATGCCTTATCATTTAGCACCGCAGTCATCATGCCGATTCATCCAACATCCAGTCGCATCAGCCACACCTTGGCTGTTTATCCGCCACATGCCCGAACGACAACGCACCTCAAGTCATTTTTTGTAAGGACAGCCATCGACTGGAACGATCTTCCCGCTGACATCGTCGCTCACTCTAACCGAAGTCCTTTCAGAACAGCCATTGAAAACTTTTTTGTTAATCTCGACAATACTGTCAAGCCTACCCCTCATGTAAAACCCCGTACTCCTGGGGCCTTTGAGGTAAATAAACTGATTAAGTTTATAAAGTTCCTGATAACAGAAATACCAAATTTAAATCTGTAGAAGATGTTCGAACCCACGACCTCCGGATTGCAGGCTAGAAACACTTCCAGCAATGCCATGCAATGCTTTTTTTATTTGTTACTAAGTCACGCAATGGATACATAAAGGGCTTTTAAACATGCGGGCGGTTATGAAAAGGTTTCGTGGTGTTTCACGTAAAGTGGTATCTTGCGGCTGCATGCTGATCAACAGGCGTGCAATTGCAGAAGACCAAAGGCCGTTTCTCCGTCATAACATCGAAGCGGAGCTCAAGTGCCCCATAATTTTCACCTGTACCTTTTACCCCTTTTTTGCATTTAACTTTTTCCCCCTTACCGTAGGTACCCACTGTGATATTCATCACGCCACAGTGCTGAATCATTTATTTTTTTCATTGCTCCCTTATGCCTGTTGCTTTGAAGCCGATGACGTACTCTTTGCAAACAAGCTAGTTTTACAAAGGTTATTGCAAAAAAAAAAACAATCCCGTTGCACAACATTGCTCCATTAGTGCCCGCAAGGTGACTGAAAAGAAGGGGGAGGGTGTGAGACAGGGCACTTAAGGACAAATGGCTCTGGTTTTGCTCTTGAGAAAACAGCATTGCTTTAGAAGCCTGAGCAGACATTTGTTGATCGATTCACTGGTCACTGACCATGGTCAATTTTAAAACAAATGACGCTTCGGGAGCGCTACGGCTCCCTTGTTCGCAATGAACAACCGGCCGGACGTCCCGGGCTTTTTGTAGCAGTTAGTACTGTTCTTAGAGATTTCGCGTAGATAGGATGCAGTGTGCCATCATTCTTGTTTATTGTGTTAGATGTTGTCTTGATGATTAGTGACTCGAGACGTCATTTGTTTTAAAATTGACCATGGTCAGTGACCAGTGAATCGATCAACAAACCATGATTCCTGACCAGACGGTATGCCGTCGAACCCTCGACTACCTGAGCAGACAATGTATACTTACTAATTGATCATTTTGTTCTTGTTTACCAGTTCAAGGTGCACACGGCAAGAGCACGAATGGCGATGATATGCACGTGAAGTGGGCTAGTTTTATGTTTTTTTTATTGTATGCTGAGGAAGTGATTGAAAATCTTGAGTGCGCATGCGCCGAATGCCCCAGTGTTTTTGCCACGGATTACGCATTAACGAAATCAACTTGACCGTCCATTCACGTAAATGTAGACTGTGACATTTTATTTATTTAAACTTATTAATATGTAATCATATAAGGAGAGGTGTGGGTGTAAAACAGATTGTGTGGATAGGTACCAACTTTATATCCCCTTTTGTAAGCGGCAATATATAAGCAGCGGAAACCACTCTCGTCCAATTATGGAGCTTACGTCTATAATTTTGCGTCCATCTTAATGCGAGGCAAAGTTAGTTTAGTAGGAATGGTGATGGCTGGGCGCCACTCATGAGCTGTTCGCTATTTGTTTTTTCGTGTGGCGTTGTAAGGACGAAAACTGCCAACCTAGTGAGTTCGGGCCGAAATGCAAATTGGGACACATAACCAGAAGGTCAGTGCAATTTACCTCTTGCCTCTAATGGCAAGCACGCGCTTTCTGAAGTGTATTGAATATATTTTCTAGGCTATGCGTTGTTACCTGTCTCTGTTGGTCTGTGTTCGTATAGAATCGCACCTAAATAACAACTCGATGTCGCTGTTATAAGGATTTCTGCTGTACTGTATTCTTGCGAAGTGATGCCTCGAACAAAATTTAGCAACCGGCGGGTGGAAGCTGACATGTGACAACCATTTTAGCGGGTAGGGTGCTACTGCAATGGATGCTGTTACAAGAGGAGGCCGCAAAGCGCAAACAAGAAGCAGGTCGTCGTGCCGCATATATAAACTTTAGATTATAAGCACTGACTTCACCGCAATAAACTGATATATACCGTGCAAATGGTTTCATGAAATCGCAGGCGAACAAACACAAAGTGGTCTAGAAAAATGGTTTCATTCGCATCGCTAGAGCTAACAGCAGGTGCATACGGTTACGTGGTCGACCCGCCACCACGTGGGAAATGTTATCGGATAGCGTCGCCAGAAAAAGCGCCACTTAGAGGGGAGCGGAAGGCGGTTTGATATATTACATTACTGGCAAAATCGAGGCCCGATATATATTTGGCGACTTCCTTGTACATTTATGAAGTAGTTTCAAAGCGGCAATGTGCACAGTACCTTATATACAGGTACTAACTCAAAATTTCTAGGATCGACTATTTTCTTCACAGAATTTGGAATTTCACGTATAAGATCATCAAAATTTCAAACATCTCTAAAGTGCTTACAGGTGCTGCAGCATGGGTTGGTTTTGTAACCGCCTCTTTGTGCAAAAATGAAAATTCATGCTACAAAAGATGTTTGAAAGAGAAAAACAAATTTATTGCGCACTCATGCCATCAACCATATTTATGTTATCTGTACTGCCTCGGCATTATATGAGCATGATTCGCTTTTACTGGCCCCATGTAGGATCGTGGCTCCTTCCAATAAAATGCGGATATAGACCTAGGACAGAATAAATAAAGAGCTTGAATTCTTGGCGTAGCATGTGACTGTTTGATAACAATTTGTTCGAGTTTCTCCTTCCCTGCTCATACCGAAGGGTATATATGATATTTTCTGCAATAAACCCTCAATTGAAAGTTAGCGCTTTTCCTGTCTTGTCATCCCCGTTTTTTGTTCCTGCGCTATGCTCTTTATTTACGAAGTCTAACTAACCCCCAAGTCCTATTCATTTCTATGGCCAAAGCTCTGCAAAACCTGAAAGCGGTTCTCGAAAGCGCTGTAAACTTGCTTTGATATTCCCAGACCCACTGCACATCTATATTAATGTCGGCACGAGTAGGTGGCTGGAGGATAAAGGAATTCTACAGCTTTTATTGGTACTGTCAGGTGATGAAATGCACTGAGACAACGGGAGGAGCGTGATGTCGAGTGGGGCACCCGGCACGCTCTGCAATATCAATGCAGCCATTTAGAATGTAAGTCGTCATCTCTACAGTTGCTTGCCAGGAAGACGGGTTGTTCAAAGTTGCCTGTTGTGGGGCTAGTTGGTACTGCATATTGTAAATTAGGATAGCGCAAAAACTTCGACAAAGACTTAGAAGAGACACATACGGCGAGGGACAGGCGCTACTACTGTGCGATGTAATAGAGCCAATACAGAGGAAACAATGAGCGTGCGTAAGTATACCGGGCACTGCAAGCGCGCATATCACGAACTACGTTACGATTATGATAAAATTGAGTTAAGGAAACACGTTCAGCGTCATAAATATGCAATGAAACATTGTGGCACAGCGATAAGATAACGTTTTGATATTGAAGGCTTCTAGGATAAGCAGAGTTTTTGCTTTGGCGTTCCTCCCTTTACAATTAGTGTTCTCAAACACGTACTGACTCAGACAGACATGCCACACAAGATTTGGAGGTTTCAGCTTTATGTGCTATATTTTTTGGTCATTGACGCGGCTACCAATTTCGCCTACATATGACGCCCTGCATGAAAGTAGTATCCTGTATACCACTCCTATAGGGAACCTGCGCTAGAGCTTTCCGCGTACCGCCAGCGCCGCCTAGTGGCCGTCGTGCCACTGTCTTGGTACGATTGCTGAGACATCCGCGGCTGGAGGCGCTGATGAGCCTCTAATTTATCGCGAAACCAAAGGCATGCTGCAGCGTCTAGAAGCGCTCGGTTACGACAAAAACATTGCTTTGTACTCTATTCCACCGCAGCTGTACTAATCACTGGGACGGTAGAACTAAGCTGGACTCAGGAGACTGAATGAGTACGGGGGATTGCTGAGCTTCTCGTTCGAGCGCTGCTCATTGCGCTTCATAACGTGGCTTCGCCTGCCGTACCGTGCATATAAAGTCCTGTTTAATCTCTTTTATCATTTGCGCAACCTGAAGAGAACGCGTTTTTAGGGGCGGCTTTTCAGTTCTAGATGAATGGCAAATCACAGTCAACAAAGGGTGAACGTAAGTGGAACCGTGATATGCATATTGCGATTATCTAGATTGCAGAAAGTTAATAACCTATCCGAAGACGCAGTATTTTCTCGGAATTGCAAAGAGTTGGGTAATAGTTTAACCGGCATGATTTCAGACTACTTTCTGCATTAAGCTATCGCAACTCACCCAGTGATTGTTGAACAATTTTTCAATGGGTCAGTAATAAGCTTTGATCGAAAACATCTCCACAGTTAGAGAAATAATTCGTTATCTGCTTCGAATCAAAGATGTACTGTTTCACAGAAAGCGCTTTTTGTTGTTAAGTTGGATGTTTTAGTGTTCCAGTGTGAGCATTTTAGATCCATGCTTCATGCAGACCTCTATGTTATTCAATTCGAGGAGTAAACAAAGGCAATTAAACCCATCAGTTGCTCGTCATTCGCTGTCTTAAATAGGCAAGTGTCGAACCTTAACTGCAGGTTTATCTACAGATGCGTTCAATGGCAACCTAAAAAACGGTGCATTATATTTTGTGACACTCAGGCACCATTTATTAAAAACGTTTTCTCATCATGAAGCTAGTTGAATTTTTTTCCTGAAATGGGCAATAGGTAAGTACTGCACGCTTTCAATGTGCTTAACACTGGCGGTATTGCCAAATCCTACTGAATGTTAATAAAGCAGGGAGTTTTCATTTTGGTGGGATATATCTACCCTCCACCAGCGATGCCTCATCTCAGGAGAATCTTATTTTCTAGAACGTGTGCCCTTAATTCACCGCGCCGAGACGCGGTACTTTGCAAGCGCCCCCTAGTAAGAAAAAAAATAGACTGAAGTCACGACAACCTTCTGAAACCTACTCGTAGCGACGTTATAGCATTATTCCCGAAATAAAAAAAACTCAAAATCCGCCAATGGGCGCAGCCACGGTACGACGAGCAGCATGTTCTGTCCTACTGTAAACGCTTGCTCATGTTGAAACCAGGCGACACTGGGTCAACAACCCTAGACTAAGAAGGCCACAGCAAGTCCCCCTTTCCACTTGTCCTACGTCACAACAGCGAGATCTGGGGATAGATCGGCGGGGCCGAGAGCAAGCTTACGCAAGCAAGGCGATCTGGAACGACTCGACCTGAGTGTGCGTGTTTTCAGCCTGCGCTTGCTGTGCTCTTAATCCGTGCTGCATACGCGCTTGCGAGTAAGGTATCACAATGTCTCGGTGTTGTTTTGCGCTAAGCTGTCGCTCTAACTATGCCAATGGATCCAAAGCGCAAGGGTACAATTTCCATCAGACTCGGTTCAAAATGCAGCGCGGACAAAGGTTGTGCCATGGAAAAACTTAATACCGATGAAGTGCACTGCGGTAAGAAAGCGTCCTTGTTTGCTTCCCAATACTCGTGCTGCTATTCAGCACTATTTGATTTAGCCCAATGTATTAAAGCTTAGGCGCGCCCATGTCGATCACACTATTTGGACAGCACAGCTACTGATAATCAAGTAGCATTCACCCTGTTTGGAGTGCGGAACAAAATTGTTTTGCAACCTAAATTATTTTCTAATGGAAACAAGTTTATTTCGCTAGTAGCTACGTGATTGTAGTTGCCGTAGTAAATGACTCGTTTGAAGCCGAGTTAGCTGCTCGCTGCGTTAATATGCTCGTGGCAATCGCTGCTCCCAGTTTAGGCATATTTTTTATATTTACGTTAGATCTTTGTGACCAGCACGTCCGTGAAAGCGACCTCGTATTCACGAAAAGCTACAGCGAGTGTCGTCAAGGTCACCGTTCTGAGTAATATTTCTGTCTATCAATCATAGCTTTATCAATCATAGCTTTATCTATCCATCTAAAAATAAATGTGCTCTCAGATGAATTCTGTGACTGTATTAATGTTTATTCAAGCAACTGTAAATGAAGGTTCAAATTTCCTCGAAACTTCATTTCTGCCGTTGAAGTAAATGCCAGGTGGATTGTGTCAAACTTCTCACATATTTCAAAAGACTGGCAATGTTAGATAACACAAGTATAACCCTCTTCATTGCTAGCACTAAAAATTTCAAGAGCAGCGTTAAATAAAAAAAAAAAAAACGCAACCACTGAGAGTGAAGCCGACTTTCAGTATGATCTCACTACGATGACGTCACATAAGCTTGCACAGTCCTTGTAGTAGTCTAGGTGGTGTTGGCTGGGTGCCTGATTTTAGGCGCGCTCCCTGGTCAGCGCAAGTTTCCTATGGCGCATTTAAGCATTTAACATAGGAGATGCCAAACCTCTTTTGAAAGCCACCCTCGACCGCATACAGCTTTCATACGGGACTGCATATGTAGGCCAAGCTTACGGCAGCATCTGTGATCGGCTACGGGAGCACGCAAAAAATATAGAGCATAAAGACGAAACTTCAGATCTTGTGAGGCATGCTTTCGCCTGCGTCAACACGTGCGAGACACGGGGAGATTACACTATGGTTTAAGGCAGAAACGCCAATGTAAAAGCTCTGCTAGTAATAGAGGCCTTCTATATCAAAAAGCTATATCTGATCGCTGTGCCAGTGACAGTTGTTCGTTTATTTAGGAAGCTGAATGTTGTTTTCTTAGCTCCTTTTAATATAATCGTTTCGCGCGGTTATGGATGCCTGTGAGTGCAGAGCCTTCATCATTTCGCATGCTTATTGCTTTCTTTATATTCGCTCCGTGACACCCCGCAAAAAAATTGGTAGTAGCGACTATCTTTCGCCGTATGTGTCACTTCTATATCTTCGTCAAAACCTTTGCGCTAACTTCATCTACAAAAGATGAGTAGCATCCCGAGCGACGTACAGCTTGTCGGCAAGGTACGCTCGGTGTGAAGCTTCTGGCACTGGACGCCAATAGTCTCGCGTCAGCGTCTTCGGTGATCAGAAGGCGGTGAGGGAGGGTCTACAATGTAATAACAGAAAGTGTAGGATCGTGAGCCCCATAGGGCCCATTACACTTGATAAGAAAGTTTGAGGATGGCGTCCATTATTTGGCGAGATCCAAAGCCACGTAACAGTGGCAGAGGAAATGTGTAGTATTGTGTGAGGATGTAGTGGCGAAATTTCTACCTACTATGGGTCTCAGTGCTGAGTGAACGGTCGCTTTAGCGACACTAATCTGATTGCTGGGCTGTTTTAGAAACAAGATAATACTTGAATGCGTCAAGTAGGTACGGGAAAATTATAACGATTTTAACAGAGGGATCACGATCGTTACGAAGAAAGGAAAGAAAGACGACAATAGCGAATTACGTAGCTGTATTGTAAGCGTAAACGACGGAGTGAAGGCAGGAATAGTAGGTTTAACACTCGATACATAGTATTAAATTTTTTTCTCGGAGAGGTCATTGGTCACTAGATGATATGCGGAGCACTTTTGACTATGCTATGCTTTAGGAGCAGAGCTTCAGCAGCGTTGGATGAAAGGCGCGTCCTCATTCACTGAGTCGTTCAAGAGGTGCACGAACCGTGAAAAAAGGACTAATCTCTGTAAAACGAAAAACTGGCGTCGCCGTTCACGCGAACGGAAGAGTGGCGGTTTCTGCATACCTCCTAAATGGTCACAAGCTTCGATGACTCCACGAGTGCGGACTGCAGAGTACAGTAGCGGCCCGTATAAATCAATGCCGGCGTGGTCAAAGGGGAAGCGATTGTGGCTGCAACTAACCAAATGAATGATCAAGAGGTGTGCCATAGAGAAAGAGATTGGTAAAGAGCGGACACTCGGCGAAAACTGGCCCCAGGAAATGACGCGCGACTTGTTGCGCTGCCGCCGATTGATGGATGGCTGCACCAGCGCGGACATGCGCGGAAGCGCGCCCGACGGCACTCGCTGCAGCGGTAGCCCGCCGGAGCAGACGACAAAAAGCTGCCGAAGGGAGCGAGCAGTTGTCTGCTCGTGCCTCGCCGCGCCTGTGCGGCGCAGACCGCATATTTTATCTCTCGTGGGCTGCTACGAGACTGCGGTTTGGAACGATGTGAAGGTGAGCAACGTTTTTTGATGAATTACGCTACATTTGAAGCAGTTTACCATGACCACACCGGCCGGTGCCAATTAAGTTTCGCAGCTCGTGTTCAGGCATAAAGAAGTTCAGGTGCAGTTCGTGACGCGGCGGCAGTTTCCAACCACAGCGAGGTTTAATATGTTGTGTTCCTGCGAAACTGAGCTGCATTTCGAACCGTTTATCTCACAGCACGCTGGACGAAGTGGCATGCGAAGCACCAAGGCACGCCGTTGCGCTAACATGGCGTAGCCGGCCGGTGCGGCCAGGCCTGACGCGGTTTGCCGAACGACTAGTTTTCTTGAGTGTCGCATTTAACAGGGCGACGGTAAGGTGAGAAATGTTGCATTCTTGACTTTCTTGTCAAACTGTGCAGAATTTCAGGCAGTTTAGCTCAGTACGGCGGCGAGTACGCTTCACAAAGTCGCGCGTGAAGGGCAAGCTAGCGGGCATGACAAGGCGTGCTGGCCGCCGCGGTGACGTGACATGGCGTGAGGCGGTTTTGCGAACGGCTAGTTTTGCGTGGCGTCGCGTTTAACAGGGCAACCACAAGGTGAGAAATTTTTCATTCTTGTCAAACTGCGAGGCATTTCGGACAGTTTAGCTCAGCACGGCGGTCTGCGCTTCACAAAGACGCGTATGAAGGGCAAGCCAACGTGGCGTGCTCGCCGGCCGCGGTTTTGCGAACGGCTAGTTTTGCGTGGTGTCGCGTTTAACAGGGCAACCACAAGGTGAGAAATTTTTCATTCTTGTCAAACTGCAAGGCATTTCGGACAGTTTAACTCAGCACGGCGGTCTGCGCTTCACAAAGACGCGTATGAAGGGCAAGCCAACGTGGCGTGCTCGCCGGCCGCGGTTTGGCGAACGGCTAGTTTTGCGTGGTGTCGCGTTGCATTTAAGGGGACAACGTTAAAGTGAGATGTTTTTGTATGCTGCAAGCTTCATTGCTTCAGCTGTTGAGTGCTTTGGAGGAATATTGTTAGTTCAGTGGCTGTTATTTCACTCACTGCAGAAATGGATTTTCAGATAGGTTCGGTTAGCCCGCATTTCCTGACCTCTACGTTGCAAGAGTAGCTTTTGTATTAATTTTACGAATGACAGCTTTTCTGTTCTGGACCACAACTGCTGCTCACCAAGTCTTCAGTATCCACCCACATGCACAGATGTGTGCGCGGTGCAGTGGCCTTAAAGTTCATTGCAACCTTCTGCATCATGTTCATTCCTTTCCAACAGCACTGCATATGGACCCACGGACTGCAGCCGAAGCACGGCAGATGCGACGAGTGAACGGTGTGGCCTTCTCCCAAGCGTCACTACTCCTCTCTGCCCTGAACAATACAAGTTACTCTTGCTAAGGCAGCCGCTACTGGGACTGTGTAGTTTATGTATAATGCCTGTTTTGCTATATATTATTTGCCATAATTCGGAAATCAACGTTATGCTATTTGTCTAAGTGTTTTTTCTCGCCTTGTGTATTTTAATTTTTCTGTACTGTGCACATCGTCTAATGTGTGCCAAGTTTTGTCAATGCATCAGTCTACATCTGTTGCATCTCTTATGTGTTTTATATGCAGCAAAATAAATGTTCATTTCACAAAGCACTTGGCGTCTTTTCTGTAATACTGTTTTGCGAAGGCTGTGGCGCAGCTGCGTTGATGGCAGTTACGAAAACTAGGAATCTATTTTTCATGTTGTTATGCATGCTGAAAATAAATAGAAACGCTAGCAGATCATGTAAATCCAAAATAATGCACCAAAAGGGCAGGGAAGGGCGCAGCGCATGCTAGCATTCAAATCGCGCGCCTTTCAGCAAGACCTGAAGTAGTTGACGCCCGCCGCTTGGTGCGCTGCAGTCAAATGGGCCGCTGGACCCTATGGGAGTGTCCGCTGTTTACCAATCTCTTTCTCTATGGGTGTGCTGGCAGGTTGGTCAGCGAGGTATAAGCGCAGGTATCGACTTTGCTAAAAGTAACCGAGCAGCCCAGCCGGCTGGCGGAGCAAGCTCAGGGCCGACCGGCGGCGTGGCGGTCGCCTTCAGTGGCCGCTGCTCGCCGGCTGCGAGTTTAAGCTTGCTGACGTAAGGCTGCTCTCTCGCTATCTTTCTTGGGATGACAAAATGTAAGCGGATAGCATGTGCGACGCACGATTTCGTTCTTTTAGAACACTGTGGTAGTCATGGCGGGCGCTGTGCACAGCAAAACTCTCTCGACGCTAATTTTGGGCTGGCATTGTGAAGCTGCGCTCTTCGTTAGAACGCCTTGCATGTGGCATCCCAGTACACAGCTTCCGTAGATGAAGTGATTCGAAACGTTAGCCAAGCAAGACAGGGCATGATAGGAACTTGAGTTTGGTTTGTCCCACCATTCCTATTCTGCAATGATGACACTTCACTTAGCTAGAGAGAAATAAAAGCGAGGCAATATTTTCCGCTGTTTCTAGTGCGGCAATTATTGTCCATGTAATGAGGCGAATCCGTTAATGTCGCATTTTCCGCTGCTTGTTAACGCACAGAAGTGCGTAATGGTTTTCGCCATTGCAACGCAAACTGCATACCGTAAATCTGAGCAGAGACTACAACCCTACTGAAAAACTAAAAGTTCTACCGAGCAATAACCTCACAAAATCTCACCAAATCGCATAGACTCTCAAACGGTGGACATCATTATCATAAAATATTTCGCATAATTTATAATAATGTGCAAGAAAATATTAGATATTATGCAATTATATGCAATTTGTATGTGATTTCTTATGCGAATTGAGGGAAACTGTGTGAGAAAATGTGAGGTTATTGCCTCATACAATTTTTTTCAGTACGGAAGTGCTTCAAAAAATATTTGGCAACACCGAATGAGTGATGCAAATGTTCCCTAGCATATAATCCCCCCAAGAAAGCCTTTTTATTGCGAAGGATGCTTACGAAGCCGGTTTTCTTCCACTTGCATTGAAATGCCCCCTGAATTAAACTTCCCCTTTTTGCGGCCAGGGAGCTCAGTAAAGACGGAAGTCTCAGATTTACCAGCTTGATCTTGTGTCGGACTTGAAGGTTCTATTCCAGCAACTGATCGAGTCACCGATGCACCACTCTGCCAGCGGGCACTAAACTACCAATCAAGTCGCTAGGTAATAGACAGTAACGCAAAAGTAGTTCGCAGTTGAAATCGAATGCCGAGTGTCCGGATTTCTTTTCACTTCCAGGACATATTCCTGTTAGGTTGGACGCATGATGTTCCCTGGTAAAATAAACTAAAAAAAAAAGAAACGGACGCACTTATTGAGAAAATGGGTGACATATGTTTAAGGCGCGAGAATGACATCTTTATGCAGTCATTAAACGAATAGATTGGCAGCAGGCTAACGCATGAATGTAATTACCAAAGCGGAAAACACTACGCGTTTTTTTTTTACGTTATCAAATACCGGAAAAGAAGGTATGCAGCAAGAGGGGCACATGAAATATATGGAAGTCTTTTATTTCTCTCCTTCAGGTTGACTTAGCGTCATAGAAAATCCGGTAGTGGTCACAACAGATGACTAGGAACCGCAGGAAAAGCCCATCGAGTTTTCGAAATCAATTCTTCGCCATACTTCCCGAACAGTCCAAACGAGTAGAAAAGTATGCATTTGTCCATTCGTTGCAACTACGGGAGCACTGTACCGATATTAAACGAGAAGGCATTCTAGCGAAGAGCGCAGCTTCACAGCACCAGACAAAAAGGAGCATTGAGTGAGTGAAGCTATGCGGAGCGCCCTTCCTCAGTAGCGCAGCGTTCTGGGGGCGCCAAATCAGACACCGCACATGCTGCTCGCTTACTTTTTATCATCCCAAGAAGCAGAGCGAGGGAGCATGCTTACGTCAGTCAGCTTACACTCGCCGCCGGAGTGCAGCAGCCAGCGACGCGATGGTAGCGCCGCAGCCCAGCCCCGTGCCTGCTCCGCCGGCCAGCTGGGCTGCTCGGTTACTTTTGGCAAAGACGGTACATCCCACGAAGGTAGTAACGAAGCCGGAGTTTTGTGTACGTATTGAAAATTCCAGCCTGGTGGCACTGGGTGTCAGCGCTGAAGTAGCTCCGGACTTGCGGACGCAGTCGGCAGACAGTAATTATAGCAGTTGTTTGCGGCCATCTGAGCGCTAATGTATAGAATACGAGACTGGCGCGGAATTAGCGAAACAAACGCATTGGTGGCATTCGACCAATGATTTAAGAGGAACCGTTGGGTTGGCTAGGACATTGAAGGAAAGGAAAGAGAGAGAGCCGAGTCGTTGCGAAGAAAGGTTGTCACTGTTATGTAGCAATAGCGGGGAGACGCATAACGTGGAAAGATTCGAGACCTTAGCTCCAGAGACAGCGGAAGAGGGCGTCAGTCTCAATTCCTGCTGTTAGCGCCGTAAACGGCCAGATTTTTTAGACCTGCAGACGAAAAGGTCGGTGGGGTTTTCAAGGAGGAAAATCAGGAAAGCCCGTAGTTGTCCGTCCTCACTTGACCAGAGCGGCCATAGAGGTAATGGCTTAATCTTTTAAGAGCGCAAGCGATTCTGAATCACTTTTTCTAATTGCAGAATAATTCCATTCAACCTACTTAGCGTGCGACAGGCATAGGTAACGACCTGCTCACTTAGGCCAGATTTGTTCTGGCGAGTACGGAACCGAGGACTTCAACACAGACGCCCGTGCATGCTTCGGGAAGTGTGTGTGAAGCAGTGCGCGTTGTGCCGTTTACTGCTGGATAGAAGCTGTGAGAAAGTAGCCGAAATAAAGCACGGATATAGAAAACTGCGTAGGAGTCTGAATGATGTAGGGTTGGTAAAGGTATTCATAACAAGATAATTTAGGCAGGTCTGGACAGTGGCCTTCCTTGGGGGCAACGTGGCGTAGCTGGCAAGTTGGCGTGCGGCGAAGCTACATTTTTCATAAGTAGAGTGGCATACCGGCGTCACACGCTGGGGCGGACGTGCTGAAGGCTGTAAGTTTCTGCAATATACTGCTGCGCGAGGGCAAAGCAGAGTGGGCAATATATAACAATAACCAAGGACATAATAGCAACCACCTCACAACCAAAACAAAAACAATCCTTAGAAAGGATCTTACATGCACGCGAAAAAAACATGAAGGCAGTATAAGGTAAAAGGGATTGCTTTGAAACGCCATCGTCCTGGAATAAAAAGTGACAGAAGAAATAAAGCTACAATACGTTAAGTTATGTATAGCAGGTGGTAAGTATATATTCCAAGAGGGAAAAAAAGAAACGTGAAGAAACTATCTCAGATGGTGCGGAGAAAGAGAGAATTTTTTAAGAGGTTCGTACGGGCGAAGTATGGTGTAACGATGCAGTCATGAGTGTGCCTAATGTGCCAGATTACGCGTGGGCATAGTTAGCCAATGGAGAAAAACTTGAACTGATGATGATAAAGGGGAAAAAAAATTAGCCTAGCAAGTGCTGTTCTTTTTGTCAAGTGAGGAATAATCTTTGTGACCATGATATCGGAGGATGAATTGTGCCTCTAGTAACTGTTGAAAATGAAGGGGATCTCTTTTCTTTGTACTATTTCCAAAGAATGTTCTTCTTTTTTTTGTGAGGAAAGGGCCCCGCGACACACTGGTATAATCAAGTTTAGGTCATATGTATGTGTTGTAAGCTAACAGATATACAAGCTGTGGGGCGGAAATGTTCTTGCGACGGAGAAAACCAAGTTTTTGGAAGCGGCAGCGCAAATTGTTTCAGTGTGGCTGGTCTAACGTAAATGCTTATTTAAAGCTAAGCCTAGGTACTTACAGTTATCGAGCTGTAATGATTTCTCGCGGTTCAGTGTATAGGCAAACACCAATCGTTTCATCTTGTTCGTGATCCGCATGATAAACGTTTCACCCGCGTTAATTTCTATCGACCATTCCACGCACCATCTGAAACTGCATAAAGGCGTGTCTACAAGCAGTCTTTATCGCGGTTGCTCTATATTGGCTTGAAGAGGCTGCCCTAGGGAACTCCCGACGACACCGAGAAGACGCCAGAGGAGCGGTCCTTTACCTGAACAATCTGTTGTCAAATTGACAGATATTCAATTATCCGGTTGATCAGATTATCAGTAAGGCGGATGCTGTGGACCTGCTGTGACAAATGCGGTCGAAGGCCTTGCTGAAATATAAAAAACTCCTTCTATCTCACCACCCTTATCTAATCGTGAAGCAATTTATGAATCGTGGTCACGAGATGTGTGGGGGTTGATAAGCATCTCCTCAACCCATGTTGAAACGGTGCAAGGTTATTTTTTTCTTCAAGGTATGATACTGCGTAGGGTGCTATGATGTGTTCAATAAGTTTACACGTGCTGGAAGTTATCGGGATAGGTCTGGTTTATGGATTGGAACCACTCTGGCCATAGGCCAGTTATTTAGAAGGATACATTCAGAGAAGCATAAGCAAAAAAATTGATTAAAGTGTGAGCGAGTGGTTCAGCATAGCGGTACATTAAAGCATTAGGTATGGTGCCCGGGCTGACTGAGGATTTAACCTTGAGACAGAGTACCATATTAAAAGCACCTTCATAAGTTATGAATTCGGCTGGAATGTTAGAGGACGGGTTATTATAAACTACATCAGGAAGCGAGGGAGAAAACAAACATTGGAAATAAGAGTTTAAGTGGTCGGCTATGTCAGATGCGTCATCCGCAACGCACCGGTTTATAGATATCATGCATCATTACTTCAATCACTTAGGTAGCGCCAAAATGTTTCAGGGTTACGTTTTAAAAACTGCGGAAGAGAATAACAAAATTATCGCTTCTTAGCATCACACAGTTTCGATGTAAGGTTATTATGAAGTGGTAGCGTTGGGGAATGTTTACTATCCTTTTTAGCATGTTTTAGTCTCCTATGAAGCTGTATGATCTTGTCATGCATGGGTTGTTTTGTTGACTCTTATATGCTTGTTAGGATCTAAAATGCCAATACAATAGTGAATAGTGAATTTCAGCATGGGACCCAAACTGAGCTTGTGGTTGTCGGATGACTGTCGCAAATATACCAAAGATGATCAAGAATGGACTGGTCGTCAGCCTTTAAGTAATCCTTTAAAATTCTAATATTTTTTTCGTGGTGTTCTTTAGGGTTTCCGAGAAGCAGAGACAAGTGAACACTTTTATGATAGAAAATGCCACCTTCCCCTGGCATGGATATGCGCCCGAACGCATATTCATGAGGCTGACGTGCCCTTGCACTGTACCGGCCTTGTCGCGAATTGTTTGCTAGTCAAAGCTGGCGAAACTCGTGCGCGTAAGGCAGGTTGGCGTCGTCGAGGTTGATGCTGTTTTGGCACATGGATTGATAGGGTCCGCGACTCTAGTGAAGCCAAACGAAACATGCCGCGTTCCCGTCCGCCTTGCAACCTTCACTAAAGAGGAAATAATTTTGCCCCGAAATAAGAATATTGCTACATATCTGTGCGCTGTGGAGAAACCAAAAAAAAAACGAAAAAGTGCTTGCGGTCGCAGATCATTGCCAGGCATTGACAGATGATGAGATCACGTCTCTCTTTGATTTGTCTCACATACCGGAGGAGGAGTTGGCCCAACTGAGGAAGGTAATTGAGGCATACACTGAAGTGTTTTCTTGAGGTAACTTTGACATCGGGCAATGTGGGGCAATCAGACACCACATAGACACATGGGATGCATCTCTTGCATATCAGAGGGCCTACCGCATACCGTATGCGTAGCGCGAGGAGATGGCCAAGCAAGTGCTGGATAGCCTGAAAGCCGGAATCATAGAACATTCCAAGTCCCCGTGGGGTTCGCCTGCACTATTGGTTGAAAAGCGAGATGGGTCATTCCGTTTTGTAGTTGACTACAGGAAGCTAAACAGTGTCACCAGGGTGGATCCGTATCCGCTGCCAGATATCCAAGAGACCTTGTCACAGTTGGGATCGGCCAAGTACTTTTTGGTTGTGGACTTGGTCTCTGGCTTCTGGTAAATCGAGATGTATCCCTCTGATAAGAAAAGAAACGGCGTTTAATACGACTAGTGATCATTATCAATGGACGAGAATGCCCATGGGATTAGTAAACAGTCCTGCTGTCTCGCAGCGAACCGCCGACGTTGTGGTCGAGGGGTTGACTGGCCACACAGGTCACGTGTACATGGATCACATAATCATCTATAGCTCTATGATCAAGCAGCACATGATAGATATTGAGGCAGTGCTGAGGAGACAAAGGCGCCGGGCTGAAGTTGAAGCCGAGAGAGTGCCATTTTCGAAGGTGAAAATAAAGTATTTCGGACATTTAGTGTCTGCCAATGGCGTCCAACCTGATGAGGAGAAAGTTGAGGTGGTTCTTCGCTTTCCTAACCCAAGCGGTGTCAGACAGTTGCGAGAGTTTCTGGGCTTAGTAGGGTATTATTGACGTCAGATCGCAAGCTTTGCACAAATGACTTAGCCACTGACATTGCTAACAGCAAAGCACACACATTTTGAATGAACGGCCGAGGCACAAGCTGCTTCACGAGAATCTGAAAAGAAAGCTCGTTGAAGCACCAATACACAAGTACCAGGACTTTAGGAAGGAGTTTATCCTTGAAACCGAGGCGTCACACAGCACGGTTTGAGCAGGCCTGTCGCAAAGTTTAGAACAAAATGAACATCCGGTGGTTTTCGCAAGTCGTCAGCTAAATGAGGCGGAACAAAATTATAGCGCGACAGAAAAAGAATGCTTGGCTGTTGTATGGGCGGTCCGCCGCTTTCGCTGTTACTTGTATGGTCGTAAGTGTAAAATAGTGACAGAAATAGTGACCAGAAGGCGCCAACAGTGGCGAGGAGCTTTGTTGAGACAGTCGTTTTGCGCCACGGTGTGCCCAAACAGCTGCTGACTGACCAAGGGAGCAATTTCATTTCCAAGGTTATGACAGAAGTGTGTCTGCTTCTAAAGGTCCAAAACCTGAAAATAACAGCATACCACCGAGAATTTAATGGGGCAGTAGAACGGCTGAACCAGACTCTTAAGCAGCTGCTCTCCCATATTGTGGCACGCGACCAGAGAGACTGAGATTTGTGGATCTCGTACGTAATTTTCGCATACAACACTGTCGTCCACGAGAGTCCTCATGATACGCCGTTTTTCCTAATAAATGGCTGAGTCCCAGACATGCCGCAAGAGGCAATTGGGGACTGTGGGGGTCCCGCGCACTCCGTCATTTATGAGTTTCGGGCAGAGTTGGCGTTGCGACTGCAGCTATCTTTACTAGATGGCAAAGAAAGCTTTGGCTTTCAGCCTCCACGGTCCGGAAAACGAGATATGACATTGAAGCCGCGGAAGCAGAGTTCATGGCAGGAGATCGGGTCTTGCTCAAAGTTGAGCACAGTGAAAGGGGGCTGTCACATAAACTGGCGCCAAAATGAAAAGGCTCCTTCCGCACCCCGGAAAAACTAGGTCCCGTAACATTTCGTGTTGGGAGCTGTGGAGGGAGGCACCCAACTTTCACGGCGCATGCGAACAGACTGAAGCCCTACCAAGAAAGGGCCCCTCAAAGTGATTCAGAACAGGAAAGAATCGAAGCTTGCAAGCAAGCGCAACAAACTCTATAGGTACCGAAATCATTCACGGCATTATGACACATGTTAAAAATTTACCGCCGAAAAATGTTGAAGACGGTGATATTCAGCCCAGCAGCACTGCCCAGAGTGACGTGGATAATTCATAGGCCGCCGGGTCACAGGCGCTGGAAGAAAACAAGGATGAAAATTCCGAACTGCCGACAGAGCCAGACTATAAGCTGATTTTGCATCCCGATGTGTGGCATATGTACTATCCTGTGTCTTGATTGATAACGCTGTGAGCCTCCTAATAAGTTTCATCCATGTACAAAACATAGTATGATACCCTTTTCTGAACATTGCTTAGTTGTCTAAGCTTAATTCTTGTACTCTTGTGTTTCGTTTTACTTGTATGAATATTATAAACTCCGTTTAATGATGTGTATACCAACCTGCATGATACCGTTTTGAGACCCCCTTTAGAATGTGTATCCGCTGCACTGCTTTGCTAAAGGGAAGAAAGCGTACACGCATTTTTGGTCATTATAAATAGTCGCCAGTCGAGCCAGTTGATTCTCAACAGATGTTAGGGAGCTGGATGACCTCGCTCTTGTGTGAAATGCGGACTTCTTGTATGGACGGTGATGCGGTTGAACTCATCTGTGATGTGCCTACGTGGCAGTGCGCATGCAACGCAGAGTCAACAACGTATGGACAGAAGAATTGATGTGACGGTGCGCAGACTTCGAAAAAAAAATTCTTTCGAAAAAACTACGGTGAGCGAATGTGATGGCTAGATTGCTTGTGCTGAAACTTGGGATCGGGTTTCGCGTGTGTTCCCTGCACAACCGACCTCTACAGTATTTTGCCTGCTCGTGTCGCCTTTTGTCCGAAAACCGGATACGAGAAGGGTCGTTGAACGAGACGCTGGAATGAGGGGACGACGCGCTAATGACGGCTACACGTGCGCTGTTGCGGGGATGGCGAGGATTCTGGGAACGGCATCAAAGGACCCGTAGTGACAAGGAAAGCAACTGAATGACGGTGGGGCAGAGAAGAACGAGAGACACTCTAGAGCTGGTCAACCCAGCCTCGTCTCCCAAGGGCCTGAAGATACGAAGACGGCAAGCGCCGCCAGGTCTGGCGAGGTGACGGTGTACACGGCGCTCGCCGTGTACACCGTTACCATCAGCGCTTCCTGCAGCTATGGCCATCATCTCCCACCTGAAGCACCGGATCATCGCAGTGGCTTCCAGACGCAACCTCAAGCCCGTCGGGTGAGCGGGGGCATCCAGCTCTGATTAAATCTGTTACTGACCCTATTTCGTGTGTGATTCCTACTCTCCACCCCCAAAAGCGCCCCATAACCGGCACACCACACTAGATATAGTAGAACTAACAAGAAAAAGATCAAGTGTAGAGCAAGTATTGCCCATAACTACAGTGAAATTGATGACAGTCTGAGTTAAAATACACCTCAATAAAACATCGCCCAGAGGATTAGAACGGTCGCAGGCAGAGCGGGGATTACTCCAATCAACACCGGGCAGATTAACACATCTGCCAGGAACTGGGTGTCATTCTTAAATAAAAATAATGGTCCCGTAATTTCCACAAAATATGAGGGTTAGAAAATGGATCCCTGTAGATACAATATTGCCGCATAGAAGACGAAGCAAAAGACGAAGACGGACGACAAGCGCGAGCCTGGAAGGGAAGAAAGTCAACACTGAACCCTGGCTAATCTCCCTTTGTGGGTATGTGCCATATATCAAGGCAGAAGAAGAAGCTTGAGCGCAACAATCGTTCTAGTCGACTATTAAAACCGCCTTATGTTTAGGCCCTGCTTGGTGTTCTATCGAGACGTGACACTGGTGGAACACGCTGGGGTATGCATAAGACTCCTTCTGGCAGTCCACGGCGGATCCCAGACATCGACACGCCTGTGCATCACGCTGGCTGCCGCCTCTTAGGCCTAGCCCCGTAGTACAGCCATCTACCGAATGACTCTTCAAACGCCCACGTTCGTCAGGTCTCCAAAGCCATGGCACATCCCAACCCTATGCCGGTACACTTCAGAACACCAAGGTGCCAGAGTGATTTCGCGGGGAAGCGTTTGAAGATTTGGAGGACTGGCTCGACCAGTTTGAGCGAGTGGCCAAGATCAGTCAATGGAGCGCAGACCATAAGCTTTCCAATGTTTATTTTGCCTTCAGGATAATGCTAGAGCGTGGTTTGAAAACCACGAGGTCAGCTTATTCACATCGAATGACTTCCGCCGCCAGCTGGTGACACTTTTGCAAGAAGTGATCGACGAGACACTGCGCTACGCCTGCTTGAAGTGCGCGTCCAGAAGCCGAATGAGAGCGTGGCTATGTTTGCGGCAGACATGGCTCGCCTTTTTTGCTGTGCCGACCCTGATAAGGGTGAGCCAAGAAAGCTACGGCATCTCATGCACGGTGTCAAAGAACAGGTATTTGCGGCTTGGTACGCAACCCTCCAAAAACCGTGATTGAGTTCATTAGGGACGCTACGGCCATAGAGCGAGCCCTCGAAGACCGGTGCCGCCAGTACAACCGACCTGTCAACTGTGCCGCAACGACTGCGGTGGCGCTGACTGCAACAGATAACAGCACTCTTCGAGACATCATTAGAGAAATTGTTCTTGAGGAGTTGCAGCGAATTATGGCTACGAAGGCTCAGTCGTCAGAGGTCCTCATGGAAGCTGTGAGGAATGAAATTCGGTACGCCCTACCATCGTCTACACCATACAACGAGTCTCATCCAGTCGACAACGCGGCAGCCCTTTCCGAACCATATCACGCTCCACAACCGCACCTTACCACGAGCCGCAACCCGAAAGCTATGCCGCGGTCCTTCGTCGCCCTCCTCCCGACCACGCACCACAAAGATTACCGAGCCGTCAGGAGATGCGATTCTTCCAGGGGCCTCAATAGGCGCCTTCCAGGCACTCTCAACTGCGCCAAACTGAGAGGTGGTGCAGTTATGAGAGCCGACCACTTTGTTTTTACTATGGACAACCTGGCCATGTATATCGGTACTGCCGCTACCGCGAAGAGGGGCAGACCTTTTCTTCTGCCCCTGCTCGCCGCCGCTTCGACGCTGACTCTATCTAAATTGAGGACGGCCCTACGTTCAGCAGGGAAACTGAATCCCCGGGCTTCCGCCGCTCCTCCCCATCGCCACAGCGTTATTCTTCACCGATGCGCCGCAGCACTACTGACGTTAGTGGACGGCGGTCCCCTCGCCGGGTAAACTAACAGCAGCAAACTCGCGAGGGGAGGTTGCAAACAGTCGAAAAGTGTCAAAACCCTCACCACCGCCGCAATTGCCGACAACCCCTGCTTCTGACTCCGCCGTTAACATTGACATTGCCGCACTGCCGCCGAAAATGCCGCACCAGATGATTAGCCATGACGACGAAGCTGACTACGCCGACCTTGCCGCACTTCCACCGCAAATGCCGAAAGAGACAAGCAACCCAGATAATGTTGTTAGCGCTGACCTCGCCGTTTCCATTGATGGGCTGAAGCTACATGCTTTGGTTGATACCGGGGCGGATTTTTCAATTAGCCACAAAATGGCCGACACGCTGCGCAAAGTAAAAACCGAATGGACTGAACCAGTAATAAGAAGTGGGGGGGGGGTCAGCTACTGGCGCCGACAAGGAAGTGCACTGCCAGATAGGAATAGGAAACGCAGTGTTTTTTGGCAGCTTCTTTATTCTCCCTGACTGCTGTAAAGACCTCATCTTGGGCATGGACTTTATGCGTCTTCATGGGGCTGTAATCAACATGCGTAACAGCGTCGTTGCTTTCACCAAGAACTATGAAGACCTTGATTATGCGGAAGTTCCACTGGTTCCCTTACGCGTCGCCAATGAGACGGTGACATTACTTGCGCCAAGACACTACCACGAATTGCCTGGCCATTAACTTCACTGACGCGTGACAATGCTGTCTTTCGCTGGGGTGAAGAACAGCAACAAGCTTTCAGTGAGCTGCGGAGATGTCTGCAGACACCACATGTCCTGGCACACTTTCATGACGACGCCCCTGCGCTGCTTCATACGGATACCAGCAACGTGGGCTTAGGTCCTGTGTTAGTGCAGCGCCAGTGTGGTATGGAAAAAGTAATTGCTTATGCCAGCAGGACCCTTTCTAAAGCAGAAGCGAACTACTCGGCAACCAAAAAAGAATGTGTTGCAGTGGTATGAGCGATGATGAAGTTCCATCCCTATTTGTACGCTCGCCCCCTTCAAGTCGTTAGCGACCATCACTCTCTCTGTTGGCTGACGAACTTAAAAGACCCTTCAGGGAGACTCGCGCGTTGCAGCCTTCGACTACAAGAATTCGACATGGCAATGATTTACAAATCTGGAAAGAAGCACACGGATGTAGTTTGCCTTTCGCGAGCGCCGGTTGAACTTTCCACTATGACCGATGAAGACACTGCGTTTTTAAGTGTCATGGATGACACACCGCTTTCCCAACAGCAGCGAGAGGACCAGGAATTGCTCCCGCTTGTTTCTTGGAGAAGCGAACTACGGTGGCACCTAGAATTTTCGCCCGAGTAATCTGTTCATTCTTTATTAGCAACCACGTACTTTACAAGAATTTCTGTCCTGGATGAAACAGTCTAGTCGTCGTCCCATCGGCTCTCCGCACTGAAGTTTTGCAAGCGTGCCACGATGAGCCAACAGCCGGTCACCTAGGCTACACACGCACGTTGGCTAGAGTACAGCAGCAGAGGAAGCTCGCCAACTAGCGCGTGTGCGGATCGTGCATCAGCAGGAGCATGATGCACGATGCTACAATCATAGACACCGACATGTAATGTACGAACCTGGCGACAAAGTGTGGGTCTGGACGCCAATTTGCTGCCGTGGTCTCTGAAAATCTATTGTGGTGATACGTCGGGCCCTATGTTCAGTGACGTTTAAAACAGACGTCACTTATGAGGTGGTGCCAGACGGGATGTCGACATCAAAGCGACGCCAGCACCAAACTGACGTCGTCCATGTTGTACGTATGAAACCGTACCACTCGGACTGACCTTAACCTCCTACTTCCTGTTCTTATCGGGACGATGTTTCCTGAGGAGGGGGCAAATGCCGCATAGAAGACGACACATAAGATGAAGACTGGGACGACAAGCGCGAGCCTGGAAGAGAAGAAAGCTTGAGCGCAAGAATCGTTCTAGTCGACTATTAAAACCGTCTTATCTTTCGGCCCGCCATGGCGAACTATTGAGACGTGACAATATACCGTAAATAAGTGGTCCCAGCACTAGACATTGTTATGACCGTGCATGGTCCGCACTTGCGCGCACTATTGTTCGCCTGTGGGCATGGATATGTGGTTTGGGTATGTGCTGTTGGTGCAAGGGCTCTAAGTGAGCCTGTTTCCATGAATCTTTTTGTGTGAGCCTGCTTTGCTTTGTCGAGACCCTGCAAATGCCAAATTCGCCCTGTCAAGGGAACGTCAAGAAAAATACAAAGAAATGTCGCCCTGTTGGAAATAGCCGGAAGTGCTTTTGTTCAACTGTTCACCCTTCACGCCGAGAAGCGCTATTGTCAAGTGAGGAATGCCTATTGTCCAAAGGAGACGATCGGAATGACACGTCCGCTGACTTACAGGAGAAGAAAGGAGCATTACGAATACGGCCATTAGAGGATTTCCCGGGAATGCAGAAAAGAGCTGCAATTGCCGGAAAGGGACAATGCTGGGAGCAGTATTCGTGGCGCGCACTTACACTTGGGTTTCTGAGAAGGAAATCCACTTTCCGGAACCACCATATCGGATCTTTGCAGAAGAATAGAAATGTACCTCCTCGCCGTTCCCAAGCTCTACCCGCCAACAAGTGACCACGCCCGACGAAACAATACCGGACCAGTCAGTGCATCAGACCATCAGTGCAGTGATGTGTTCGATTGGATGCCGATATCTGAGGGGCGTGCCCTGGAACTGGTTGGTCAGCATCTTCAGAGAGGGGCTGGACATAGGGGGTTTTAAGGACGTTGCAGAGCACGAAATGACGCTCTGAGCCCTGGGTAAACGGCTCATCCAGACGCTTCTCGCTATGAACTCTTAACGCTTGCCATTTTGCTGATATACGCTTTTTTTCATGTAAATAAGTTTTCTCAAAGTGTCATTAAACCTGCTTGTATATATTTTACCAACTTCGAAGATTCAATCCTTCATCAACCCGGAGTCTCTGCACGCTACCAAGTGAAGGCCGGGTCGACTTAGTCCCAGCGTCACGACAACATTAATAAAAACGTTCATAATCATGCAGCTGATTCAAAAGAAGACCACTTATGGGTTCTTTTAGGGTGACGGCCACGCCACCGCGTCGGGAAGGACAATCACGCCTGAATATGCGGCAACTGGAAGGAAGAAAAACTGAGTTGCTAATCCCATTGTGAAGCCAAGTTTCTGCAGTTGTGTGAGAATCATATGCTAGGAGTAGGTATTCGAGCTTATCAGTTTTATATACAAGGTTATGCGCGTTGATTTTTAGCAGTCTAAGCTCTTTTGGTGCAGCACTTGACCGGGAAAAATGTCAGTCAGTGCCCGTCGTCCGGAGAGAAAGTGCCACACGCTTCTTCTTTCCGTCATTCCATATAAACAATGTACAACCCTTAATTGGTCTGGAATTAATGACACACGTTTCTTATTCTTTCGGCCTTCACTCTTTCCCAGAGTAATATGCTTGCGTAAAGTATACTGACTACAGTCATTTCGAACAAAAATTATAGAATCCTTAAATTTTACGCAGTCCGTCAATAGCTTTTTTTTGCTGCAATCTTGAAAGTAAGCCCTGACAGGCAGCGGCCATCCTAGCGACCGAGGCGGTGAATCTGTGCCCAGATGTTTTGCGAATGCATTGACCGTGTCACTATCTTTCAGGAAATCTTCAGTTTCGTCTGGTTACTCAGGAATGCCGTAAACTACGATATTTGAGCGTCGACTGCGGTCTCCAAGTTCAACCAGTATAGTGGTGTATGAAGCCATCACATAATGAAGAGACTCTGTTGCCTTCACGATGGATGCTATCTGAGGCGACGAAGCATTAGACTCTCTGAGGAAAACTTCCAGATAGCGCAACCGGGGATCTATTTTGGTTAGGGTTATGCAGTCCTTAGCCCTACAACGTTTAAGTTCGGCATTTTTGTCGTGAGTTCACTTTGACCATGCAAGAGGGTGCTGAGAATTTCAACAGTTTTCGGACCTGGGTTCATTTCAACATCTCCACAAGCCAGTAGTTTACACATTAGATAGCACTTATAGCAAACGTACAAAAGAATTTGTCGGCACGGCACGACAATCAAGAGAATTTCTTTGACAGACCTTACTTTGGAAAAGGAGTGACTGACCTGCACAGTGGAAACGTTCGCGGTAAGCGACATGATTCCCTTTGCCCGTTATGCCCACCGGCGAGGAAGCCGTCCAGTGGTTCTTTTATACAGCCGCAGTCTGAAGACGTCACTGATACCAGCTGTCCTTGAGCATTCACATATAGGTGGTGGTGAAAGATGGAATGATGAACGTCCGTGCTGATATTGATTCAAGTTGGAGGTGGTAGCCAGATGGCCTAGGCACATGGTTGCTTGAGTTTGCAGAATCGGCGATCACTGCGAAGGAGGCCTGCAGAGTTAAACCTTTCGCGGTAAGCGACATGGTTCCCACTGCTTCGCCGTACCCACTCAAATGCCAGTAATGAATTAGAGGGACAAGACTCCAATGCCGTTTAGGCATCAGATACATGTTTTTTTATTGTAATTTACGCACAGCACTATCCGTCATCCTCTAGATTGTTGTAGGAATATTGAAATGAATGAACTTTGTCACAGTGCATTCGCTCATTAGAAGAGGTTGCAATGAATTCTTAGACCTTCGTCTAAATGGCGGAAAAATTTCAAACGTTATCTTATGGTTACACTATCAAAAGGTAACAATGGCAGCGAAATAAAAAGATAAAGATATTGAGTTTCGTCTCGTCATGCCATTTGTTGCAGAGGTCCAGGAGTTCGTAAGATGCATGATAATCTTCCCCGTTGTGCATATCTGTCCTAGTGAAGATAGTGGGGCCTTTCTGGGGAAGAGAGCCAGTACAAATGAAAGATGATGTCCTCAGGCATTGCTTGCTTAAGGAAAGTGGGGCTATGTAGCTCGATATCAGATGATGTCACCAAATATAAAAGGGGATTTATACAGATGCATGGAGACCTCAGGAGCATCGGCACAAATAGTCTGCGAGCATCGATCAAACGAGTCAATATGAACGCCGTTGAAGAGATTGGTACTGTTCCTCCTAAATGTACCTTACCGCATTTGACATTTTTCAGGAGACTAGATCATCGCAAGTTTTATTCCGGATACATTTAGGAAAGTAAATTACAACTTATTCACTACTTCGTACGCGCACGTAATCCTCTTGAAAATCCTTTGTTTAAGACCAGGAACGCCGTGAAGTAGACTCATTCCTAATCTAAAAGGTAATTTAATATATCAAACTTGAAACCGGACCTCTGGAAGATATTATTCTCCAGGCCGCCCTCATCGGTCGCTTTCAGAACCCAGTGGCTGGTATATCAGGCTGCCTTTTAGCGCTAGCAGTTTGAACCCGTGTTATTAGACGCAAGTGATGTATCTTCATGGATGGGATTCGATCTCATATCCATTCTCCACACTACAGTGGTTTTCTGCTTTGAAGCCAGCTCTTATAACTAAAGCCTAGCGACGGCTCTCCCGTTACTATAGGTACGCTGAAATGTATGTATTATTCCGCAGCAGGCAGTGAAGACCCAGCTGCCGGAGGAAAGAGGGCATCGTAACATGCTCGAAGATTTGATATCAGCTGAATAATATATTACATGAGGAAACCGATGACCAAAAAAAAAAAGAAACCTCAGAAAGAACGCTAGCGTAGCATATATACACGCTAAGACAGCCTTGTGAGATTCACCACCGGGCAATCGCCTACGAAATGCCCTTACAACGCACCGCGCAAGACCTCTCGGTCAGTAATGACAATCCCCTCATGCGATTAAGCTTTCGCTATGTAACGCGACCAGTCGGTGTCATATATTTTTTTTTTTTGTAAGTTCAAGTATGCATATATACGGCCGCTGTGCATACATGATGCTAGTTTGTGAATGTACTGCAAATTTTGCATGCGAAGCCCAGTGTTTTAATTAAGTCCTGTTCTACATGCATAGCATCCAAGATGGTTTTCCGTCCCAGTTTATTGGAAATAATAAATATACAGAAACAAACACAAATACTTCCGACGTGTCGTTTCAGAAAGAAAATGATGATGTGTGAACTATCTTCCCGCCTTTTCATGCAGAGTATCAGATAGAGTGGACATTTTTCTAATTGTACCTCCTTTATATGCCAGTTACATTTTATTTCAGGTTTCCTCTTCGGGATAGCGCGACAGACGTGTTTCTTGTCCTTTCTGGGAAATATGTACGGTCCAGCGTCACTTTCACACATGCTAAATATTCACAAAATTGCACGATTTGCTTTCTACTCCCTGTTGAGAAAAGGGTTCTAATAAAAATCGGGCCTGCAGCATACCTCTCCAAGGCTCGGAGAAAAGAATCTAGATTCTTCTCAGTTTAGCATCTTTAAGAAACGTATACTCTGGTGTATCACTTTCCTGCACCGCATTACTGTGACAACCTCGAGTGGAGTAGCATGTACGCACCTCCCACATCTCTGCACTACTCGTTCCGTCTCTGCGTGGTTCCAATTCAAATTAAAAGAAGTGCAGGCACAACCAAGTGCGGTGCTCTCCGCCCATGCGGCTGGAGTCGCTGCGCACACCAAAATGAGCAGGCAGGTTTCGCGCGGAGGAAGGAGCACGTGACGCCGGAGCTTTCAAGGAGCTGTTTCGGAAACCACCTACAGCTTCTTCACCAGTTCAATAAAGAACTGTGAAGAAAGGTCGCCCACTGGTTTTCGGCGCGACACGATCAGTTTTGTTCAATTTAGGAGCACCAGCTTAAAATTTCAGCACAAAAGCAGGCCATCTAAGCATTTTATGCACTATCATTTAAGAAGGCGGGATGGAAAGCATAGAACACGTATACTTTTGATCGCTGTTCTGCTTTTCGCATTTAGCATATAATTCATTTTTTGTCTCCTTCATGAATAGTAATAGTAAGACTGGTAGCGGAAAGCTCTTTATGAGACTAAAATGCAAAGTAACACTTGCAACTTTTTTTTTGTAACTTTCTCGCAAGAACGACCTCCTTAGAAAGACCATTGATTTTCAGGGAGCTGATCATGTGGCCAGGGATGCAATCGTCGCTCTGATTCCATCTGAAAGAGAGGGCTCGGCAGCGTCCGGCGGCATATCATGTCTAACCACGCTTGACTGCCTGCGCAGGTACTGTGTCTGACGCATTTGCAAAGTCCTTACGGCATCGGACTAACCGGACATGCGCCGTGGAGCTGTGAACCTTCAAGCCAGTGGAACAGTTCATCTTATCACTGCCAGTCTGTCAACGTCAACAAGGCAACAGACTGCAGAGGGGACCATGGATACCATCACAGGCTTCCTACTGCGGTGACATCATCGGACAGCGCTCTAAAGGGGCCTACTTACCTCTTCAAGCTCAAATGGCACGTTAGGGTCCAGCGGGATATCATGTCTAATCACGCTCTGCTGGCTGTGCATGTTGGTTATTACATTTCCTATGCTTCTGTTAAGACAAGCTGCTATGGGATTGTGATTCTGCCGTGCCCTCAAAAATGGTTTCATAATATTGCTGGTTGCTGGTCTACTATTCTTATACTGTTTCGTGGGTACGTAGAAACCAATCCAGACCCTAGCCAAGACGAAACACTAAAGAACATCTTGGCAGAATTAAAAGAATTAAAAGTTTCTAATTCTCGGGATGAGACCCTTAGTCAAGTAAACCAAAAGCTTTCCAAACTAGATGAAGTTCTCAACTTATCAAAGGCAAAGCAGAAAAATATTAGAAAGCTCGTAGGTACTGTGCTACGCCTGGAAAGAACTCTAGCAGAACAGGACAAAAAACTGATTACGAGGACCGCGCTCGAAGGAACAACGTTGTGGTGTTTGGGATCCGGGAGCTTCCTAATGAAACACGGTCAGATTTAGAAGAAAAAGTAATGAAAGGAGTACGTTACGAGAAACTTGTGGCAATGGTTAGTACAGTCGAACGCATTCTTCGGATTGGCCGGGCATATAAAAATAGACATCGGCCAGTAATTTTCCGAGTTTACAATAACAACGAAAAACTGGCCATATTTAAGAACTGCCATAAGCTGAAAGATGCCGCATATCGGTTTCACGCGATTATTCATACGCAATGCAGCAAAGAAGGAAAACGTTATCGCAGTCCACAAAAGCAGACATACAGCTTGGAACAAAATCGAAGTTCACGATAAACTGGTGATAAAGGACGAAGCATACATTTTGGAACGAACAAAAAAAGCTATCAAATACGGCTTCGCGGCGAAGATGATGGCCAACAAAATTGGCATAATGATTACGTCGTCATTTTTGAAAATAAGCTTCTTCGTGTAATCTGCTTGAATGCGCAAAGCGTATGCAGTAAGCAAGAACTCATCGAGCATAACCTGTTATCTTACAATCCTCATATTGTCAATATAAGCGAGATATGGCTGCACTCCGACATTCCTGATATCGCAATTTTTCCCCCATCGTACACTTGCTATCGTAAGGATGGAGGGCCAAGGGCTGGTGTCATTGTTGTTTTGATTAAGAGTAGCACTTCTTCACGCGTGATACCTGACATTGGTGATTATCGCGAAAGTTTCATTTGTGAGGTCGATTTCTTCGGAAACCCAGTCATTGTTATTGGTGTATATAGAAAACCTGGCGCACACCCTGATTTTGTGCATTGTCTGCACGATCACTTAAGTACTTACAGAAAACACAGTTTCACAATCGCCGGACAGTTAATCTTCCGCACGTCAACTGGGATACAATGGCTACAGAAACCAGTGATTTTAAAAGCACCGAGGCTCTGTTTGACAGGCTCCTTGCGTTTGACCTAACTCAGACAGTGCATTCAGCCACACGTGTAACTCCAACTGGGGAGTCTAATCTAGATTTAGTTTTTGTTCGAGTAGTATACACAAGTATAATACAAATATACATGAGGGAATCTCGGACCATAAATTGGTATCTCTCAGTTGCCTTCTTCAAAGATTTTCAAAACCTACCACAGAAAAGTACGTTACTGTAAAAAACCTTCGCTTTGGCTGACCATGTTAGCATTACCTTTCCCTAGAAGATTGCTTGTACACATTTCACTTCTATGACAATAATGCACTTTAGAGAAACCTCTGGTTTATTTGCCATTACTGTATGCGAAACTTCATTCCCAACAAGCGAAAGAAGGTTGTCAGAGCAAACGCTTAGATTTCCAAAGAAATACTACAATGGAAACGTAAAATTAGGCAGTGTCGTAGAAATAAATCTGCCGACTCAGCATTCATTAATTCATCTCTAGTCATTAAATTGCGCAAAAGTAGCAATCGTTACTTTATGCAAACACTTTGGACGTTTCGTAACAGAAACTCCAGAGAAGGTCTGGCAGTTTCTTTTCCGCAGAGGTAATTCAATAGATTACCGCATTGTCACCGATGAGAGTGAGATAGCAAAGGCTTTCAATCGCTATTTTCAAAGCGTATTTTACAAAACGATTAGATAAGCAATGCCACTTAAGGCAGTCCAAGTGCAGGCAATTTATCTCTAATCACAGAAAGTATTTTCAACCTACTTATGCCTCTCGATCATAAGAAAGCATCGGGACCGGATGATATTTCAAAATACTTTCTCAAGACGTACGCTGAATTCCTAGCACCATATTTAGTAATACTGTACGAACAGTCCACACAGAATGGCACCGTACATGACGACTGGAAAGTTTCAAGGGTCGTTCCTGTATTTAAGAAGGGTTGCAGATAATTACCTTTCTATCTCCGTACCATCTTTCGTTTGCAAACTTTTAGAACACATATTAGTTACACAACTAAATAAATTTCTGGAACGGATTGAAGTATTAACCAACGCGCAGCATGGCTTCCGATGAGGTTTTTCCACAGCTAAACAATTAGTTACAACAGTCGATGAAATCTCTAAAATCATATGATATAGGAGGCCAAGTTGACATAGTTTTCCTAGATTACTCAAAAGCCTTCGATAGAGTGCCTCATAATAAGCTGATCACTAAAATGCAAATGATTGGTGTGCCTAGTAAAGTTATACATTCGATATATTCTTATCTCACGATGCACAAACAGTTCGTTACTGTTGATAGTGTTAACTCTTGTTTATTAAATGCTTATTCTGTTATTGCTCAGAGTTTGGTTTCAGAGGCATACATTGCTAAATATTTACATACATAATCTGGTCGAAGCACTGGAAACAAAAATTTAGAATAAATTATTTGCCGATGACTGTATAATATAAAAATATATTAAATCCGTTTTTGATCAACTAACTCTAAACGAAAATTTGCAAGTTTTGAAACGATGGTGCAATGAATGGGCGATGGCCATTAAGTTTGAGAAAACTGTTGTACTTAGCATTACAAATAAAATTATTAAATTTGAGTTTCAGTATAACAAAAACAGAAACCAAGTCAGGCAGATATATGACTCACTTAGGCGTAACGATTATTTCAGACTAAAATGGAAAAAGCATACTGATAGTATATGCTCTGCAGCACGTAACATCTGGGGTTTTTAAAGAACCGAATGGGTGAGCGCCTATGCCCATTAACCCTTTAGGCATGCGAAGCATACATCAGACCCACACTTGAATACCTGTATTGCATGGGACACCTATACGTCAAGGGATACCCTAAAACTTGAGAATATTCAACGCCCAGCAGCCCGTTTTTTTTTAATCGATACAAACACCGAGACTCACCTTCATATATGATTCGTCTTGCCGGCCTTGATTCACATGAAAGTAGAAAGTCCGACCAGCGTTTCTTCAATCGTTAGTTTTTCCAGACTTCGCATTAAGCCTGAAACCTACCTAAAAAAAAAAAAAAAGATTCCTCCAGACTCTCTTGCCATAAACACTGTCTTGCCTTATCACCTATATTTTCCCAAACTATGAAGTACAAATCGTCGTTGTTTTCCACGGACGATCGCAGACTCAAGGCCTTACCGATTGACACGCCGTTTTTGTCGCCTCTCGATTGAAATGTGGTATGTTATAGTGTGCATTTTTTTCTTTGTGTTATCATTTCATTGCTCTCTGAAATTCTTCACTGTTTTATTGTTTTCGAGCTGCATAACATCTATTGTATATGACCTCTCCTGCTTGGACATGTAATATGCCTGAAGTATTTCTTAAATAAATTAACGAGGCATACAGCTGTACACTTGCTCTGAGTGCCTGCCCTTGTGTATGACGGCGCCGCTGCTGGTAGTGCCAGGACGTAATTCAAACATTTCTGTGAAAACAGCCTACTTCCTACTAGCGTTTCTGTTAACCTTAGAAGCGAATTCACAATTTCATGCTAGCGAAGCTGTAATAACGTCATCAGCCGGACTATACCCACTGCAGGGCGAAGGCCTCTCAAATTTTCTTTTAGTTAACACGGTCTTGCGCTAGTTGCATCCACTTTGCCCCATGAGAATTTCTTAATCTCATCCACCCAGCTAATTTCTGCCGCCCCCTGTTACGCTTACCTCCCTCGGAATCCAATTGGTTACTCTTTGAGACCATCCTCTCTTCGACTACTGTTCCCTCGCTCGACTACTGTTCCCAAGGACGCGGGATCGAATCCCGGCCTCGGCGGCCGCTTTTCGATGGAGGCGAAAAGCAAGGCGCCCGTGTGCTGTGCGATGTTAGTGCACGTTAAAGAACCCCAGGTGGTCGAAATTTCCGGAGCTCTCCACTACGGCGTCTCTCATAGCCTGAGTCGCTTTGGGACGTTAAACCCCACAACCACAACCCAACCCCCCATGTCCTTCCTACGCCCATTTTCTTTTCTTAATTGTGAGTAGAATATCAGTAACTTGAGTTATTTCCCTGACTCCCTCTGCACGTTTCCTATCTCTTAACGTTACACCTACTATTTACCGTTCCATGACCCTCTGCGTTGTACTCAGCTTAAGTAGAATTCTCTTGGTTAGCCTCCACGTTTCAGCCCTATAGGTCAGTATCGATAGAATGCAATTACTATACACTTTTCTCTTTTGTGATACCGGTAAGCTGCTTGTCATAATGTTTCAGTTCCTTCCAAATGCGCTCCATCCCAATCTTATTCTCCTAGTTATTCCTCTGCGTTCACTAGCTGTCCTAAGTTGACATATTCGTCTACCACTTCCAACGTTTCGCTACCTATATTAAACTGCTGTTCCTTTCCCAGGCTGTTAAGCATTACCTCAATCTTCGCAGCATGATCGAAGGTTTGATGTCAGCTGAATAATATATTACACGAAGAAACTCCTGATGACAGCAAAATGAGCTTCAGCACGATTGCTAGCGTAGCATAGACACGCTAAGACAGCCTTGTGAGATGTCGCACCGGGAAAGCGCCTACGAAATACCCTTACAAAGCACGCAACGGTCTGTACATACAACGTAGCTCAACAAACATTTATCATCGGCTTTAATGCGACCAATTTTGATCTGAAGAAAATGCTGAGGAGTACACTGAACTTTCTGGCTATATCGCTGGCATTAGCTAAGCAGCCTTTAGTAAAACCAAATCCGGCAAAGAAGCTGCTTTCACTCTTAGATCGACTAAGTAAAGCCCGGGAAGGTCTTTACTAATGTGATCAAAAATAAAAAAAAAATATAAGGGAACACTTAGCTTCTGCCTATACTTTACACATCCTCTTCCACGTATATTCCATTTGCTACTCACCGAATCATTAACGTTGCATCTGATGCTTCTATTATTTCACGCAGATGTTTACGTACAGTTGTAAACTACCAACAAGGGCACGGCTAAACAAAAGAGGTATGATAAGGCTCCACTTTAACCAAGCCGTACGATAGTACATGCGGGGTCTAAGAATAGTGTGTCAGGCTCGGGATGCTAGAGTCCAGGAGGGCTTTTTGCCGTTTCCCACGCCCTTCTTAAATGAGCTACCCGCCCTATTATGCTGGTCATGTGACACACGGACGGACCAATCCCTGGCTGCCCATTTCACCTGTCTGCTGACAAACTTGTCTGCTCGTAAAGCCAAAAACGCGACACAATGACTACGTCGATGGCAGATTTTTTGTATGCGTGTCTTTAACGCTATCGCGTTCACACAAAGGGCAGACACCAAATCTTCAAAATGGGCTTATGCATTGCGCAGAAAATAGCGAGATGCAGCACGTCATAGAAACTATGCGAGACTAGTAGTTACCTTCGCCACAACGCAAGCGCGCTTCGGCAGAGCCAGCAGCTTTCCCAGACACGAGGCGAAGAGCTTCACTTCTATTTGTTATTGTGCTCGCGCGCCGGCTCCTCGAGCGTATGCGGAGCGCTAGCCGTACATAGCAGTCGTTAGGATTAAGTAGATGGCTCTGTACAGTACTCTTTATGTTTGACGGTCAGGACCGGCGCGCGTCATAGTAGGTGGCATTTTAAGAAGTTTGTACTAATGCAGGAGAGCACTGAACGACTACATTTGCACCGCCATTTGCGCCACATTGTTTTCTGTATGGGACCTTTCAGCGCTGTCCTGCAGGTGCTCCGCAAGACAGCAGCATGCTGTATAAACTGGACTGAAAAATCCTATTTTTATGCTTCATGTAAGCGTTAGTGGCGGACCTCAACTATCCGAACTGTACGTCTTAAAAACTACGTATTGCTTTAAGTTTTCCCCCATAAGAACGACACCTTGAAGGTGGATGCACGCAGCTTCACAGATGTGTTGCTAAGCTGGAAGTGACTGAGGAACTCCAGGGGAAGTGTAAAGCGCTTGCGCATGTTCGCCCCTAGCCAGAAAAGGAGCGACGGCTCGCATGTCCAGAATTTTTGAACAATATTGTAAGAAAGGTATTTCGAACGTAATTTTATCGTCCACATTGCATTATAACAATAATGGCAGTACTAAAATGTGTGTATCTGCAGATCCTCCATTGGTAGGCTTGCTGTCTTGCACACTCACTTATTAGTTGTGAGCGCAGGACAAACCTGAAGGCGAAATTTCGCGGCTCCCCACAATCTTAGTTCAGTTTGTTTAATATGGTCATAAATATCATCCTCCAGTATTACGCAGTTGCGTGGTATTTATTTCATAAACATAACCTATTTCTCTTCGAAAAAGATTTGCCAATGTAATTCAAGAGGAAGAAAAACTTAAGAATTGGTTAGACATCGTAAATCGAAAAGCATAGCGCAGGAACAGAAGACGGGGACGAATGCAAGACAGGACAAGAGATAACTTTCAATGGAGAGTTGATTGCAGAAAATACCATATATACTCTTCGGGATCAGCAGGAAAGGAGAAATACGAAGAAATTGCAATCAAACAGCCACTTGCTACGCTAAGACTTCAAGCTCCTTGCTTGACAATGCAATAGACGCCTTAATGACACAGTTATTTCCTGCCCGAGCTATCTCCAGTGCTTCCATTATCTCCCTTGTTAGCTCTTTGCGATGTCGGTACAATATAATCGTCTTATCAAACAGGGGATGGAAAGGTAGTTCCGCATCACTTTTTTTACAATGCGCAGCCAGATGGCCGTCTGTGGCAATAATACTAACATTTTTATTGTGCTCTAGAAGAGGCACGTGTGAACATCTGCCGGTTTGGCCAACGTAGTGCTTTCTAAATGAAAGTAGAATTTTATAAACAACCTCACTCTTCGAGAACTTCTAAATATTTCACTTCTAAAACATATAATATTCCGACCCATATGTGCCTAAGAGTGTCTTGTAATATCCCATATAAGTGCTTCACCATTAAAAAGTGTCCAACAAAGGTGTACTTGGATGATGCCACATGGCGGTGAGCTAGGCGCATGCCTCACCACAAGCACAAGATGGCGCATGTGCGCAGGAAGCGTCTGGTAAAGCAGCCTTAAAAGCTCTGTGCAAAATGTTCCGATTAGGCTCATTCGACCGCTTTTTTTTTTATTGCTTTCAATGCATTTTCTTGCCTCACAACACCGCTCCAATGCCAGCCTACGAGAGTTCTGTAGAAGTATATAGAAACTTGTTATCCACTTCTCCAGCACGCCGTCTGCCCGTAGTACGCTCTTTACAAGACGCGCTCCTTTCCTGCACTCACGCCGATCACAACTGCCACCGATTTCACCCGGCATTTTAAATAGGAAGAATATTTGAATCGCAACTGAACCTTTCAGCCGCAAACCCTGCTCCAGAACATAAGAACACACAACAAAGCACATGCATTTGTGCAGTGGCGTAGTCTGGGCATAGCATATATTAAACTAAGTGGAGTTTTTGCCTTTTGCAACCATGCAGCTTTCGAGAAACGGTAACAACAAGATGGCCAAATAAAAGCCGAAGCTAGCACAGAGGGCCACCGTGCAAAAGCATTGCAGGGAAACTAGCTGCCATCATTGTCCCGTTTCGTTGTGCGCCTATGAATTCGTATTCAAGTTATTGGGTCCCACTTGTAAAACAAGGCGCGCACATACTTTTCACACAAAAATTAACTTCCATCTCCCTCTAAGAACTGTCATTAACACTCTACGTCACCAAAGGTTTAGTGGGAAACAGTACACAACGCGAACCAATTCAACTACGAATCTGAGTGTAGGCCTTGTCGATCGAGCGCTTCAAAAAAAAAAAAAAAAGCTCGTGGCAGTGGATTCAAACCAGTAATGTTCCTTGGAAGGTGAGTACTTAACGTCGTAGCTATCGCCGCAGATAACAGCCTCGCGTGGAGGCTGCATTGCATCTAGTGGTCTTCATCAACTTCTACGTATCCGCGAAAGCCTTCGCACGTCTTACTCGAATTAACTATTTTAAAACAGTATTGTTTCTTTGAACAAACTTCATGAATATATACCTTTTTAAGATTGAGCTCTAAATTCGAGAATTACAGAAATAGAAAATAATCCTAAATAAATCAATCAAGAAGCAAAAAGAAAAAAACAGCCTGATTTACACAATAAACAATTAGACTGCTTAACTTGCCATAAAAAGTTTAGCTTTGCTGCTATAGAAGCGTTTCAATTCAACCTGAAAGAATGTTTTTCGAGGTCTTATGGTTGGGCCTAAACTGCTCTAATGAAATTTTCTCTTACGCTCGTTGCTACCATCAACAAAGAGGCTAAAAGAAATATCAGTGCGAGAAGTTCAGGCTCAACCATGCAGCCGTGTATGACAACAAAAAATATTCCATTGGCATGGTACTGCCGAAGCAGGGTACCACCCCCATCGCCATGCCATAATCTTCACGCGACCTCCAAGCTCGTTTTCGAGAGTTTTGAGACGAGTGCGTTTGTTCACCGAAGTCGATAACAAATTGTCAATCGGCATCGGTGGCATGGACTGCTGGAAACTGCGCGGCTTCAAAAATAACAAGCACACCTCTCGAAAGTGGTAGTTCGCCGTTCACATGGCCAGTACTAATGCATCTGAGGTATAAAGGCATACAGGCTCTGATTTCACTTAAGCTCATGGAAGTCGCAGCACCTGGGATTGGACAGTGGGTGGCGTGACATCATGAGGCCAGATGGCATAGTTGAGTATATAAAGCTACCAATCAGTCAGCTGCTTTCAAATGAAAAGTTGACATGAGAAATGAACGCACAACCTCGAAACATCTCTTCCGTACCTGTGGGATGTGACACGGCAGCTGTCCACTACTCTTACCACAAGGCTGTTCCCATCCGCTTGTGCTCGCAACCTTCATCTGAAATAAATCTGAATGGCTACAGGGCCTATTCCACATGGCCTAAATCACTTGAAAAGAATTACCCCCACACAACGTACAATTCAGAAACGAGCAATTTGGCCTCTATCATTTGTTTTCTTGGCCGATAACGTAATCAGATCGCATGCTATACAAAAGTAACGCTCTCGTGTATATGTCACATGGACCGCAATGATTATCTGTCAGTTTTTTATTGTCGCCTACCCAGCAGCTGAGGCGGCGCCGTGCTGCTACCGCGGAGATACACAAAGACCTGGGGCCAAATGTTTAGACAGGCTTTCTTCCTTGTTTTTGTTTCGAGGCCTGTCGCGGTTCAGGTCCTGGTGTTAAGGCTCCTAGCCCACGTGATCAGGTGAACAAGAGCCGACTTTACACATTATATACAGCCATAGTACAAAAAGGAACACCATTATCAGGAGGGCTGAAAGCCACTGGCTGCACGCGACTATCTTCGCACACCAACGGGCAGTGATATTCTGCCTCATCCCCTTCAGGTTGGCAACACCGCACTCGACGGACGCTATCGACAGTCTGTCCCTCAAAGTGGTAGCGCTCCTTCCTATATAGACCGGGAAACCGTTCCCACTTAAACTCTGCAATTGAGAGGCAGCTCTTTTTGGTAATGGCTAGAGAGGTCCATTCAGAGAGTGCGCTGGTCAACCTGCTTCGAATGTACAGGGGCCGAGAGAGAGAGGGGGGGCCCGTTGCCAGGGCAGCGATTCTACTTAATGCGCCGCTGCCATGCGGCGACGCACTGTGGCTTGTCTAGGGGTGTCGGCGCTCGCAGGAGCCTGATCGGCTGCTGTCGTCGACCGCTGCAGGAGCCGCGCGGACCACGACTGGAACCCCGATCATAGCATCATAACGGGCCAAAGGCAGTCAGGCAATTCATACCTCGCCTATGTTCAGCCTGACGCCCAAATGCGCCTACATCACAATCCAAAATGGAAATCGTGGCGGCAAAGACGCAGGAGTTTCGACGTTGACTTCTTTGCACATTGTTCACTTCTTAGCATTTTTGTTGGTGCAAGCCGTCACAATAAACAGGCTTCTTACAGAACACTTTAGGGGGCTTCCTAAATCCTGGACCGCCATCGCCAAGATGTCAAAATTGCTCATGCATCATTGGGGAGGTGCTAAACCTAAATTGCGAATTTGATGGCTGAAAAGCTTCAGAATTGATCTACCACGTGAATAAACCAGCGTATTACATCAAAAGCGTTACCAGAATCTCAGCAGCAGCCGTATAAAGAAAAACCTGCTGGGCTACAATTTTAACATGGAACCGAACGCCTAATTTTTGCTCGTCAGTTACGGTGTTTTAAACCAATAAGAAAAGAGCTCAGGATAGCATGTAAAGCACTGCGAAAATTACTGAATTCGGCAGTTGGCGTAAGAAGAGATATCTGACGTGGGAAGAAGAGTGAATTGAAGAGCACTGGGCTAGAAATATATGATAGAAAATCTCTTGCTACAGAAAGAGCGTCCATTGAATGAAACACTAAAATTGGTGAGGAATCGCATCAGTTTTTAATACAGAACGAGGCTGGAGAGGACTAGGCTTTATCATAGAATTCTGAAATAAGCATAATCGAGCATCTGATAAGGAGAATATTAGAAGTATTTTAACACTTTGTTCATCGCTGCGTTGTGTTCTGAGATTACGTGCCGTTTTCAAAGCAAGCTTACTGCTATATTTTTTCGGCCTATTATCAGCAAGGTCAAAAATGGCTTATTTTACTAGTGACTTTTATCATGCCAAGTTAAAAAAGCCTAATTGTCTACACTAAAATGTTGTTTAGGAATAAGCTTTGACCATCCAATATAGAACCGACCCTATTGACATCCTGGCCGTCAATAAACAATGTACACCGCTACGAAAAAGTGGAGAAACAACGCGATCGGCTATGACTGCTGTTCTAGCGAATAACCACTTTCACTTGACAAGCATAATCTGGCAAGCAGGCACGAATATACTGAGAAGTATCCTACGGAGATCTCGAAAAAAGCCGCTACACCGTCCCAAATAGTGGGCGTACAGTTTTGTCAATTCGCTTAGTCAGTCATCTTTGTGGGGCGCTAACATTTCGCAATAACGCCAATAAACTGCGTGTAGTAGAAATACTTTAGCAACATTCTGAGTGCAGTAAACGGCAGTTAATTAGTTCGCGCTAATAGTTTTATCAAAGGTCTTCTGTAATATTTACGGTTATACCTTTGACTGAAGAAAAGAAAACGCTCTTCCTAACATAAAACGTTGGAGGACGCCTAGTAACCGCCTTGATATATGCGACTAACTGGCACCTTTCGGCGGCTTCCTTTGCTACTCCACATTATCCTGCTTGCAGTATGCTGCCCGCTTATTACGCGATTGGTATACAGCTAGTTCAGTCTAAAAGGCGTCACCGTTGCCGTAGCTGAGAACTGAGAGAAGCGGTGTGGGAGAAAATACGTTTGTGATTTCGTATGAAATTTGTGGTGCAACAGTAACTATGCAATGTTCAGTACAAATGTCATATCATTTGGCAATTCCCATTGGGCCTCCCTGTGCAATTGAATTTGTAGGCTTTTCGCGATAGGAGTACGAACCGATGACATATGTGCCTTAGATGACTGTAGGTATCCACTCAGAAGTGAGACAGATAATGCACCTTTCTTTCAAGAAAAAGCAACATAAAAATATATAAACATTTTCCTGATATGAAAATCCGGTGCTAATGATCTATCATGCGTAGTTTGAAAGCGAAGCTTGAGTTTCCCCCCGAATTTCGACTAAGCCTTTGAATTTTCCCCGATGCTATCTCACACATAATTATTAGCATAGAGTCGTAGCCACGGCATTATTTGAAACACCATCTGACATAAATAAAGCCATGCTTCAGCCAAGGCGTGCAAACAGGCCTTTGTACCTCGGAGTAGTCTCTCTCGGCATTCAAGCGTCGCATATCCATCCCTTCTACAAAATCGACCATGTAATGTGGTCTTGCCCAGCGATGCCAACTGCAAATTGCCACCTGCCGGCAATGCTTGTCATTGTTTGTTGGCAATGCAATCAGCGAGCCTCAATTTTCTGAACAACCATGCCTCTAACACTATCGCGTCCTTTCAACGCCACCGTTTTGAGGTGATAGCGTTAAAGACCCCTTCTGCTTAAAATCCGGCTTTTAATGCGTTGTCCGCGCTAACAGTGTTGTGAGCAAAAACCATGGGTATTGCTCTGACAGATGGTAGTTAAATTGGCAGAAGACATGAGCGGATACTGATTGGTGTGTGTGTGTGTGGGGGGGGGGGGGGATAGTGTGATGTCACAAGACCACATGACAAACAGGCACTGTCGATTCGGGTTTCTCATTTAACACTGAAGGGAGAGGTCATAATCAAACCTTCTAGGACTCCTGGGCGAGGAGAAAGACACGCTACTCCTAGGTCATGCAGGTACGTCCGTACAGTTTGGATAAAGCGCGCCTACGTACGTATATATGTCGAGTGGTCTTTCACATAGCTGTGTAGCTTACTGCTGCATGCTAATGAATGTGTGCGAGGCAATGGAGAAAAAGAATAAAAGGTGATTGATTCAAGGAGTATCACGCAGCATGTACACTACGTGAACGAGGATCCGCAAAAGGACGTGCACACGAGAACAATTGCTATCACGCCATAGGTGTCACTTAACTGTTCTTCTAAAGCTATGTCTCTTGCAGCAGCTTCCATAAAACGTACATCTCGCCAGTGTATACCTACATAAGACGCGATCTTGCAGCTATCAAGAATTTTATCCAGCTTCCAAGAGATAGCACTAAAGCTATCCTAGTACCAAATCGATTGATAACGCCTCACAGCCGCAGTAGCCAGAAACATGACCAGATAGAGCCCAGGAGTGAGATTACCGATTAGACAACCGCATTAGCTAATTCCAGCAGGGCACACAGCTGAACCATTTTTAGTAAACAGCGCAAGCCCCCAGAAGAAATACATATAGAGGCCGCGATGTTTATAGACGCCACCAGTTATTGCGACCAAAATGCGAAAGCAAAATGCTTCGAGCTTGCTGTAGCAAAAACATTAAAACACAATCGCAGTACTTATTAACTCCATTAGTTCGGTCCTTTCGGAAAAACAAAAATAGGGAAGCGACCATCGCACTGGTCGTACCATCAACTGCGGCAGAGTTCATTTTTTGTTAACTCTATATGAAACGTCTGAAAATATGCCAAAGGAGAGAACACCCCATCGCTATTTCTGTTTTGAAGCACTTGCCTCGCCAGGACACACTGCCTGTCTGATGCATGCCGACACCTCGCTATCCCTTCATTTTCAGGAAACAGTCTTCCTCCAATATGTCTCGAGGGTACGCGACCGAGCAAAGAAGCTTCATCTTCCCCTTTCGCTCAGGAACAGTAGGGACTGCACAGTTTCATTTTGGGAAACTATACTGTCCTACCAAGCTTCGTCCCACACATTCGTCGCCCTTCGCCCCCACGACACAAATTCCTAATTAAACCCGAAGGAGGTAAGTCTAGACTCCGCGACAAAACGCTTTATGCGGCCATGTTCTCGGCCGCATACTCCAACTATGTAAGCTATGCAGCCAAAAGCCAGATCAGTCATGCATCTTTGGGCATGTCTTAAGACCCTACCCACTCAGAGACTGCCGCTCACTAATGCCGAGCCGGCGCAGTCATCCTTGCTACGCTTCGACTCAGACACGTAAGAGCAGCCCACCAAGAGAGCTAAGCACATAGCCAAATCACAAGGGCATTTCATCGTCTGACCAGGTCTTAAACGATATTACCGAAATAACAAATAAATGTTGTTCTTCCTACAACTCCTCCCGTCGAACTAATCCCGACACGCAGACGCTACACAAACTCTACAGACATCCAGTACATGCTAGGCTTGATAAAACCTACGCCACCCATAAGTACTTGTTTTCAGACCAGACGTATAACCCGCAAGCATTGAAAACATGGTATTTATTACTAATAATAGTACGGTAGCTTTTGACATGAAGGCTAGACTTTAGTGCTGGCTGGCTAAATTTATTGACATGCCTGAAAGTCCATTCTCACAGAAATATACCATTAATCATAACAATCAATTAGCATGAAACGAAATGGCAAGCTTGCGAAACAAAAAAAGCATCACACAAGTAGCTGCGGTATTTTTTTTTTCATTTCACCGGGGACGTATCTTTGAGAAGCTTAAACTTTTCACTCTCCTGTTAGCCTCGAATCACCCAACATTTAGTAGATAGAAACATTTACAATCTACAACTTTAAAACCTTGCGCTCAATAATTATAAGCATCGTCAAAAGCAATCAGGACCTTCCAAGTATATTCAGTCGAAGGCGCGGTCATTTATTAAGGTCTTGTTGTTGTTCCAACCAAAAACAGCATGAAGAGAGAAAAGCCCGACACACTCGTATTGTAAATAGTTTAGATATACTTTTATAATAAATTACCTCTTTCACCCCGCAATCTTCACTTGTGTCCTTTTTTCTAATTTAACTACTTTTTATCTATAGTTTTGCTTTCGGTTCCGCACCTCGCATTATTATTTCTCAGGGAACCGTAGTTCCTGCATTGAGTTTTCTGTCCCCCATCTATGATTTTTCTCTAATTTCCTCCCTTTTCTGTGGTTTTTCGTTGCTGGATTTTCTCACACATCTGTCTGTGTGATTTAGTTTCCTCCGGTGTTGTGTGGGTTTCTGCCTCATATGTTATCTCTTTTTTTCTTCCTCTTTGTCTCTAACCTGTGCTCGGCAGGTTTACATCTTTAATCTTTCTTTTGTTTCTTCAGAGCATGCAACTAGTCACAGGCGCCTTGCATGAACACGCAGTGTTTGAATTTTATTTCTTCGTCTCCCATTTCCAATTTCTTTATCCTGAGCTTGGCTAATTTAATGCAGCTTTGCAGGTCAACTGAAGAAATGTCGAGTTACATACCAACACCTGGAGGCCTTCATTATCCGTAAGAGATTGTCTCGGTAGCTCTTCTTTCCTCAAAACAATTCTATAGTCGCACCCTCCTCCTCTGCACCAAGGCTTCCTCCTCAAAGCAGAATGTCTACTCAAGCTACCTCCAATGATGAACGCTTTGTCCAGACGGGAAGCAATCCTCGGAAAGAAGCATTTGCCAGAGCACTTAGGCTTCCCATCAAATTCATTTTCTTGTGCGTGTTATATGACAGATCAGTCTTGTTAACAATCTGACGGCCCACGCTCTCATCCACATAGATGCCGCCTGTAGAATTCACTCGGACGGCTCTACATCACATTTCTTTCACTTTGATCTCCTTTTAACTTATTCGGGCTTGCGAAAACGACGTGGCACTGTGTTATCTAAGGGCTGCGCCGACATCTCTAAAGCCCGAGATGGTACCCTTTGAAGACATGCTATGAATGCCAGCATAGGATCTCCTGGTGTGGTAAGCCTGTTTCTGCGCAAGTAAATTTTAAATGGCTTGAATCAGTCTTGCTCATCTCGGTATTTATTCAACGCGAAAATTGATTTGAGCAGACTTCGTCTGGCCTGTGCGCGCCTCTTCATTGAAAGCATAGCTCAAGGTAATAGCGTACTTGCTCGGCCAAAGCCACGTAGGAAGATACGTGCAGTTCATGGGCCTAAGGACTCCTTCGAAGCCAATAAGTGAGGGTTCGCTTTAAGTTAGACGCCTTGTGAGTTTGATCAGAGAGCACGAACTCTAAGCCCGTGGAATAAAACTCTTTAGGCACGCTCGCCGTAGAAAACGGCAGAAGCGGAACCATCGAGAAGCATGAAGCCAGGGCAAAATTTATACAAAATAAATATGGCAGCAAGACAGGCACATATTACGTGGATGCAGCGGATCCCACCGAGGATGGCATCTGCACCATTGCTGTTCTGCACGAAGGAAGGCAGGTGAACGGGCTCTCAGTAAGACCTAGCGACGCGCTAATGTTGGAGGAAGTGGCGATTGCATTGGCCGCCACCCACTGCGACGCAGCCTACATAATGTCGGACTCGCAACAGGCCTGCCGAAATTATGTGCGGAGTAGGATAGCAATTAACACTCACCCGCAGAATAATATAGGCACATACGAAAAATTCAGATTCAGCTACTAGTAAAAAACAGGTTATATGGGTGCCCGGTCACGAAGGTGCGGAGAGGAACGAAACCGCTCACGCGGCTGGCCGAGAGTTCCTCCTCCGGGGTTCCGCTCAGTCCTCTGGTTCTACTTGGGTAACCATACCAATCCCGCTCATAACTTATGCAGTCATTACAAATTATTTACGCCTCAGCAGGAGGGCACTCCAGGAACCGCCAAAAGTCTCGATAGATCTGAGGAGTGCCACCTTTGACGGCTCTAAATTGGGTGGTTTCTAAATTCCGCCATACTAAAACACTTGGGCCCGAGATTCACAGGTAGGTGCAAATTCTGCGGACAGTATAATGACCTATACCACGTAGTGTGGGCCTGCCAGCAAAATATAAAAATAAAAGCTATAAAACAGCCAACTAGGCAGGGCTGGGAGGCGGCCCTTTCCAGCTCAGACCTGGAGGCCCAGCGTGTCCAGGTCCAGAGAGCTCAGGCTGCGGCGGCGGCCAACGGCGTCCCGGAATAGAGACTGCCACTCAGCTGCACAAGCAAACTAAACTTCCCTTCCCAAATTATATCATCGTAAATAAATGTTTTTTCCTCCTCCTTACGCAATCTCGGTCGCGAAACTGCGCGTTATCCCCCACGCCGACAAGGACGTCAAGCTGTCTGTAGAGGGATCACAGTGGCAGCGCGAGAAAGTTCCAGTACCCAGTGGGGACAGTCGCCCACGCATGCATCCCCTAGCTTGGGCTCGCTGCTCCTGCCTACCTGTCTCCGAGAAGGCCGCACGTCAGAGTACGGCTTCCAGAGGTTTCTCTAGCGGATTGGAGCAAAGGAGCATAGGCTCCTGAGTACTGTGGTGTTCGCGCTCCTCCGCCTCTTTTTCCCCTCCTCCAGATTTCGGCCACGGCTATTTAACATCGCACCGCGTGGAAATCTTCGGTTATCGACGAATCTATGGCATAGCGATAGCAAGCAGGCCCCGGCTTAAGCCAAGTCGTGAAAAAGAAGCCATGTTTTCGAACACCAATTAGTGTGGCATCTCGCGGAGCTGCGCTTAGTTTTCAGTCAGCCCCTGCTGTAGTAGTATAGTCGCCTCCCTGTCTTTTGTAAATAGCTTCTGTACTTTGCGTTGTTATTGTTTATAAAGTTATTTTGGCCTGTTACTGCAAATCTATCGTCCTTCAGCTCATCATCATCATCAACTGGACTATGCCCATGCAGCACAAAGGCCTCTGCCATTTTCCTCCACTTAATCCGGTCCTGTACTAGCCGCATCCACTGACTCCTGTGAATTTCTTAACCTGATCCACCCACCTAATTGTCTGCCGCCTCTGCTCGCTTACCTTCCCTTGGATGCCCACTGGTTAGTTTTAAGAGACCATCTGTTGCACTCTGCCTCTCTGTGTGCTAACTACACGTGGCCTTCTAAATCGACGAGCATCTCGAATAGGGGCAGAATAAGTGAAGAACGCAACGAACCTAGTGTTACTCCAACCACTCTCCAGATGAACGCTTGACGAGGTCGTGTCATTCCGATTTTGTGTTCAACGTGACAAGGTGTTTGAAGGTCATGCTACAGCCGCACTGTAACCGAAACTGAACGCTGCTACATCATTTAGAATGACAATGTATTCGGATTATAGGATTTATTCATAAATTTCTCCCGCACTTATATGACCGCCCCTTCACCCTCTTCAAAGAACATCACGCGCTCTACTCTTAGGATTCGTTACTTGTGAATTTATTTTAACGCGATAGAAAAGGTCCTGCTCTTCAGAGACACCGACATTATCGGCCTTGTCGGCGTTGTCAGCGAAAAATCTACTGCGTGCCCCTGGGTGCAAGGTAGTCGAACACTGAAAGGTCTGCGGACTATGTGACGTCATGAGACCAGTTTATATCGCCGCATTGGAAGTTTTTTGAAGTGGGGGATGAGACCAGAATCGATCCTGGGAGTTTTTAATCTTACGTCAGACACGCTACCTGTTCGCGGTATTTGCACGCTTGTACAGTTTAGTTAAAGGTTTTTATTTTTTTGTGTGTGGCGGTTTTTTACATTGATGTTGCCCCTTATGACTGTATGAAGACGAGTACGTGTAAGATAACAGGGGCAAATTAAGGTTTGATTTGGTTCTTAGGGTTTACGTCTTCCAAAATAACTCAGGCTATAAGAGACACCGTAGTGGAGGGCTTCGGAAATTTCAACCAACTGGGGTTCCTTAACGTGCACTGAAATCGCACAGCACCTGGATGCCCTACTTTAAAGCGGGTGTCACAGCAGGAATTCGATCCAGCATACTTGGGTTCAGCAATCGAGCGCCCTAAGCACTGAGCCACAGCGGTGGGGATAAAATTTAAGAATTACTTTTCAAACGAACAACAAAGTGCATGCCCCCGAGCGAGAGACATTTTGTCTAGCTGTTATTTTCAGCGTAGTTCTCTCATCGAGTGCTTTAAGCAAGCATTGGTTAACGTTCTCTCTATGTACATCAAATATTTTTGGGGAACTGGGACCGCATTCTGCCTTTTGTTACTTTTGCGTGCAATTATAGACAAGAATTCGTTACTGAACAAAGCCACTTCTTTCTCATGTATTGCAGAGCCCTCCCTCCCGTCTACGAAATGACCTGTCTTCTCCCACCTCGCCATCGGTGTCTTTTGGTGGCCTGTTTGCTGCTCTATCCTATTGTCGTCATTATGCCCATGTCAATACCGAACCTCCCAGCGAGAAAACAAGCACCGTTGTGACGCGCACCACTGCGTTTTTTTTTTTTTTGCCGCGAAGGTTAAAAGTCTCTGCAGCCCTTTGTGCAGCCTTGTCACCATATATATATATATATATATATATATATATATATATATATATATATATATATATATATATATATATATATATATATGCTTTAAATTATTTAGTACGGGTTAATGGTTTCAAACCCGTGCAGGATACTCCATGACAGTTTGTGCAGGTGGATTGTATATGAAGGGAGTGGGGAGTGGACATTCCTTACTTCACTGAGCGCTGAAGAAAGACAAATAACTAGAATTATCCTACCAGCTTTCTTATCTTTGCTTTTAGGGCACATGAATAAGTTACGTAGTTGAAGGCTGTAAAATCTGAGTCTTGCACAATATTAGAATATTTACATATTTTGAATCGGCATTGTAGTTCGCGGTAGCAAACATAAAAAAAAATGTTTTTATACGTTTTTCAAGGTCGTTTTCGCAAGCTAAAAATTTATAGAATGGTAACACTGGAACGAAATACAGGCGCAGAACGCATTCTTTTTGGCGCGGAGGACGTTTACTGAATTTCGGGACAATATAAAACTCATTCCTTACACTTCAACAATGTTCAGGGCATGAAACCGATCATAGCACGCTTATCAAAAGTGCATTTTAGACGATCGATATCAACAGCCACATTGCTGATTCGCAAATTTTATGAACTGGACTACTTCCTTCTGGAGGCCTTCATTTTCAAGATATAATTCAGTTCATAAAAGTAAAAATTAAAGAAATGCAGTTTTTAAAAAATGTGTAAAATATTTATTGAGAACTTTATTAGAGAAGCTTTGTTTAGGTTAATGTATTATCGTCTTTTTGTTCCTTTCTTGCGAGGAAATGATGCCCTCTTTGCCGCAAAATATAAATGAACGCACAGCCCTAGTGTATCTGTCAGGTATTTTAAAAGAAACATTAGTATGAAATAATTTTTCAACACCACGTGCACCACTATTTTTCCGGATTAACCTTGTGCTGCACTCTAGCGTGTGTGCATTGTCGTTTTCTTCGTCATTGCATTGGTGTGATCGCTAACAATGAATATGCATCAAATACGTCGTCACCTTGTGCCACGTCACCGATCGCCTTTGACGTACAAATGAGCCTGCGCACGTTTTGCCAATGAAGCAGTGAGATCACCTGCTCTCGACGTTTTGAACCGCGGCCAGGGTTGGCGCATCCCAGTCGGTGTGGTTTTGAGCTGAGTGTGTGTTTCACTTTTTCGTTCCGTAGATACTCATCATCCTCGCGGTTCGTCTAATAAACGTTGTTCAATTCAATATCGGCAGCATGAGCTCCGAGCCAGTTGGCTCTCCAAATAAAGACGGCCATTTGAGCAGTGGCCAGGGTTAGTGGTGAGGAAAGAATCTGTAGTAGCCTTTATTCTCTGTACACCAGAAACGTATCGTGAAAGCAAGTCAATAGGATTAATGCGGGATGAGTTCGCAGTGGTACGAAATGAATAGCAACAGCTGCGCTAGAGCTTAGTGCCCTTTGCAATCCTTTGCAAAGCTTGCAAAAGTAAAAAAAAAAATGTGTACGGCTACTACAGCTCTAACTTTTTCTATATCACCGAAAGCATTCATATCCTCGAGCGTTCGTGCGATGCAGCCGCAGGTGACAAAAAATCCTCACGCCGTACTGACGTCCTGCTTCGCAGCACTTCCTCTACAGGCACCGTACATTTTGACCTGAGCGAAAAGTTCTTCGCGTGCCGCATTTCAGAAAAAAAAGAATTCAGGGAGCACTGTAGCATCTGTAGAGGAAAACTGCGAAAGCCTGAGCGTTTCTGCAGCACACGGTGTATCCGCGCCCCTTATATATGATTACATATAAGGGGCAATATCTGTCACACTTTCTACAATTGTGAATTTGGACGTTATACCGTCGCTCCTGTCTCGAGGCGTTACTTGGCACGCGTTCAAGTGTGGGATTGACAGTACGGTGTCACTCCTACCTTGCCACGTTCTCATTCTTTCATTCACGCCACCTCTCTATCGCGCGTCCGTTCTAAGTGTGGGATTGGTGGTACAGCGCAACGCAGATCTTCGCGCCCCCGACGTTGCCAAGGAGATGACAAGAAGGCTAGATAAGGAGAACATATCCCGCAGAATCTCGCGAACAGATCTCGCGCACAGATCTCGCGCACGCGAGATTTTGGCCATTAGCCAAGAAAGCTTCCGCCATCAAAAAAGCTGCTTTTTTGGAATAATGTTTAAGCGATTTCGCAATCAAGCCGCAGTTTGATGCTGCATGTGATAACCATTTAGTAAACGCCGAAAACGCACAAATCGCTCCAGTAAGCTCGTTTTGCTGCTCACAAAAAATTACGTGGTCTAATTCCTCTACGGCACTCAGATTCCTGCTTTCGAGCTGCTGGCAGCGGAGGGCATTTTCGTATATGTTAGAGATTATAATATAGGGCAAAGCTTTTTGCAGACTCTTTTTAGAAATGAACATGATGTACTCTAATTGAGGATTCAAATTTCTTTGCGTAAGAGATAGGATGTTTTGGTTGTCCCTCGGTCATATATTTATCCCTCAAAAAAGGCTAAAGGACAAAACGTACAGCTTTCGGACCGCAGGCGTGAGTTTTAATGCATCTCATATGAGTCGAAATGCACAGAATAAGGTAGAAACTCAGCAGTGTTATCGTTGGCTCCTACTTTGGGCCACATTGGTTACTTTACGACCTTGTCAGTTTGGATACCTGGCTTATTTCTGGTAACTGCGCACGTTTCTTTTGGGCATGTAATATAAACAGAAGGAGCAAAAGCAAGTAAGTAAAGACAGCCAGTCACTTTCAAGTTTTGCTATCCTGGCAGAATTTGTGAGAACACTGCCTCACCAGCCATGATGTTGCTTGCCTAGGAAACCTATGCAAAGGCGCACGGCAAACTATAAAGGAGAGCGCGCTTGTATGCGCTTGTAGGCTTCGTACTCGAGGATAACGCAGCGTGTCATAACGACACATCTAAGGTACATCTTACATGATGAACCCACATGCGGATGTGGCAACGCCAATAGGTTGAACAGGGTGGTAGTTGTCATTCAAAACTTTTTCGGTCAGGGAAAAATATAGTGAATGCTTTTTTCGGACTCTGATGAGCGGTGGTTTCATATCATGATGCAGCCCTGATTTTCCTTATCGTGGATGTGCAGTTCTGCTCGCGCTGCTTTGGCTATTTTATGTTGCCTACAGTGCCTACAATGACAGCATGAACTCCCAACAGAGATGCGACTGGTCAAACATGACAGTTTGCTGGATGTAGCCGCATGTGAGAAAAGTGCTTGCAGTTAACCTCGTTTCTACTTCACCTGGCGCAAACCTTTTTTTTTTTTCACTTTTTTTTCTGCCGTAGGTTTTCTTGTGCAAAATTAACAAAAACAGAGATGCAAAAAAAGCAAGCTTGAGTTTCTTGTGACAATTTGATCACTCAGATTTGACCTCCACGTCCGAAATTCGCCGGTTAACATATAACGTTGGAATATGTTGTTGACTAGACTACGCTAAAATTATTGTGGTTAGACCGCACGCCAATTTATTTGTACATATTATGCGCCCAACCTGTACCAAAATGGAAGTGGGCACAACTTCAAACCTGTGGCAAAGGCAGACCAGTAGGAGCAGAGACGCAGTCAATACAGTCGCCGCGAATATTAGACCAACTATGTCTACGTGTTCTAAACGTTTAATGATCAATTTATTTGTTTAAAACGCACCCGTGGCTTCAAGACTAAGCTAACTGGTCACACTTTTGGGCTATTTATGCTTATTCGTGTGTTCATTCAAAACATTTCTATCGTTTAGTAATAAAAACATGTGCAATATCGCTTCAGTTGTACTTGGCTGAAAATCTGGCGCTAATAATAATTGATTTTGCTACTTTTGGCTATGTTCAGCCTCAGTTCTGGCTGCTTTTAACATTTCCCGAACCGCGACCATAGAGCTCATGAGGTTCATGGAACTTATCAAGGCGGACCCTACTGAAAAAGCAAAAGTTCTACGGGGCAATAACCTCATAAAATCTCATTTAATCGCATAGAGTCTCATAAGGTGCACATCATTATCATAAAATATCGTACATAATTTATGATAATGTATAAGAAACTATGAGAACTTATGCAATTATATGCGACTTGTACGTGATTTCTTATGTGAATTGAGTGAGATTGTGTGAGAAAATGTGAGGTTATTGCCCCTTACAAATTTTTCAGTAGGGGAGACTTTGATTAGCAGGAACGCATTCGAAATGCTATTTCCTAGTGCTTCTCAGGACACAAGAGACACAAACACATACTCACAGGAGAGAAGGTAACCTTCAACTGGTGTTTATTAAAAACGAATATGTCGTAATCTGAAAGTAGCACTGAAAATCACTCCAAGTGCGCCATGTCGGTCCTCGAAGCAAGTGTTCTTTGCGTATTGTATCCAAATGAGCGCTAGTAAACATGATTTCAGGTAATGAAGTGTTCCGAGTCCGGCGAAGCAAGAATAATGCAGTTAACTGCAGGTGAGCCAGAAAATGTGTCCTTCATACTTGCGCACGTTTGTAAATCTAAATGAAGGTATGCCGATTTGTCTTACTAGATACTGGATTTGCACACATGATATACTGCAGAAACCATACAACGCGATTCGGCATTCTTGGTCAAACGTCTTCAGGCTGGAGAGACTGATGGCACACACAAAGTTCGAAACCATCGGTTGACAGGAAAGAAATTCTTTTTTCGCTTCTCCGTCAGACTGCGAATTTCAAGAGCTCCGTTCCAGCAAAAATAGAAGTTCTCTATGATACCCCCACGGACTGAAGAGTTCTCGTCGAGAACGCAGTTTTGCAGCTCATTGCGTGAAATTTGATGGCGAAGCATGCATCGAGCGATTGTGCTGGCTAGGTTGAGTGACCCATCAAGGCGTAGTCAGTGAGGCGCTTGAATGGTAATCAGGGGGCGCTTGTATGACGATGACTGCCATCCACCACCATCCATATAAACAAAGTGGATTTATTTCTTCAAACCTTTCGCGTGCTTGATAAAGTTCGCATCAATAAAATATTTCACCATTAAAATGCTTCTAATGTTCGCTTTGACAGAAAGGTAAAAGCGGAAATGTGTTGTACGTAGACATTTGGCTTCGCCTAATTTAAATGAAATACTTTTGTTTTGTACCTTTTTTTTTAAGCGGCAGTGTGATATCAATATCCTGTCCTTATGTCCAGGCAGGTTTAAAGCCGTGAAAATGGCTTATTTGCGCACGATGTCATGTGTTTATTTGCCATTTATTTTGAATAAATAATCTCAAGAGCATCGGTCCATCTTGATGCAATTAGCTGTTGGGCCTTAAAATAGAGACTTCGATGTGGAATTGCCTTTTGTGCTCTACAATGGTTATATTACCTCTTTTTTTTTTTCGAAATTAACAGCCGGAAGCCTTGTCCTCTCACCAAAAAGAATTTACCAATGCCGCTTTAGACGAAGTCAGTACTCATCGGAAGCAAGGAAACTCCCGCAAAGGAATGACACTTTTCAGGAGGCTATGTTTGAACGACAGATTGTTCATGCAATGTATTAATGTGTTACATGATTCTATATAAACTAACGAAAAAAAAAAAGGCTTGTGATGTCTCTTGCTATGCTAAATAGTGCTACTTAAGTCGGCTAGTACGTTTTGGCCCAGTTTAGACGAGCACTACGTGCGGCTTATGACTTTGTATTTCATTCTTCCCCATCCGTGATTAGCACGATTGCTGTAGAGCTCTTGAGTACTTTTTGAGTAATTTAGGCAAGCAAGCCAGCCAACGTGCGACGAGATATAGGGCCTGTCCTGGAAGTAAGGAGACTAGTCGTGCCTTTGCGCGCGTATCAGTGTGAGTGAGAAAATGGTTTCGTTAAAGCTTCTTTAAGATTCTTAATTTGGCGAGTTCAGTTGGCTTCGAAATGACAAAGTAAGTGGAAGTCTTTGAGCGTGTTTCCCTGTTCGTAGCTGCATCGAGGAAGCTAAAGCAAAATTCGGAACACAGATAAGTGGTGAAGTTTTACAATAAACTGTGAAAGTCACCTACCGGGACACTCGTCATGATGAAGGCAATGATGCGAAGGGCTGTGTACGACTGCTAAAATGGCAAAAGGCATTTACAGAGGGCCGTGAAGCCATTCAGCCCAGTAACCGTCCGGGCGCCTGTCGACGACGGCTACGGACGCCGATAAAGATAGCTTGCGCGCTTGAAAACTGATCTGCTATAAGCGTACTTATGATTGCAGAATAGGTAGAGATTCTACAGTAATGGCAAATCTTATACAGTATAATGTTTTGTAAACCACGCAAACAATTATTGTCGTTGTCCGTAGCCGTCGTTGAGGGGCGGGAGGTCTTTACGGTCGTCTGTAAGTGCTTTGTGCCATTTTAAAAGTCGCAGCCAGCACACCGCATCATTGCAGTAATCATGACGAAAGTCTCGGTAGGCGACTTTCCCTTTTTACTGTTAAACTTAATCGAGTATTGCTGTCCCGTTGTCCGCTTCAATTTCCTCGACACTACTAAGAAACAGAAGCCTACGCTCAAGCCCTTACACTCGCTTTTCTTGTTCGAAGCCAACTGAATTCTTCCCATTGTGAATCAGAAAGGAACCCCCATACCTCCCGAACCCGGTTTCTTAATCACGCTGATATGCGTGCCACGCCACGACTAGTCTCACTACTTTCAGGACATGCACTTATTACCTCCGCCGTATGCACTCTTCCCTCACTAGCGGCCGTGGAGTGATGCCAGCTCAATTTGAATCAATGCAGCTGGCGATACAGTCCTGCATTACATTGCCTGCAGTTTGCTCGCGCCTCTTTTTTTCTCCGCCGGCTGCATCTGCAACAGGACCGTTTTCCCCGCTTCCTTCACTAACTCTGCCGCACATGCTATCCTGATGCTTCACCCGCACATAATGCCTATTGCTTCTACAACCTTAAAGACACCTGTTCTCCAGGAAATCTGGCATTGCCGTCGACTTTCAATCAATCAATCAATTTTTATTCCAGTTTTTTTTACATGGAAACTGAGTGCGGCAAGAAAAAAGCAGGCATTACAACCGCTTGACAAGCCTCGCCACCCCTAAAAGGAAGCAGTTTTGTAGCGACTGAAAGGGCGAGATTGATATACACTTCTTATAACACACGGAAGATACAAAAGGTAATACACGCACACACTCAAGATTATGTGGGTATATCTGATACTTAGGAATGAAAAGCCAGAAGAAGGGGGGGGGGGGGGGAAGAAACAGTGGTTACATAACATTACTATTCGATACAAATTTGCACAAGTACAGTTAATCAATTTAATCAAGGAATGTATACCGAATAGCAGCGGAAGACATACTCTGCAACTGGTCATAAAACGGTGTGTTCAAGTATTTGAGGAGTATATATTTTAATGTGGAAAGACAGTAATTTGTCCTGCATCGCGGTAAAGAGTAGGTAGGGCGTTTTCGTGTCGTATACGGTGTTTGGAGCCGTGTAAGTACCACCATTTTAGAAAAGAATGTGTGGTTATCGGCAGTCGTTTTATAGAAGGATACAAACCTGCAGTCAAACATTTTGTCCATCAGTATTATTTTGTATTGTAGGTAGATCGGACTTGTATGTGCGTCCTATGGCACGTTGACAATTACACGAAGTACTCTCTTCTGCAAAATTAAGGTTTTCTGGATGTTAGATGGTATAGTTTTTCCACAAACAAGGAAGCAATACGATACATAGAAATAAAAGAACGCGTAGTAAAGATTCAGCTAGGTCTTGTCAGGAAGAATATTCTTATTCCGTTCAATAATCCCGATATACTTAGAAAGAGCTGTGCAGACTTTGCTCACATGGGCATCCTAGGACGTAGTGGCTGTAAACAAGACGCCAAGTGAGGTAAATGTTTGTAAATACTCAACGGGAGCCTTAACTAAATAGAGGATTGACGCCATTGATTATGTGTTGCCCCTTTGGATGGAATAATAAAGCTTTAGTTTTTTCCTTCTTTATTTTTAACGAGTTTAGCGACGACCAGTCTGAGGATGATGTCAAAGCTGTATTTGCGGTATAGGTTAGTTCTTTAATGTCCGCAAAGTGAAGAACAAGCTTGTGTCATATGCATACATGATGTATTTAACTAAATTGCTTATGTTGGATATGTCATTGATATATATATTGAATAAAAGAGGTCCCAGAAGGCTACCCTGGGGCACTCCATTTCTAATTGAAACCATATCAGAAGGGAACTGACTTACAAGCACATACTGATAGCGGGCGCTGAAATATGATTCAGTGAGACAGAGGGCGTGCCCGCGTATACCATAATGATCGAGTTTCTTAAGCATAGTTTCATGGTTAAGCGCATCAAAAGCTTTGCTAAAATCAACAAAGATGCCCAAGGTCAGAAGCTGAGCTTCGAAGTTATATAATATGTATTCTCTTTGATCCAGCAATGCATGCTCAGGTGATCTTTGTTTTGCGAATCCATATTGGCAGTTGGCAATTGCGCAGTGCTTCAATAAAAAGTTGTTGTAACGTCGGTACATTATTCGTTCTAACCCCTCGGAAAAAACTGGAAGTCTAGATATTGGTCTGTAATTGCCAAGATAGTTTTTATCGCCTTTTTTATACGTAACCACGACTTTAGCTGCCTGCATGGCAGTCGGAAAATTTCCTGTGCTTAGCGCAGCATTGTATATACGAGCGAGACAAGGAACTATCAAGTGTAGTACGTATTTTACAGGTTTACTTTGAATATTCCAGGAGTCTAGACAGGACGTGGTTTGTAAGCCTTTAATCGCCGAATAAACCTCAGCTTCACCTGCTGCTTCCAAAAACATCGATTTCCCTAGTCTGTCGCCCATATACCGAAAAATTCCAGCTTTGTGAACACTGTTTCCAACTTCAGTGAAATACTTATAAAGGCGTTAGCGAGAGACGAGCCGGCTAATTCCTCACCATTAATTATTAGGCTCATAAGATCCTGAGGTTGGCTATTTTGATTTAGAAGGATGTTTAGCAGTTTCCACATTTCTTTAGGGTTATGGGAGATGTGTATATTAAACAAACCATTATAATAAGCGGTACGAGATGATCTCGTTTCATAATTTAAGCGGTTGCGCAGGGATTTCTAACTGGCTAAGACTTAGGGAGCTTTACTTTTTAGGAAAGTTGCAAATAACGTATGTTTCTTTCTTACCAATCGTACTAGGCGAGGAGTCATCCATTGTTTTCGTGCCTTTTTTGAGTGAATTATCTTAACGATAGAAAAACAATCATTGTAGGTTGGAAGAAAGAGCTGAAGGAATTGCTCATATGCATCATCGGGTGCTGTTTTCTGGAAAACAGGATTCCAATTCACAAGTGAAATTTGGTTGTTGAATTCATCGAGGCGGCTTTGGGAAATGAGCTGCCGACAGACACTCACAGCAGGCTCAGGTATGGGTTGTTTAGGAAGGAGAACGAAAATAGAAAGGCGGTCACTTATGTCAGTTGCAATGCGGCCGGCAATAAACGAGTTTTCATGGTTGATAATAAGAAGATCTAAAGAAGAATATGAATAGGAAGTGACGCGTGTCGGCCCGTGAATCATATTTCAGAAACCAGCTGTTTGTATGGCGGTTAACGTTTTTTCTTGCACTCAGTTTTTCGTGCTCATATCTATGTTAAAGTCACCCCCAATACAACTAAAGAAATTTTCAGAAAGATAAGATATCTCACGTTTGAAGCTACAACGAAGCTAGGCTATATTACCAAGGGGGGGTCGATAAACTACACAGAAAGCGTGGCTGTCGGCATTCCTATGTTCTCGTCAGTTATGCAGTGATCCGATAAGATATTAGAATACTTTTCTTTTATCAGTGCTTCTACGCCTCCACCCAACATTTTAACACGATTAAGAAGAATGATCTGTACTCAGAAAGGCGGATGACGTCACAATCTGAGCGATACCATGTTTCGGTTGATAAAATAACATCGAAAGAACTGGCGAGGCTGTCTTAAAAGTATGTTTGTTCCCAAGGACGCGGGATCGAATCCCGGCCTCGGCGGCCGCTTTTCAATGGAGTCGAAAAGCAAGGCGCCCGTGTGCTGTGCGATGTCAGTGCACGTTAAAGAACCCCAGGTGGTCGAAATTTCCGGAGTCCTCCACTACGGCGTCTCTCATAGCCCGAGTCGCTTTGGGACGTTAAACCCCACAAACCAAACCAAAAAGTATGTTAGTTGGTCTGCGTTGTTAACAGCCGATTGCATATTTACATGTAAGATCCGGCAGTATTTGTCTTTGTTTCATAAGAAATATGCGTTGAGTTGCGATGGTGTGAAGAGTGGTGTTTCTGCCATTGAGAGCCTGAGCGGAGCTACTTCAACATATGCCGCTGCGCGGTACGTCTGACGTTATTTTGGATAAATCTGCTCGCGAGTGAATTTGCAATATGAGGAGCCGTCAGTTTCGCGGGCCAGAATAGTGTCGTCCCTTGTACACACGTTTCCGTGAGACTTCCATCTTTTTGGCAATCGCAGCGCCTAGAAACCTTCTATTGTCCGGTGTTAGGTGTTCCTTCACAAAGATCGGTGTCATTGATAAAAAATCTGTGCCAATATCCTTGTTTGTGAGACACAGCTTTTTCGCCTTCTGTAGCGCTCCGTCACGTTTAACCCAAGATTTAAACTGAACAACAATGTTGGAGCTCTCTGTGTTGCGGTAGACACACGGTGGCAACACTCTACGTCGGACTCTGTGATAGGCTCATGAATAGCATTTCCAAGGTTTGCAACAAGGCTCACAACATTTTCCTCGAACTCCTGCAGGACACCTTTAATTTCAATATTACACCTTCGGGAGTACTGTTCTTCTTTATTAACCTTACTTTCAAGCTCTTATCTGTTCTTTTCAAGAGCATCGCCCTTCAGGCGCAGTTCCTCAGTTACTTGCTCCAGCTCCTCGCCGACTGTTGGCTTCTTTCCTTCATGTATTATGGCGAGCACCCTCATTTCTCCTTTTTTCGGCTTGTAGCTAACGGGGGTCTCGCTTCTGGCAGTCTTGAAGCCCGAGGTAGCGTAAGAGGGTTCTAGCACAGCTTTCACCCTCGCTCTTGATCACGTTCTACGTGACGCTGGCGGTAACACAGGACGTTCCACGTCCACCGCTATAGTTGAGGGTGGCGCTGGTCAACACTCTCAAGGTTCGTGTACAGACATTATTACCCAAGAAAGTAGCAGGGGGGACAGCGACCGATGTAGCTCAGTTGGAAGAGCACCGGACGCGATATTCGGAGATCGTGGGTTCGGTTCCCACCATCGACACGTTGTTTTTCCTTCTCAGTTCAGTTCAGTTGTTCAGTCGTGTCCACCTCTTCGTGACCCTATGGACCATGTCACGCCACGCTTTCCGGTCTCTCACTATCTTCCTAACATCACATAACTTCATCTGCAGTGCCTCGAGGATGCCATCTAACAATCGCGTTCGCTGCCTATCCCTTCTCCGGCGACCCTCAACCTTTCCCAACATCAAATCTTTCTCCAGCGACTCCACTCTTCTCATCAGATGACCAAAGTAGCTGAGCTTTAACTTTAGAATTTGACCCTCCAATGAGCAGTCAGGGTTTATGGTCGACAATATCGACTGATTTGATCTTCCGGCACTCCAAGGAACTCTCAAGAGTCTTCGCCAGCACCACAATTCAAACGCGTCAATTCTTCGGCGGTCAGCCTTTTTCACAGTCCAACTCTCGCATCCATACATCACAACTGGAAAGACCATAGCACGAGTTATACGGATCTTGGTTGGCAGACTAATGTCTCGGCTCTTTACTAGGCGTTCAAGGCTAACCATTGCTCTCTTTCCCAAAAGCAGGCGTCTCCTAATTTCATGGCTGCAGTCTCTTTCCGAGGTAATCTTGGAGCCCAAGAAGAGAAAATCTGTCACAGCTTCCACTTCTTGTCTATTGATGCTCCAGTACTTGATAGGGCAAGACGCCATGATCTTTGTCTTTTTAATGTTCAGTTTAAGCCCAAACTTCTCACTCTCTTCTTGTACGCGCATCAGAAGTCTCATGAGTTCCACTTCACTTTCTACCGTTAAAGTGGTATCATCCGCATATCTAAGGTTGTTGATACATTTTCCAGCAATTTTTACTCCAGCTGAAGACTCGTCCAGACCGGCCTTCATCATGATGCACTCTGCATATAGGTTGAATAGAAAGGGCGACAGTATGCAGCCTTGCCTCACTCCTTTCTCAATCGGAAACCAATCAGTAAGACCATGCCCAGTTCTGACTGTGGCCTCTTGTCCTTCATACAGGTTCCTGAGAAGACAGATGAGGTGAATTGGAACTCCCATCCCTTGGAGAGCTTGCCACAATCTGCTGTGATCTACGCAGTCAAACGCTTGCGCATAGTCAATAAAGCAGAAGAAGATGGGTTTCTGGAACTCTCTTGCTTTTTCCATGATCTAGCGAAAGTTGGCAATTTGGTCTCCAGTACCTCTGCCCTTGCGAAACCCAGCTTGCACGTTCGGAAGCTCCCGATCCACGTGCTGCTGCAGCCTTCCTTGGAGAATTTTCAACATCACCTTGCTAGCATGCGAAATAAGCGCGATCGTGCGGTAGTTGGAACAATCTTTGGCACTGCCTTTCTTTGGAATGGGGATGTAAACTGACCTCCTCCTATCCTGTGGCCACTGCAGTGTTGTCCAAATCTTCTGACATAATGTATGCAGAATGTTAACAGCGTCTTAGTTGAGGTTTTGAAGCAACTCAGCTGGAATGCCATCAATTCCGCTAGCTTTGTTCTTAGCAAGGCTGGCTAAGGCCCATTCAACTTCACTCTTCAGGATGCCCGGCTCGAGATCAGTAATCACAACCGTCTTATGTTGGGTTGCACATTCGGGTCCTTCTTGTACAGTTCTTCTGTGTATTCCTGCGACCTCTTCTTTATCTCCGAGGCTTCAGTGAGGTCCTTGCCTCGTTTGTCCTTTATCACGCACAGCTTAGCACAGATGCTTCCTTTGATATATTTGATCGTCTTATACAGAGCTCTTGTGTTCCTTAATTGGCTGTTGTCCTCAACAGCTTGGAACTGTATGTTCAGGAAGGCATTCTTATCTCTCCTTGCTATTTTCTGAAAATCCGTATTGAGAACCTTGTATCTTTTTCTTTCCCCCATAACTTTTGCCATCCTCCTTTCCTCAGCTATTTTCAAAGCCTCTTCAGATAACCAGTTTGCTTTCTTGAATTTATTTTGCTTTGGAACTTCCTTAGTAGCAACTTCTTGTATTATATCACGAACATCAGTCCACATCACTTCTGGCTCTCTGTCTTCAAGATCTAATTCTTGAAATCGATTCCTCACTTCCACAGCATAATCTAATGGAATTTGATCCAGATCATACCTGAAAGACCTTCTAGTTTCCTGCGTTTTCCTCAATCGAAGCTTAATTTTGGCAACAAGAAGCTGATGATCGGTGCCACAATCGGCCCCAGGCCTTGTTTTTACTGCTTGTATAGCGCTTCTCCATCTCTGCCGGCAAAGAATATAATCGATCTGATTCCTGTACAGACCGTCCGGTGAAGTCCATGTGTACAGGCGCTTTTTTGTGTCTGCCGGCAAAGAATATAATCGATCTGATTCCTGTACAGACCGTCCGGTGAAGTCCATGTGTACAGGCGCCTTTTGTGCTGTTGAAATTGCGTATTCGTTATGGTCAGGTTGTTTTCTTGACAAAACTCTACCATCCTCTGCCCAGCTTCATTTGGCTCGCCAAGACCGAACTTGCCTATAATTCTGGATATTTCTTCACTTCCGACCTTAGCATTCCAGTCTCCTATGAGAAAAACGACATCTGATGATGGGGTGCGGTCTAAAAGGCATTGTAGGTCCGCATAAAATCTCTCAATGTCAGCTTCTTCAGCAGTAGTGGTCGGTGCATAGACTTGGATAACTGTTATGTTGAAAGGGTGACCTTGGATCCGAAGTGAAATCATTCGGTCGTTTTTGGGGTTGTACCCTAGCACTGCTTTGCCCATTCTTCTGTTTACTATGAGAGCGACCCCATTCCTTCCTTTGATTCGTGCCCACAATAAAAGACATAATGGTTGCCGGAGTTAAATTCTCCCATTCCGGTCCACTTGAGCTCGCTGATACCAAATATATCAATGTTCAATCTGTCCATTTCTCGCTTGACGACATCCAGTTTACCTTGCGTCATAGACTTTACATTCCATGTTGCTATGTGATATATCTCCTTGCAACATCGGACTTTCCGGTCGCTTCCCGACACATCCACAACTGAGCGTCCTTTTGGCTTTAGCCCAGCCGCTTCATTCGTCCTGGAGCTACTAGAAATCGCCCTTTGTTAATCCCCAGTTACATGTGGGACGCCTTCCAACCTGGGGGGCTCATCTTCCGGCGCCATATCTTTAATGGTATTGTGACTGGCCATAGGGCTTTCTTCGCAGGAAATACTGGAGTGGGTTGCCATTACCTTCTCCAGTGAATCACATTTTATCAGAACTCTCTGCCGTGACCTGTCTATCTTGGGTGGCCCTACACAGCATAGCTCACGACTTCATCGAGTTTCGCAAGCCCCTCCGCCACGACAAGGCAGTGATCCATGTGTGTTTATTTATCTTTCCCCTAAACACATTAGATTACTAATTTACGTGATTATCAAGTAATAATTAAAAAAAAGACAAAGTACAATTCCCAATGCTTTCGTGGCCTCGCCGACTGTTGGCTTCTTTCCTTCTTGCTCCAGCTTAGAATTTGTTGCCTTTTCATTTTCTAGTTGCTTCTTTAGGTCTTCAATTTTAGCATGTGCGTGATCAATGCTCTTAATAATTTCCGTTTGCTTGTTCCGAAGTAACCGGATTTCATTGAGCATGCTTCGTTCAAAAGCCTCCCGCGACGTCTTCAGTTCCTGCTTAACGTTCTCCAGCATTTTTGACAAGTCGTTTTTTGACATTTTCAAAAAAAAAAAAAACAACACACACAAAAGCACAGCACAAACTTGGCAGCAGCGGTGACGACGACCGCGGACAGAGGTTTTTCAACGTGCATAAATACTACGCACAAGCACTAACCTGCAGAACCAGGCAAAGCAGAGCGTTAGGCGTTGTTTCCCTTGCGTCGTCGCTACTGCCAAGTAAGGAGTATAGCCAGCGATAGCAGATATATAGCCAGGCCGTGGTACGTCACTGCAGCCGGTGATTGCAGAGTGCCTGTGCCGTTGATAGCCGCGCCTCCTGGTGCTGGTTGTCTTGTAACGCCGTGAGTCCAAGCAGCGAGTGTGCTCAGTCGGCTTTGGACTTTTCCAAAGCAACGGGCGGGAGCAATCTGCAGAACAAGGCAAAGCAGAGCGTTAGGCGTTGTTTCCCTTCCGTCGTCGCTACTGCCTGCGCTAATTTTTACTGCGAGTAAAAAATTAACAACTCACGTGACCGGGTACTCTATGGTCGTAGAAATGTGCGACGGCACGCTACCAAGTGTAATTGGCACATTTGGCAGGAGTTTCAATTTGAGCTTCTGAACTCAGATGGCAGGGAGATGAACCTTTAAAAAATTTTTGCATTCGAAAGCAGGTATGCTACCCCTAGACCGCGCTAGGACGTTCGTACATCTTTTTTAAGCGGGGCTTTGTATTTACATATGCCGGACAGTCTTTCCCATAATATTGATACTTGGCAAAGTTAGTCCAAGAAACACACCAGCTGATGACACAGCACACAGAAACACAGCAGCGCCAACCTTATCAACATCAACCGTTCCTATCACTTCGGCTTTTGTCTGTGTTGTTGATCGTCGTCTTCTGACTTCTGCAATGGTATATATGTAGCATTACCCCCGCCGCGAAAAGCACCGTCCCGGTGCGGCATACTATGTCGGATAACCGGAGTTAGAGTAGTACGGCTTCATTCGGGTGACGTAAACGATATCTGTACGCGGCAAAGACGGACTGTTTCGACGGATGCACAGGGGTGATCTCATATTTCACGGAAGTAACTGGCCGTAAAAAAAAAACTGTAGGGGCATGTGTAGCGCGGCAAGAGCTTCTCACACAGCCCAACTCGATGAACGGGAGTCCAGAGCAAGACGAGAGAGCCCGGAGAGTAGTAGACATCGCGATGATGAGAATGAGGACGTCGTTTTGGAGCGCTTTGGGAGGAAGCCAGTTGACGGCGAGAAATAACACGGGCAGCATCAGCTTGGAAGATGGCGTCACGAACGTAGGAACTGGCATTAGCGGTGGGAGGCAGTACGCTGTGAAACGGAATTGGAGGGTCGCGGCCGAATAGAAGATAGAAGGGCGAGTATCCCATTGTATCGTGACGGGACAAATTATATGTGAACGTTACAAATGCAAAGTAATATCCCAATTGCGGGGGTCATCAGATACATACATTGACATTATTTCCGTGAGCGTGCGGTTGGTGCGTTTGGTGAGGTCTTTCGTTTGCGGATGGTAAGCGGTGGTGAAATAGTGCTTAATGGAACACTACCGGAGGACTTCGTTGACTACTCGAGCAAGAACGCAACGGCCACGGTCAGTGAGCAGCTGGCGTGAAGCACCATGGTGCAGGATGACCTCATGGAGACGAAACGCAGCCACGTCAGTGGCACAGCTGGTAAGTATTGCTCGTATGACAACATAGCGCGTAGTATATAGTCCATAGCCACTGCAATCCATCTATTCCCCGACGTATACAGAGGGAAAGGCCCGAGGAGATCAAGGCCAACTCGGGAAAACGAATATATTTGGATGTCGATCGCACAAAGGATCCAGCAGACGCAACCGAGGACTTTTTTTGTCGCTGACACTGGTCACAAGAAGCCACGTACGATGAACAGAGAGGTATAGACATGTCCAAAAGAAGCGGCGGTGGACGTTTTCGTACGTACGAGATGCACCAAGATTGCCTGCAGTGAGCGCGTCGTGCAGCGGCTGAAGAACGGGGACACGGAGGTGCTCAGGAACTACGAGCAGAAGCTCGGCGCCATCTGGTCGCATATTCCGCCGATACAAAGTGCCGTTGTGGAACACAAACAAAGCAAGGGGGGCGTCAGGGTGATCAGTGCTGAGGCGGTTGATAATGGTACAAAGCTTAGGATCTAAGGGGAATGTTTAATAGACCAGAGATGGACGACACATAGGTGTCATCATCACACTCGCTTTCAAGCAGCGCATCTACCGGGCTGCTGGGCAAGCAATCGACATCAGTGTGCAGTTGGCCGGACTTGTGGAGGACAGAAAAACTGTATTCCTGAAGACGCAGGGCTCAACGCCCCAAGCGACCAGTAGTGTCCTTCAGCGTAGAAAGCTACATAAGGCGTGCTGTTTGGGGAAGACGGAGAACGGGCGGAAAAAGTAAGGGCGAAACTTTGTAATAGCCCACACGAGGGCTAAACACTCACGTTCTGTAACCGAATAATTCTGCTCAGCCGTAGAAATGAGGCGACTGTCATAAGCAATGACGCGAGTGTGACCCCTCTGCTGCTGAACGAGTATAATACCAATACCGTGAGTCCGTGACCACTGCTGCTAGTGTGTACCTTTGTTGGGGCTGAGGGTTTGAAGTGTACCAGGACGGGCGGGTTGATGAGGGCTACAATGAGCGCAGAAAAGGCTTGAGATTGGTCTTGACCCTAGAAATATGGAACGTCTTTCTTCAGAAGAACAGTGAGTGGACGAGCCGGCTCCGCAAAGTTGGGTGCAAATAACCGAAAATAAGAACAGATGCCAAGAAAACTAAGCACGCCCCTTGTACAGCGGGGTGTAGGAAATGCACTCAGACCACAAATTTTGTCGGGGTAGGCTTGAATGCCACGGGCGTCGACCAAGAGTCCGAGCACCTTGAGTTCACGTCGGCCGAAGCTACACTTCTTTGAGTTCAGCTGAAGGCCAGCCCTTCAGAAGACAACAAGAATAGCATCAAGGCGATGAAGATGGCTCGCAAAGGTCGATGAAAATATAATAACGTCAGCGAGATAACATAAGCATGTCGTCCATTTAAAGCCGCGTAAAAGAGTCCATCATGCGCTCGAGTGTCGCGGGCGCGACATCACCTTGAATTGTTAGAGGCCATCGTGAGTGACGAAGTTGGTCTTCTCTCAGTCTCGTCCGTTGACTGCGATCTGCCGATAACCGGAACGAAGATCACTCGAAGAGAAATAGCTGGTACCGTGCAAGCAGTCGAGGGCATCATCTATCCTGGACAGGGGGGCAAACGTCCTTCTTTTTAACCTTATTAAAGTGTCGGTAATCAACGCAGAACCTCGAGGTATTTATCCTTCGTTTTTACAAGCACGGCAGGAGATGACCAGAGACTGCTCGAAGGCTCCATAATGTATCTTATCAACATCCAGTCTACTTCATCTTGTTTGATGCGAAGTTCGAAAATGGCGACTCGGTAAGGTATTCTGTGAATTGGTCTGGCGTCTCCGGTATCGATGCGATGAGTAACTAGGGACGTTTGACCCAAGGGGCGGTCACCAAAATCAAATATATCTGACTTTGTACAGTGGTACGAAGTCAGAAAGCTCGTAAGTGCTTTAGCACGATCATGGCACAAGTCAGGAGCAACCACTTCTGATTTGCGAAGCTACGGAGGTGGAGACGATGCTGGTCATGGCAGTACTTCGGCCATAGTGTCAGGAAAATGAGCAGACATATTACAGTCAGACAACAGGGTCAATTCGGCGAGAGAAATGCCCTCGAAAAGCCCTTACACAAAAAAATCTGAAGTTCAAGATTACAATATAAGAGGAGGAGAAGGACACAACTATTCAGCGCATTACTAAGCGTCAAGAATGTCCTGGGCCAGGGTCACAGGCCAACTGACCATTCAGCTGGCCAGATGCTAACCAAGCATTACACGTTGGGGAAGAGGGTGTGGTAAGTGGAGTGATTGAATTGCGGCAGGGCATGAAAACATGCAATGTTCCAAGTTTGCATAGTGTTCGGAATAATTGGGGAATTCGGGGAAATGTCTGAATTGGTATAGAAACGATCTGGCAGGAGTAAGCAGTGTATTTAGTTGTATGCATCTAAATGCATACAACTACATACAATTGCATGGTAGTGATGTATCAGGAAGAGGAAGTGTACGAAGTTTCTCCAATGTTGTCATAGTGAATGTTGATTTCTTTTTTGTAGTGAAGAGTAGTGTCCCACGTGGGTGGATAAGGCCAGGGAATCCCAGGCGCCCGGTGTTGAATTTTTCGGGCGATGCGATGCACTACCTCAATGCCTGGGATTGAAGCATGACCAGGAATCCACCTCAACGTAACAGTGTTTGGACGTAGTTTGGTAAGAGCTCTGTGCAGATCATCCTGCAGTTCTTCAGGAACGCGACCCGCATGAATGGCGCGTATCGCCAGTATTGAATCAGTGTATGTGGTATATCCTGGAGGGTTAGGGGGTGCTTGTGCTAGGTCTTGAATACTAGCGACGATTGGCAGGGTCTCGAGAGTCGCTGTAGGAGGAAGATCTATGTAAGGACCGAGGGTACGTGTCACTACATAGCTACAGCTCTCAATTGAGTAAGCAGCCGCTCCGACGTTAGTTGGGGATGCATCTCTGTAGACGATTGTAGAATCTTTAGGGTGAACATGATTGGCAACGCGAGTGGACCATCTGCCTGGGTTAGTATCGGGTGCAACGTTTTTTGGAATGGGGGTTATTTTGAGCTTATCCGGGAGCGAAGAAGGAGGGTTTATTATAGGGAGGTTGATAGGTTTGAGTGCAACCTACTGTACTATCCAATGTCCTTGTTTGGTGCTAGAAATACGTGCCATTTGCCGGTCTCGATGTTGTTGTATGAGGTCTCCCAGAGGCAAGAACAGCCCCGTACAGTATAGGCGCTCCGTGGACATATGTACAGGGACGTTGTGTGCAACCTTGTACAATATATGAACATGAGTGCGGTTGTTCTCTACGTGCACAATATTGTAAGGGAGAGCGATTCTATGCTGCAGAGTGACGTCGGTTAAGAGGTAAACAACGTAGTCACCGTCAGGACCGGAGGGAAAAGGCCACATGAGCAAATAGACAGCGGCTACTAGGCAAATAAATGTAGCGGAGTGCAGACGGAGCTTTGAAGTTGTAGGAGCTTGTTCGTCAGGACAGACCGGCAGGTGTATATGAAGTAGTCCAGAAGAACAGTCAATGAGAACGGAGTGAGCGGTTAAAAAGCTGAGGCCTAATATAACGTTTCGAGGGCAACTGGTGAGGACTATAAATAACACAGTGATGTGGCGATCGGCAATAGTAATTCTTGCAGTACACATACCAATCATAGTAGCTGTGTTGCTAACAGCAACACGAACGGTAGATGAAGTAGCGAGTGTGAGGACTTTCTTGAAGCGTCGGCGGATCGAGGGACTGAGAACAGAAATATGGGCGCCGGTGTCAATAAGGGCTGAAACTGGGACTCCGTCAACAAGTAAATCAATGAGATTACGTCTCGGTGAGCAGGTCAGAAGCGAGTTTGCAGTCCGAGTCGATAATGCAGCTTCACTCCCGGGCGCTGCATTCGCTATTTTCCCGAATAGGTTCGGCGTATGATGGGGAGAAGCTGCGATAAGGTACCGGTGAATGGGAGCGACGAGGTCATGGAGATGGTGATCGGCTGGAGCGACGAACACTTGAGACGGCTTTTTTGTGAGGTTCATCTGTTTGAGGAGGGAAGTATCCAGGTCCATCATATGCGGGGCGGAGCTCTTCAGGTTGGGCAGGGAAGCGTCGAGGTCGTAGTACCGACTGCCAGCATTTCAATAGTAACGAGGGGTGGGGAAGGTACGATTACGTCAATAACATGAAGTCTGGCCGGCTCGACAGCAAAAAAAACAAATTGGCCTGCCGTCTGCGGTGCGCCACTCTGCAGGTGAGTCGAGAGTAGACCAATCGGTGTAAAACAGGATGTTGAACGCATCATCCACGATACCCTTGAGGATATGTCCTACCTTTTCACTTTCCAACATGGAGCGGTTAACCTTGCGACCCGTCTAGAATGTAGGCGAGTTAGGACTCCTTGGGGGATTGGGCGCAATACGAAAGTTCTGTTGTTGCTGCGAGTGTCCACCCAATGGGCTTCCCGAACAAGTCCTGAAGCTTGTGTTTGCAGATTTCCCAGGTCACCAGCTCTTGTTTGTGATTTCGGAACCACGTGCGAGTTGTTTCAGCCAAATAGAAAACGAGGTTAGCCCGCATCACGGTCGCGTCCCAGTGGTTGTGTCTTCTGCAGCGCTCATACTCATCCAGCCAATCGTTAAGATATGGCTTATCTTCGCCAATAAAGATGGAAGGGTGGAGGATTTTCATGAGCACGACTGTCTGGACCGATGCTGCTGCGGTGGTAGGGGCTCCCTGGGAGGTCATAGTGACCGTTGTTGACGTTGCGATCCCAGGTAGGTGCGGACACTGCGCGAATCCAGCTTTTAGCTGTTTAAATGAACTTATCTGTGTACACGGAGATATTTAGTCACCTCGACTAAGAGATATGTGGCAAGGTTAGTCCAAGAAGCACAGCAGCTGATGACACAGCACGCAAACACGGCAGCACCAACCTTCTCATCGGCAACCGTTACTGTCACTTCGTCTTCTGTCTATGTTGTTGCGTGTCGTCTTCTGCCTTCTGCAATGACATATATGTAACAATATCGAAGCTTAGGAGTGTATGCAAAACAGTATTTGCGTAGTAGAGGTAAAGTTAAGATATTAGTGATTAGGCCAGTGATAAAGCACACGTATACAATCTAGGATTCGTTAGGGAAACCACGGACACGATCTGTTACCTGTGTCCCATCATACCCATTAAGGCGGGGCTTAAGTGTCCGCGTTAATGTTTTTCGCAATTGGAATTTACAGCCTAAATAGATGCGATCAATATGCATGGTAAAAAGTAACCAAAAGCACCGAACACCATGCGTAGAGAATATTCTGCTTCTTTTCCAGATACAATAGCGAGGCTCGTGCGGCAGGGCAATGCCTCCTGGTGGTCTCAGGGCTCACCATAGCAAATAACAGCTTTTCGACCGGGATGGATAGAGAGAGTCAACCGTATTGTCCAACAGACAATGTGACAGCATGGCGACCAAAAGCGGACAGCACTGGTCAATAGCACGAAAAGGACGACGTCTATATAGATACCAACAATTGTCCCGCGTATCTTTTCTGTGTGTTCGTCTTCTACATACGCTGATGGAAAGTTTAATCATGAATCAGCAACTTGCCCAACATTTTGCATAACTTGACTATAACTCGCTGTGTTATACTAGCCTAGTATTTGAAGGACATACCTCAACAGGGTGCTGCAATGATAGAATTGTTCAAACAATGGAACATAAAGATATCTTCCTCCTAATAGAGACTCGGGAATTGCAGTCATTTCATTCTGAAGATGATCTGTTTGATGGAAAAGCTGGGAATCCCGCCACCAGTTTATCGCGACAGCATTAAAGACCACGACCTTCTTGAAGTTTAGACGAGCGTTTTGGCCTAGTTGGGGCATAAATGTTGTTAATGCCGAGTTGCAGACTCAAAAATACGAAGGACGAAAACGAAAAAGAAACAGCGTAAACTATCAAATGCATCTATTTATATCAATGATGATTTAAAAGCAGTGTGCATACGTGGCTAAAAGAGGGAAGAAGAGAAGAGAAAGAATACAAATCGAGCCTGCGCTGAAGTTAATAAGAGCTGCCCAAGAAGTTCTTTTGCCTTGATGTAGTATGCTTAAAAATCTCACGAGCTACTTTGTATTTGCTCTTACCTGGAAACGTGATGCTCCTGAGCCGTGTCTCACAGCCATTACATGCAATGTAATGAGCGGAAAAGTTCACTCCCTCTCTAGTTGTAATTGAACGAGCATGCTCCACGGCGCATTAACTTACGGGGCGGCCTCTTTGGCCAATTCATAAACGTCTCTGTACTTGAGCGCAATTTTCTAAACCACGCCCACGGCAAAGTTCACTGATGTCTACGCATCTTTTATATTGCGTTCGTTACGTTGAGCACTTTCGCCACTGATCTTCGGGTGGAACCCAAAGAGCTTTCGTGACACTGATAAACCACGGTGTCGCCATGCATATTTTCCTGCTTTTGCCATGCCGCCCCACCTTGACGACGCAGTGATTAAGGGCCCTCGACTGCTGTACTCATAATGCGGGAGCACATCCGGGCTGCGATGGCCGCTTTTTAACGGATGTGAAAAGCAAGGCGTAGGTGTGCTGTGCGATGGCAGCGCGGGACCCCGCATAAATTTCCGCAGACCTCCACTACGGCGTCTCTTATAGAATGAGTTGCTTTGGGACAATAAACCCCACAAACCACACCACAGACTGATTTCACCAATCATGCGCTTGCTTTTTACAGCCGTAATGTCGAAAGTCCAAGTTAAAAATTTGTTTATAATCATTAAACAATAAAGTATTTGCGATAAAATGCCGACAGCCCAGTTTTCGAAAACTTTTTTTAATCAGTTCTTGCACTCTGCAAGGTATAGGGGCTAAAATAATTAACCGGGGTGCGTGATGGCTGCGTATTCAATAATTCTGAGCGTTAGAGAGCAGCTAACGAGCGAAAATTCCAAGTTTTAGAAGCCAGCGCTTGCCAAACCTTTGCGTAACCTTGACCTCCAGGCATGTTTTATCTGCACTAAAGCGCCGGAGCAGAGAAAAGGCGGTCGTAGTGCACGCCTGTTAAACATTTGGGCGGCTGAACCTTTAGGGAAATAGTGAAGAAAAAAATGGTCCAAGTTTCTGATGCCTGGAAAGGTCTACTTTGCAAGTTTTTCGGCGCTCACGTCGAATGTTTTAGTTCCATAGAAAAACAATGTAAGGCGTTTTATGGAATGAATAGGAAGAACTTCAAGCCTGAATCACGGCAATCCGCAGACATATTGATCATGCATAGTCATGAGGTTGTACAATATGTAAGACATTGCCCTCAAAACTTTATTCCAACACATTTATTAAGATTATAATCAATGCCGAGTGGTTTTCCATAAAAAGTAGTTCATGTTGACAGTATTCTAATAGCTATATGGGATGTAATTTTCCCACAGATTAAGGTATTCATGATTAAGCTAGTAACAAAGTGCATGTCGGTGGCGAGTATGTGTACGCAAAGGAGAATCGGCAAGGCGAGCCGACGACGGGAGCGATCCCAGCTGTGGCGTCATGCCCTCAAATGTGAAGCTTGTGCCCTTTAAACGTTTTGACATACCGATTGTGTGACCGCTTAAGACAGCAACTACGACTGTCTAATTTCGTTGTGCGCTTTGGTGCACAGCAGCCGAAGCGCCACTTTTCCCGGTGGATAAAAAAAAAAAAAACGAAACAAAAGGACGATGGCGCGCAAGCATGTAGACACGAATCTCAGTAGGCTTTGCCATTTGATGGGCGAAAGCCCAAATATCGCTTGGGCGTTATATATTTCTTCGGTGCCAGGAACAAAATTATAACCGTCCGGCAGTTCTCACTTATGCAGAAAAAAAAAATGTCGACGACCGAGAAGTCCAGAGGCAACCTACGGTATAATAAAGAGACATTTACAAGGGACGAATTAAGTCAGTGTTATTGCAGTAATTCCTCGATACTCAAATATATATGTGCGTTGTCACCAAACTTCTTGCTCACCGGTTTCACCTTCAATTCTGCTAAGCGACTGATGTTCAGGCATGTTCTCAACGTTCCTATATCATTATTAAGAGGATATATTTTCGTGCCAAATATACGTATTACAGCATAACACTAAAAAGTGTTCATGCGTCGCAAATTATTACATAAATGAAAGGAACAGTGTGTCTGACATGCCTTTTGTTTGCTCCCTGAACATAATGTCGACTGCAGTTTCATGTTATCCGAACGATGTGTGGAAACCTGCACTTATCCCCCCCAACGTTTTCTCGGAGGGCTTCTTCAGCGGAGATTGCCAATTGACCACACTCGTTCTCAAGGGTAACAGGAAAGAGGAGGTGTGTGCAGGGTTGAATGTGAAAACAAATTTAAAATTCGTTACAAGAAACAATTTCTGTCACTTTACCAGTAGCTGTCTTCACCGATATTAGATTTTAATAATGGCAGTGGGACCAGCGTTGTGATAAAATCTGTCGGACAAAAACCAATCTCCCCACATCAACTCTATTCGTATTAGGTAATTTATATATTCCTGCCTATTGGGCGATTGCTTCTTTAGCCAAACTAAAAAGCAGGGTACGAACTCATCGATATCATATTTGAGCGCACGAAATTTGCCCGATCACAGCTTTTATTGTGATAGCAATACTGCGCCAGGTTTTTTGCTTGTTTATTTCGTTAGAAATTGCCAACTTGTTTTCGCAGCGATTGGTTGGAAACAGCGTTGAATATGAGGAGTTCAGCTTTATTTACAACTTACTGAGCTAAATATTTCCTTTGAAAAAGTTCCAAGAGCAATGCAGAAACTGCAGTGGCAGTAAGTCAAAGCCTGAGCGTTGCGACTGCGCACGTTACATCCTGCTCTCCTTGTCGAACACAGCCAGCGTTTGGTTGAGAGCATCAAAGTTCACCGGCCTTCTGTAATTAGTTTACATGAAAGGAAAGGCGCTGTATCTTTCACTCGCGGAATCTCGCAAACACACCTCGCGGACAAATCTTGCCGAGTCTAGATTGTCACTTTGAGCCTAAAAACCGTAGTAAAAAATTCTGAATTGCACCAAACGGGTTCTGTCCGGTCCTGTATTATCCCGTATAAATTTCACACTGGTGTGACCAGTCCTGTATGAAGCCTAAACAGGTTTATACAGGACAGGTCATGTCCGGTGTGAATCTCGATCCAGGCGGTCCAGTCCGGTATGGAGCTGCAGGACAGACGATTTCCAGTATGCATCTCATAGAGAACATGCCAGTCCGGTATGGTATGAAACAGGCAGGATCAGTCCTATATTGAGCTCATATACAGACTGGTCATGTCCGGTTTAACTGAAACCACAGAAGACCATTATGAATGGAACTGATACGGGACAGAGTATTTCCGCTTCTCAACACAAGTCGGGTGGATCGTAAAGCTCAACCAGAATGACCACATCTGAACATGTCTGCGCGCTAAATAAGTATGAAACCATATATATGATACGTTGAAACGTTTCTGTATATGTGGAGCACGCGTTGTTCCACAAATACCTAGAATATATGAAGCCGTAGATGTGTGCTCTAGCAAGTACATACGCGCAACACGTTGCTTTTGCGCGTGCAACAGTCGCTGCAGCTTGTACAATCTTGCGGTGCATCTTCATATCTGCGCCTGAAGATCTGCCATCTTCAACGCGGTAGTACAAGCAAGAACGTAGAATTTCATTAGCGAGGATAAAAATAAATCGAGAATAAATGAAACACATCGCTGACCATCGAAATATGCATAGATTAGCCAGACATTGGGCGTCGCTTCCTCGAGTGTTATGGTATGCAAAATACTTGGTCGGAAGGGAATGCATTGACGTAGGTGCTTTGCTGGCAGCGGAGGAAGCTAAAACAAACAGTATTACAAGTGTTGGTGCACCGCATATCTCTGAATGCAGCATAAATTACATGCGTGCGAAGACGATGACAAAACACATCAGCATTAGTAAATTGCGACATTCTGAGGTTTACCTGCAAGAAAGCACTGCAATGTAGTTTCGGGAAACGAATAATCCTTCGGGATAGCCAGGAAAAAGATTCAGAGTGTTGAGAGGGCGATCGGTGAATTACGACTACAAATGGTACACCCCACAAAAATGCAAAAAAGTAGGAAAGAGCAATGACGACTTCACAAACAGAAATGTAGCCAGCACAGCCATATCCGCCATAGTATAGTGATTAGAGCGTGTGCTTGTTGATCGTGCAGGCCGCAGTTTGAATCACGACTTGTAAATTTTTATTTTTTTTTTCTTTGGAGTTTTTTTTTCTTTCTTAAATATAGTCGTGTTATTTTACAACTGTGCACGCTTATTCCAGCCTGACGTCAAGTTTTGTTTTCTTAAACGAGGGCCACGAACATTCAGGTATTTCCGGAATCAGAGTTCCGTGCGGTTTCATGCCGGTTAAGCTTGTATCAATTAACCAGAAAGCGAACAAACCCGTCTTTTGTGGAACTGATACCGGGCAGAGTATTTCCGCTCTAAACAAAAGCCGGGCCGATCGATGAAGCTCAACCAGAATGACCATGCCAGACACACCAGAGCACTAATGAGCATGAAACCAAACATATTATATGACTCTTCTGTATATAAAGAGAACGCATCGTTTCACATATACCTCGAAGATATGAAGCCGTCGAAGTAGCAATGTGTATGAGCACATCGCGTCGTTTTTGCGCGTGCAACAGTCACTGCAACTCGTACCATCTTGCGGTTCATCTTCATATCTGAGACTGACGATCTTCAGGCTTCAACACGAAAGTGTAAGCACGAACGTATTGATTCGTAGACGAAAGTATGCTTGAGAAAAAAATAGAGAAATATCGCTTACCATCGAAAGATGCACAGATAGCCGCACATCGGGCGACGCTTTCTCGAATGTTCACATAATGAAACCACTCATTGGGAAATGTGTTCGTTGACATCACTGCTTTGCTGGTAGCACATGAAGCTAAAACGCGCAGTATTACAAGTATTACTGCACCGGATATCTGGAACGCTGTAAGAAAACTTACAGCGTTCGTAGATGATGGCAAAACACATCAACACTAGTACATTATGATATCGTGAGGTTTGCGTGAAATACAACGACGCATTATAAATATACTGGACATTTGTGAACTCCCTTGATATCCTGGAAAAAGATTCAGCTTGCTTAAAGGGTGGTCGGTGAAGTACTGCCACAAATGTTACAGCCAAAGAAAATATACAAAGTATGAAAGAGAAAAATTAGCTACATATGCTCAATCATAACCAGTTTAACTATAACTCACCGTGGAGTTTTCAGTGGTTAAGGCATCCCTCTCAAGACCGTGAATACCGAAGTTTGAATCGAGACTTGTCGCTTGCAGATATTTTTATTTTTGTTTATATTATTTTTATTTTTTATTAATGTAGCAGTGATATTTTATATTGTTGCATGCTTTTTTCATGCTTTTTTTCGGAAACGAGGGCCATCAACCATATAGGACATTCCGGTATCAGAGCTCCACGCGGTTTCATTCCGGACTTTTTGGGGCAGTACAGGAAAACCCGACAATCCTGTAACTCATCTCCTGTGAAATAAACCTGTATACGATTTCCTGTATGGTTTTATGCAGCATTTTTCAGGAGGGAAGGCTTTCGCCGTTACAATTGGTTCACAGGTAGGGAAAGACGCAATATCTGTCACACTTTTTCTGTGGACACTTGAAGCCGTTTTGGGGTACCATGGAGTCCACACGTCGGCGACCTGGTTTTCACGTAATGGGGCTAGAAGAGCCTTCGCAATAATAAAATCTGAACAATGGCGCAGTGTTTTAGGTGATGGCCTTCAAATCGACGTGCAACAGCAAAATATGGTGCAACATTGCTCGCACGCGAGGAATTTTAGCAATCATTCTTGTGCAGAAGATAACACAATGCAAGCAGATGCCTCGAAAAGCGCATCGCTAGAGAAATGTTTCTTAGTTAAGAACTGTATGCTTTATTCCACGTGCTACAAGAATACTTCTAAAAGCTCACATGACCTTCGGACGTTTAGTTTTCGACAGATGCTGGCAGTGAGATCGCCGTGCGCACATGTTTGTACTAGCAACAGATAATATCATCGATGTCTGACCCCACTTAGAGCGAAGCTTTGCACAGGGTTAAGAAAACCTTTTACAGCTTTAAGGAATGTTCGACTGTGGAGCCACACGAGCCAAGTACGCCTGATGTTTCTTCACGGATATTTTCAGCGCTTCATAGTTGGCAGCTGAGAAACATATTGGGAAGTCAAAAGCAAAGAAACTGAAGGACATTGTGAACAGTGCAACGTTTTACTTAAATCTCATGAAAACGCACGAATTCTAGAGAGCAAAGCGAAGCTATCTAGCATGACGGTTTACGTAAGTCTATCAGTATTCCAAATAGATTATGGCCAGGAAATTAAATTTATTGAACGGATATGAACTATATAAACCATGCACATGAAATCATACGGTCTCTCTATGACCACCTGGAAATTATATGGAAGCTATAAGGAAGAGAAAAGGAAGCCATGCGTAAAATGTAAAGTTCCATGTGCTTCTTTTTAATTCATATGCAATCCATCAGCGCATAGTTTTATATTACCAGCTCTTAAGGAAATGTTCAGCAGGTGATGGGAAGAAAAATAATTTAGTGTGCGGAAAACTATTTTTATAGCCGTGCAAAACTACTCCCCGCCGGACACAATCAACCTTGCATTATTACTTGTTGATAAGGTGCATGGTCACATAGTCAAGAAGGAGACAACTTTGCGGCAGAAATGTAGGCCCTTGCGATGGCCTAGAAAACTGTCGTCGCCCAAGTGCAGCTTCCCATCAGAGAAAGTTGTCACTCCGGGTACGCTTCTCTACAGCTAGTCATAAACAGCAAGTGCAATGTCTAGAAATGTTGAAGTGAAGATACATGGTGTTGTGTGGCACTCCATCGCAATTCCTCAATGTGTTTTCGGAACCGTACCACAATCTAAATTTCGGAGCTCATGGTGCCTTGTGATGCAATACTTGTATGACAAACGCAAATATAATATTAATTAGAAGCAGCGCGTGCTATAAGTTCAGCCCAAATAGATGTACCAGTTACAGATTCCGCGGCAGAGTATTCCTGGAAAACTTTCCTAGCCAGATGATGTCATCATACTATTCAGCGGCTCTGAACTATTCAATTTCAATGGGGAAATGAACCTTACAGCCATGAGCTTCGTCGAGCGTATTGCGCATGTCGAGGCAGAAGAACGAAGTCGTCAGTGTGTGTATCGATAAGCCTATAGTGGAATTGGCTGCCTTGTGGCTTTTTTGCTGACCTTAGATGGATTTCACATCTTGAAATAACCGCAGTTCACAACGCTAAATTGCCCACATTAGCTGTAGCGTGTAGGGCATAGCAGCCCTCTCCAATTCGTCCCTGAGGAAAGCGACGAGTCGGCGAATATTGCATGTTTACTGGATCCTAATTATTTGTGAGGCAACTGTAGTGCAGAAGTCTAGCTTTCTTAACGATCGCATTATTTATAGAGGTAGCTAACTTTGTAATAAAGCAGGGTATTGCTGTGAATATATGGATGGAACTGGTTTATCATTCCCATAAAAATGTATCGTGTGCTAGCAAAAGTAGGTAAGGGTGCCGTCAAAAACCAATACGGTGCTTTTTTTGGGATCAATGGCAGAAAAATACGACCAACCTGTGAGGGAATATGCTGATATATTGAATGTTACGATGGACCCCCGCGTAATGTTTAAAAATGAGTTCATATACAAATCCTTATTGAAACATTTACTTCTGCAGGATTAAAAGGCTCTAAAAATAGTCACATGCTATGCAGTCGTGTAGCTCACCTGCAAATAAGCATGAAATCTCTTGATTTGGGCTGCGCTACACCTTGCCCTACTCCTAGGCTACCATATGGCAAATCTAGAGCGGTCATCAATAAAAACATGGCCGTCTATGTGCCCGCTTGGCTACAGCGATGCGCGTGTCTAAACAAGCTTGCAACAGAAAAGGCAGATGAATACGTCGTTGATAAATCGGACCATGTCCATATAATAATAAAGCAAACTAATAAATAAAGGCTTTACTCACTATGTCAGCAAAAAAATAGTCTTGCAACACTGTTTTATTATCAACAAAAACAGCAAACAGAAAAAAAAACTCATGGGATTTTACTTTGTACTTTACAATATGTTGCCTTCAGGCGCTTCCAGCCTACTAGTTAAGCGCCAGTGTACTCCTAAACTTGCAGTAGAGCTTATTTGCTAACTGTGCTTGTAGAGGAAACGTATACGTAACAATGGTGTATGTCCAAAATGAGAACGGTTCCCCGAAGTCACACGGCAAGAAATTTCGGACAAATATCGGCAAACGGTTTTTGAACGTAATTGCTTCATATATTTTGTAGCTTAACCATGACAACAAATAGATCAATAGACCCTGCCTCGAATGGCGTACAGTGTTTTTCGAGGTATTTTCAGCTTTACGCCTTATTGTTTTTTTATGGCAGTCTTAATTACTCGGTGTGCGCGCTGGATTAAATTCGCACGCAAAATTTTGCTACTCACCGGAAGTAGGACTCTTTCTATAAATTGGCCTCAAGGAGGACTTTACATTAGTTCACTGTTGCTACAAAATTATGACAGCTTCAACTGCCTGTAGTGAGCGCAGAAGAAACTTTCAAATCAAATTTTCGTTGGGCATGTGAATCATAGGCCATTTCAGAAAGTATGTGCATAAAGATATATTACAATATCCCAGTGTTGGCTAGCAAATAAAAGGTATCCAAGGAAGATGGATTCGGCATTATTTGGGCCTACTTTCATAATTTGTTTTTATATTACTTTTTTGTGTTCATAAGTAGCTGGGCGCGACTGCCTGATGGGTATATAGGCCGTAGTAGACGGGAGCGATGACAAAAAAAGCTGAAAATCAAGGAAAACTAAATAAACGTAAAAAAAAGATCGTGGCCACTCCTACCGGTAACTTGTCAGACATGAAAGAAACAACTAAGATGAGACCAAGCTGCAGCATCTTACTCCCTTTTTTAGCTATTAATATGCGTCAAAACTTTCTGCTCGCTGGGAAACATTATTTAAGGATGCCCTTAGCTCACATGAGAAGTTGCGGCCATAAATATAGATATGATGTCAGTATATTTCTTTATGGATATATTCAAGTACTGTCTCCGCGCGGCAGTAAGGTAAAGGCTTCAGCTGACCGCCGTTTTTTTTTTTTTTTTTAATAAACACAGCCTGGAAAATTGTTCCAAAGACCGGGTTAGCTTTGGGAAGATTGTACAGCGAATGTATGCAGCAACAGCAACCTTTATGGAGGAGCATACAAATAGCCCGTAAGGCATTCCTTCTGCTTCTCTCTAAAGGTCCTCCCTGAGACCTTAGCAAAACACAGTTATTTTCCACATCTCCTGAAAACTAGAGGCCATAATTCTTCCGTTAATGGAGTTCGACTTTCATTTCACTAACTTGTTCTTGGAAAGAACTTTCCGCGGTAACGTTCCCATTCCGTCTTGAGTCCTTTCAAAGCGTTTTGTTTCCCTCATCCGTCAAGGCATACAAGGAGTGCCGTGTTTTCAGAAAAGCAAAAAACATGCAATTTCAAAATTTTGTTTATGTTGTATGCTTTCCAGAGAGACTTTTCGTGGCTCCGCCGAAGCAATTCATTTGATGGATTGCGTTTCTGGTGGTCTAATGATAGAAGGCATCTAAATTATTCTTCACGGGAGCGCTGGCCCACTCTAGCCTACTTTTTTGTAGAGAGGCTGCACTGACAAGTGAATATAGTGAAATTTCGCACTTCGTATTGTTTTCTTTCTAAACGCTACCGGCCTGTTATCGAAATAAATTCGCTTCACAATAAACTTTGTTTTTTTTTTTCTTAAGTAGCGTAGTTCTGCCATCACGTTTATTACACACACACAAGCACGCGCACACGCACGCACGAACGCACACGCAAACACACACACACACACACACACACACACACGCACACACACACACACACACACACACACACACACACACACACACACACACACACACACACACACACACACACACACACACACACACGCACGCACACGCACACACACACACACACACACACACACACACACACACACACACACACACACACACACACACACACACACACACACACACACACACACACACACACACACACACACACACACACACGTTTGTGTTTGCTGTGTCGCCTGCAGGGACCGCCCCTCGTCAGAAAAGCTCCAAACTCGACAGTCTCCCTTACTGATACCCTGAGAATATCAACAACTGCACAGATGGCACTGAGCATTAGAAGAAAACTGACAGATGGGCTAAAACTGATCTATGCATAACAACTCAAAGTCTACCTGTGGGCGAAGTCTAGACTCCAAATTTTAATCAACAATTTAGTTTCGCTTCGTATCGGTTTTTTTTTGTGGGTTTACTGCTTTTCCAAGAATTTCAGTGGCACTCCTTTACGCTTTAGTAAGCAGCGCATTATCGCCTACAGTCCAGGTAAGCAAAACGCATTGATATTTTTTGCCATTTGAAATTATTGGCAACGCACAACTTTTACGCTGACTGACTGCGTGGTTCCCGCCTAATTTTAGCTTTCATTTTTTCTAAAAGTGCCCCGTCGTTAACCTCAGCGTACAAATGAGAAGCTGCGTATGGTGCAGAGCTTTTAGAAGAAGGCTCGTCCCTAGCCGAATATTAAGTATATCGTGTTTTCAATGTGTCTTCCTTTTACCGATTATCAATTCGTAACATAACCCCGAGAAAAATTTTACTTCTATATACCAGGTATTTCAGTCAAATAAAACTAGCATAAAAAGGCCGGGAGCGTCTTAGTACTATATCGAAACTAACAGACAACTCTTTAGAGGCGCCTATCCCTACCTTCACTTCTTATTCGCTCGCCAAAGTTAATAATTTCCTAATTTAATTTCTAAAGCGTTCGTTCTAGATTTCAGAAACAACTCCTGGATAAAATTCTGTAGATCATTTAGAAACGGCTAGGGCTAGGTGCTGTGTGTCCATCAAAGCACTATTTACGCAGGTTTGTTGTATTGGCTGTCACAGAAAAGTGCCATGAAACCAGCTGCTCGCTCACATCCCTTGAACATATATTATGGTGAGGCTACCAAAAATATATATATATAAAATAATATGCCTCTGCCCGTGCCACTAGGTATAACGGGCTTAAACCAATAGTAAGAACAGTGCGCGCAAAGGCTACATGGGGGTGAGCACTCGTAATGAGAGCGCATTGTGTCCTCTAAGACGACCGTCACCGCTGTCATATGGTGCATTTTTGATTGTGCAAGTTTCGGTCAAGGGCAGTAAAAATTGCTTTCTGCGACTAGAAGCTTGGCGCAAATATTTTAGCAAGCTGTATTTCACATCTATCTGTCACATTTTTAATTTACACTTTGTACATTTACGCAATAATTTAAACGATACCAAGCTACTAATTAATCATCAATAAAGCTCAGAATAATAAGAAGAAAACTGCGGACAGGGCCCCCACTCAACAGTTTTAAATTCGTTTCACTAGGGTGGGACGCATCTTCCTTTTTAAAAGCTAGTGAGCATTTCACCCCAGAAGAGCCGAGCACCAGGCCAGGGGAAAGCTTGCACCCATTGAAAAACCGGTGGGCAACCGGCGGCACCAGAGACCGAACCCGCTACCTTCCGAATGCGAGGCGGATGCTCTACCACAAGACCACCACTTCGGTCTCATTTCGTCTCACTTCGTCTCATTCAACTGGGTCAGCTGGTGTCTAGGAACAACTGAGGATTGACAGTTGTAATACCGCCTCAAACGAACTGTTTTACCTACATTATTTGTTGCATAAATTAAAGCATTTAATATATGTGGCAACCTTCAAGTTGCTTTACATATTATGGTATAATAGATCTCATGCCGCAGGTGACATCCACTTTAACGTGTGCCTACTGGGATGATTGAAATTCCCGCTGAGGTCATGCCACTATCAATCATTCATGATTTTTCACTCAGGATATGCCGACTACGAATTTTCAGCGTAAGGTGGTCCCTACGCTATCCTCTAAAACAATGCACTGGTTAGAATTTGGCTTTTTTTTTTTTTGTGGCCGGCAAGCCGACAACAGCGCTGTTCACCGCATCACGTCTTATGTGGATAATAGCTTACAAAGTTCCACCTTTCTAGAAACTGTACGCGCTGTGGGCTCTTTCTAAGGACAATGCGGCACGATCGAATAACTGGATAACTGGCATTAGATATAACACATAGCAGAACAATGACCTACGATCGCGAACATGATTCGAACCCACGGAAATGCTAACCGGTAAGCTTCCTGGTTGGTTGGTTGGTTTGTGGGGTTTAATGTCCCAAAGCAACTCAGGCTATGAGAGACGCCGTAGTGGAGGACTCTGGAAATTTTGACCACCTGGGGTTCTTTAACGTGCACTGACATCGCACAGCACACGGGCGCCTTGCTTTTCGCCTACATCGAGAAGCTGCCGCCGAGACCGGGATTCGATCCCGCGTCCTTGAAAACAGTAGTCGAGCGTCGTAACCACTGCGCCACCCCGGCGGGGCGGTAAGCTTCCTAGCTCGGTCTCTTCACTAGAAAAAATTACAGGATTGCGCTTAGCTTAACTTCGGAGATTATTGACGGAAGCCTGTCCTCCTCCTTCTCTACTTCCTCTATGCTGTGTGTCTATGCACTCGTTATAATTTCATTACTTTCTTTTCTTTGGAGTTCTCATCAGAACGTATCGCGGTGTCTTTACCGGGGAAATTATGTTGACATCAGAACCTACTGCGAAGTATCGCTGGCACTTCTCGCGGAATCTCGGAGAACCTCGCTGATACCTCTCGCAGACGCGAGACACTCACCATGAGCATGGAAAGGCTTTCGCCTAAAGACGCCTTCGTCGAAAACTGACACCGCACGTGGTTAAGAGCCACTTTTTTGCGCACGCGTCGCCGCCTTTATGAAGTGCCATTCGCGGGCAAGTCAGTTCCAAAAGAAAACCGCGCAGGCATTTGCATGTGCAATCGAAAATTTCAACGTTCGGTTGTATCCGCTGGAGCAGCTGCGCCGCACCCCAGGCGCTTACGACTTTAGTGACTGTTCTATGTTGTTGTCGTTGGAAAGACAGGAATAGAGAAGAAAGTCTGCCGTCAGCGCTCCAAGACTAGGTCTGGTGAGACTTTTACCACTCCACACATTTCCGCGTAAAATACCAAATAAGTGGACGCTGAGTCATCCGCAAAGCAGATAAGGTTAGGTTTACGATTCTTCTCCTCTGTTCAAAATATCGGCAAGCACTTTGCTCCAGTGCGGTGCGTAACAACACTCCATTTTCGAGTTTCACGAATAACTAATTTCGCTTAACAGTTCACAAGTAGGCTGAGGTCTCGTTTTTGCAAGAGCACGGAAAGTTCGGTTGCTCAAGTTACACCTTTATTATTATAATTACGATCATCTATCAACGTTGGGCCGTGTGCCCCTACAACTCTAAATAATATGAATAGATTGGCATTCGAAAGAAATCATAAAATTATTAGAACCCTAGATGGGCCAAACCAAAGCTCGTACATTTTTTATTAACCTATTATATTATGGCTCAAAGATGCAGAGAAGGAGATAGGCTTGGCCACCAGTGCCTTGGAGCGGTTATGACTGAAGGCCTCTGTTCCTGCGCTCTAATTCTGCAGCTTCCAATAGCTTCTTTCTCCCATCCGGAGATAATGTCCCTCCGTATCATTGCTTGCCTACTTGTATTGTTTTTCCGCTGTGAAGGTGACTGTCAAGGACCACTGCCTGCATATAATGAAGAGATGTATCACTAATACCTATCGCTCGCAAATAATATAGTATTTGTTTCTCAAGCAGTGCTCCAGGTTTCAGCCTTGAACCACACTCTCACTCAGTCTGTTCTAGATGAAACGGTTTAATCTGCCTGCTGTGCTGATCATTCTGATTCCGTGACCTGTTTTTGTCTCTGCTTTTTTTTGTGCCTGCTCAATGTATAGCAATGTAGCTATAATTGAAGTTCTGAACTAAGTCCCGTAGTCGTTCGCGATGTTTTCAAAAAGGTGACCCGCACCCACAATGAAGTTGGCTATTTTCAAGAGATTCGATCCTCAATCAGGTATTCATGGTGTGGAATGCTGTCAAGTATGTCGTCACACTTGGCCAGGTCGCAACTGCTCAATGCACGTGCGCCGATTATTGATCGCTGAAGGAAAGAAATGGCTGCATATTTTAGGTATGCAACACTTGTGCTATTTGTAGGTGTTTATGGTGTGAAAATATCAGCGTCTCGAATGAAACCCCACTACCGTCAGCCGTATTCGGAAGAGCTAGTCTTGTGTTAGAAGAGGCAGCCACTTAGCACGCTAGACGTTTGCGATGCTGATTGTGCCCTTCATTACAACCTGCTTCATACTGCCAGACGTGCTGATGGGAAGCATCTCACTGCTATTGTACCTGTTCTCTGTACACGTTGTGTGAAGAACCATGAATAGATCGCTATACGGTTGAGAGGTTAGGCTGTTATATGGTATAAGTATTTGCGCCTTCATGCGCCGGGATTCAATATATATAAAGATGATTATAGGTTAATTACCCAAAACTGTACTTTTGGCATGGGGTGGAGCAATAAACATGGGTAAACTTACTTTGCAGGACGCGATATTTACTAAAACTATATAAGCTCACTGCAAGGCTGAGAGGAGTGCAAAAACGCAAAAGGGTCTTCACTCTGTATGAGGTTATGTAATTTGAACGCATTGAAGGAGGAACTGCGTCGTAAAAGTGGACGGCAAAGTACTTGCCGAGTTACCGAGATGTAAAGATGACGTCGATGATGATCAGGTTTTCTGTTTAGTTTTTTTTATTTCTGCGGGGAACAATTGCTATTGATGATTGTGAAAGCCCCGCTAATTACCTTCTGCTCCGCTGTCCAGACTAAAGCAGGACATTCATTACTTGAAGAAAGTGCAGCTGGGTTTGCAAGCTGAAAGTCCGCAACTTGCCTTTCTTTTTTTTTTATTTACCAGTGCCTTCGATCATCTGCTTCTGCTGAGGCACCAGAGACATTGTTGTACAAAATAGTTAAAATATTCCGAATGTGATTTTTCGCAATTCTTATTAGAGTGTAGAACAGGTATAGCTCGCAGATATTCGCGCTTTATTATATCAATCCCACAAATACACTGATAAAGCATATCAGCAAAATGCACAACCAAGTCAATACTGACCAACATATGTAGGCTACCAAAGCGCACATGTCAGGTAAATTGCACATCCAGACGGGAGCTCACTTGTGAAAGTAATTGGGGAAAGAATTTAGTCTGACAGCGACGGTATAAAGTCCTCGCTGTTGCACAATGCGCAGTCCTCCGCATGCCGCGAGCTCAATTTCAGAAGCGCCGAGTATTTTGGAAAAAATGAAATCCGTGCCAGAACGGCACAACGAGACGTACCGCTGGCAGCACGTGGAAGGATAAAACAGCGGAGTGACACAACTGGGAAGCATCCTACCAAATAACAATGAATCAGAAGCAACTTGCATATAAGACGAGAACTTCGCAGCCGCATATTTTCACAAAGGCGACCTAACTTCGTACACTTCTAGAGAGAACCATCGCAGACAGCGTGACGGCAGCGATAAGAAACTGCTTCGTTGTCTGCTCCGCAACCTAGCAAGGCCTGCAAATTCTCACCAATATCGATGCAACATTAAAAGGAAACGCAACGAGAGTGTTGCAAAATTTAAAAAATGACGTGTTTTATTAAAATAACTTACTTTTTTCATAAAACAAGGGAAGAAATTATTTATTATTTTTGTCTTGGGTACACAGGTATTTATTTTAGTTTTATAATTCCTTTTTTTTTTCATTGTTTGGTTCATAAACCCATGGCTGTGATGCAGTCGCGCTAATCCTCTGTTCGAAAGTACACTCGTAGGCCGAGCCTTCGCCACGAGTATACTTTCGCCATGTGTACCGTTCTAAAGAGAAACCGCCGCAATGCGATGATAACAAATTTAGGTGGAGACGACACCGAAAGCGAAAAAAACCACAACTGCTACCATGAAGCAAAATCGCGCGTCTTTTCTGAATGTGAACATTAGAAACACGAAGCGCGAAATCTGCCGCGCTTTGTTTCTTAATGTTGCTTTAACCGCGCCAGACCACGTTCGGAGCCTCACGATGATAAAGTGTCGGCAGAAAGGAATAAAACAGGAAACGCATGGAGATTTTCTCGTGCCAAAAATTCAGGTATTTCATCGAACAAAACAAAACATTCGCTGACTAGCAAGGGACGCCGAGAGCAAGCCGTAGAGAAAGATATGCAAGGTCGAACAGTCGTTTTTTCTACTCGTTGACCGCCAGCCAGAGAAATCTCATGCACCCTGATAGACACGGGGCAGGCGCTCGCTGTCGTCGAACTGGGCAATGTCACAGAGGATCAATTATGTGCAACTGTGCAGAAGTAAGACGTTACTTAAAAGAATCTTGGAAGTGAAGTTAAGAGCGAATTGAGTGGCTGCGAGAGCGACGAATGCGGCGATACTTAAAAAGTAGGCAGTGGTCCACAGGACAAGCGATCGAGCAGCGTTATGAGGTAAGCGAACATCGAACGAGACATTCCAGTAAGGGAGGCTTGACAAGGCTCCGCGAAAAGTTTTTTGTCACGCTGTGTGTGCTGCCGAACTCTCGGTGCAGCAGGCATGATGAGGACCTTATATGGTCCAGGGGCCGCAAACAATTTACATACGATGCTTCGCTGTGTATATTGATGTGGGAGGTATTACGCGCGTGTGTCAGCGGATGGTAGAGAACCCCGGGCCATATGTGGGCTACGCACCTTTGGCTTAACTTTCATGTACAAAATTCAAGGTTAGGCGTAAGTTTGTTTCGCAGCTCAAGTCGCAAATTATACGTGTATGTGTCACAGAAAAGTTCACATTTGTGTTTCGTGTTGGCGTGACCTAGCAAAGGTGACGTCAGTGGAATCATAAAAAATGCTATTAATTACTAGCATTTCCATTCTAATTGATAGATCAATCATTGTTTCCAAATTCGGATATTCACAATATATGTTAGCAATATATGCTCGCCTGCACAATTATCTGTGCGCTGCATTGTGTAATGATTCAACTGAAGCAGATATCCCATTTCCATTCAAGATTTAGTAACGTCATAATCATGAGAGCTTGACGCGAAAACAGCAAGTGGGCCTTTTGTAGAAAGAAGGAAGCGGCTCTATCGTCAGCGATAGGCATCGCCACTCGCCACAAGCACAAGCTAACCACTGCGTGCCTCATGCAGCCAGTGGTAAAGTACCGTCGTTCGTTAATGGACCGGTCGCTTACCATGAGCGCCTCAAAGCTGTGGTTTCATCAGCCAGCAAAAGTGAGCAATGCCTGAATGTCCAATGGATCTGAAATGCCAATTCGTTTATGGATTATTATAGATCAGGTACATATATCACGGGCGTATTAGGCCATAAAACCAACCCTATAGGGTCTCACAAGGAAAACTAAGACGGTTAAATATAAATTAGAGCAAATATCAAACCACCACATCTATTTTTCATCTGTATGTTTTTGATATTAAGGGAGATTCTGTTCTGGTTCTGCTCCACATTCCTACTCTTCTTTTATTGCCCAGGCTGGTGTAATATCTTTGTACATTTGTTTGCGCCTAGCCTTATTTTCTTCGCCAAATGGGAATACATTTGGTTCATTATACGGATGCGAGGCCGTCACATTGGAAAAAGCATTAAGGGCTCTAGACAATTCTCGGAAACCTAGTAGAAAGATTGCAGATAAATTACTCAAACAAATCGCTTAGTCTTAATGAACAAAGCTTTCACTAAAAAGCAGTAAGGACCAAAACGTTTTGTTGCATATATATCCGAATTATTCAACTCTCTTTTAATGCAGGAATGTTTGGCAGTGCTTTGCCACCATATTCTCTTAAAGTTAGACTGTGTTTAATGAGAAATAAATACATTGCTTGATTTAGGTTCGGTGTCAACGCAAGCGGGAAGTGTTCTCAGGAAAAACAGCAGCTTTTTCGTCCGAATGCCTCTTCAAGGATTCATTTTTGAAGAATGATTGCCTTGTGCAGGGCTGAAAGCAAAGCTTTAATCCGGATGGTTGCGGCTGCCGGTGCTGTAGTGAGGGGTGTTCATACTTCTGGAAGTTTTTCACCTCGCCTAATAAAAAATAAAATAGCTGGGGCTATTGGAAAGTTTCTGCTACCTGCAGCTCTTCTCGGCTTTTCAGGTGTTGTAACCTGCGCCTTTTATTTTGTCTCGTGTGGTAATTTTTTGCTTTGTAGTTTGCCCATTTTCCGCTTAATTTGTAGCCGCCACAATGCCTGTCATTAGGGAAATAGTTTTGTCAACCTAAAAGAAAATGCCTCTGATTCTGGTGCGCATGCATGGCACCTAAGCATACGCTCCATATGCGTTGAATTGAGGAGAAATGGTGTGCAGAGTAGGAGAGTAGCAGAAAGCGGAAAAGCAAGCCCGCAAACTTCGGCAGTAAGAGCCTTCATCAGATGAGCCCATTGGTGCTCGAATGACATCGCGGCATCGCCGGCACCGCAAAAGTGTGCCATTTTTTTAGAGGGTAAATTATTTAAAAGCTTCCAACAAAAAAGGCTCCAACGTCGCAAAAATACGATACCTTCTTTAAAGTTATTTTTTTAGACTAAAGGCTGCATTGTTGGCCAAGGCAGGCAACATGCAAGAGGTGTATTGGCTAAATTGAAAAATTAAAGAAACGCGTGCATTTTTTTTTTGTTTTTAGCGAGATGTTTTATTTGCAGGTTTGAAGCTCGGAGGCAACCAGGAGGACTCGCTGGTTGCCTCCGCGTCGTTACCGTTGCATATGCGCGGTCGTTTCGTTCGCAATCTGAACACACTGCGACGGGTAGGCGGAGTCGCTGCCTCTGTATTAGCTGTGAATCCGCAATCAGGCTGACATATGCCCCCTCGTAAAGCGTGCTGCAAATTTTAATAAATTTTGCCCCTTGGTTGTTGTATTTTTGAGAGGACGATCTCAAACTCGACCTACAGAACCAATATTCGATAAAAAATAAAATAGGAAAAGTTCATAACGCATTTTGTTTAATTAACGGAATAGTTTATGCATTAGGGCCCTTACCATGTGCCTGCTGCTAGCTGCCCCCCCCCCCCCCCGTTCTTTCCATAGAGCCTCAGGGCTGTTTCTGTTTTTCATTTTCTTTCCTTTGAATATGGTGTGCCGCTTATAGGAGTGAGGTGCAGTGACGCACCACCGAACTCTGCGAGTTCAAAAAACCTTAAGGCTACGATTGACTAATCCAAAGCCGTCGACTATGCCATATTTTTGCTAATTGCTCTGAAACTTCCATACTTATCTCTTCTCCCATCGTGCGGTTGAAGTGGAGAAGCGCACGTTTTTCACATGGGGATGGATTCAGTTTTACAAACATTTCAGGGCATGCTTGCCAAGAATTTAAAGCAGATCGGTCAAGTAAACAATGGCTAATTGGTAGCAGAACACTTAGTTACATGAATGAATGCAAATAAACGGTGAACAGGTTGAGCTCACTGATTTAAATTTAATGTGAATGTGTTAAACGGAAACTCACCCCCCAAAATGGCCGAAAATGTGGCTGCCAGCAAAGAATCGGTGAAGCTGGTTGTGAGTCAAGGCCAACGTCAATATATAGGTTGTTCCGCGTAACTTGAGGCAAGCTTTGCAAAGTGAAAAGCAATTTGGAAGACAGTGGAACCGCAAGCATATTGACGATACTAGTCTAAACTTGATAGGCCGCTTTTATCTTTCCCTTAGCTCCTTAATTATGTTTGATTCCTTATTCCTTGTCGACCCAAAATGTGATAAGTATATTTATAGAGAACTTGCAGAACGTCTCAATAGATTGTTTCGTACACGATTATTATCAAGCGTTTTTTTTTCTGCAACCCGGATAAAGCCCGCGAAGACTGAAAAAAAAAAAATAATGACGGGGCACTTACGCACCGCGAAATGGACGGAATAGTTGATTTCCCAAAATAGCTCATTGTTTCTTAGGGCTTCTGGTAGACCGCAGTCTATCATAAAGCCCGCATTGCACCCTATTGAGAAAAAAAAAAAAAGTTACGGTTAAGCTTGGTGCTGAGTTTGCACTTTCACTGAGTTTTAGCGTGTGTTCAGCTTACCGATCAGTCTTGTAATCACTTTATCCTCCTCGTCCTATTCCTCAATTTCCTTCGGCTACTGTTGCTGTTGTTTAACGGCAGCCATAGCACGTCGTTGAGCTTCCTGGCGACGTGTTTTCGCTAGACATTCTTCTCGTTCTGGGAAGATTCAGTCTTCCAGGCCTCTCTCGCAGCCGCTCTGAGAAAGCGTCTTGTCGTGACGGTACATCGCGCGCCCCTGGTCGAATACACAACGAACATTTCAGTGAACGCTTTAAAATTCACCGCCGTTTTATAGTTCGTCTACTGGAAAGGAAAGGCGCAGTATCTGTCGCTCGCAGAATCCCGCTATCATTCTCACTGAAGAGCATTTCACGTTGGGGAGCGAGGCGCAGTTGCAAAGCGCTGGGCTGGGGATCCAAGGGATTGAGGTTCGATTCCTTGGTGGAAGACAATGTTTCATATTTTTTTGAAGAGGCGATTGGTCATGAGAATCCTGGTTGGTCGCTTCGAATTTGGCGGCTCTCGTGCATGCGCATAACGGGCGGCGCCCGCATACACGAAACTCAGCTCTGACCCGCGTAGTGTAGCTTTACGCTACAAATGCTAACAACCATCGCTCATTTACTCCACTTTCATCGCGGAAAATTATGAGGTTCGTCGATACAGTAAATGCCGCAGTTGTACAGAGCACGGATTTTAGGATTCCTGCGGTAAAGTACGCGCATACTTTCAAACACGTGCAAGACTAATTTGCGTCCCCTCCTGACAGTCCAGGTTCAGGCCCTTCGCACATTCCTGGGCTTGCCTCGGTGCGCATCAACATTACCAAAGTATCGCACTCGCCAAAGACCACCTGTTTTCGACATATATTGTGCTAGACTCCTTACGAATGCACATGCGACATCACCTTACGCAGATGCCTCAGCAGAGACCGCATTCTGCATTTGCAAACGTCATGGCAACGCACCAGTCATCCACCCCAAAACAGTTCACTCCCGCAGCACTACCTCTTTCAGCACTTTGGTGTCCGCGGCTCCCATGTGTGTGCCTTCCTATTCCGGGTATATCGAAGAAATCGAATTTATTGACGATAGCTCTTCATAAAATGACATTGGTCATGCCACGCAATGACTATTGCAACCCTCCTTACAGATGGCTCGGTAACCGTTACTAGCTCTGCCTACGCCGTCGTCATTACTGACAGACAAGCAAACATTTCCCAATTAATTTCGCATACTACTGTTTCTACTGGAGCATAATTGGCGGCACTTCGTGCTGCTGTAAAGTATATTTGTGAACAAAATAAAAAAATGGGCTTTTCTGCGATTCTAAACCTGCCCTACAATATCTTCAATCGGTCTTGAGCCATGGCGACCATGAGCAATTTGTAGCTTAACTACGATGGTACGAATGCACCACTAGGCATTACAAGACGGGAACGAAATCATCTACCAGTGGCTATACGGCCATATTGGAATTGTTGCCATTGATTTAGCGGACGATGCTGCTCGATCGGCTCACGATAGAGCCTACGTTGTCCAGATACCATTGACAAGAGCCGACGCAGCAAGGCACCTTTGACTGCTCGCCCAAAACGTGACTAGTCAAGCATGGACTACACATGGAGACCGGATATCCCTCTCGCACCACATTGATCAATTACGTCAACTGCAGAGGTCAATCAGAATCCCCGCTGTTATGCTACAGCGTTGTGCCGCCTATGGCTAATAGTTTAATTTACGAACGCCTATTCTCATTTCATCGGAATGGCTGACTCTCCGACTTGTGAACAGTGCGAGCGTGGTGAAACGATTGTGCATATGCTTTGTGACTGCCCTCAGTTTCAGCGTGAGCATGCTTTCCTAGCTGCTACACTCCGCCGCTTAGACTCTCGCGCTCTTACTTAAGCTAAGGTTCTGGCCCTTGGACGACAGTTTTATCACAAAGGAAACCAGTGAACGTGCTCCTTAAGTTCTTAAAAGACTCAAGGTTGGGTTCTAGACTTAAGTGTATTCTCAGTACCCCCTTTCACTATAGATTTGTAGACATGTGACAGACTCCTTACCTTGGTACTCTTTCTTTCTTTTTTCTCCCTTTGTTTCCTTCTCCTACGTGTAGGGTAGCTTCTGGACATCGCCTAGTTAACCTTCCTGCTTTTTTGTTCTACTATTTCGCTCTCTCCCTCTCCCTCTCTTCCATCATACTCGGCGTGCTAGGTGTGCCACCTTTCAGCGTCTGCTCAAGCATCACTACATATGAAGTACAGCTATATGCAAAGCCTGCTCAGCAGAATTATTTTACTCACTTCTCCGTCCTCTTCTTACGAAAAACTGTGTCCTCATTGCGTGAGCCAAATATTCAGGAATGTTTTCCTTTCTTTTATTTTAAGGAGAGGAAAAACGTTTAGTGCGGATCTGCTAGATGTGTCAATATATTAGTGCGTCATTTGCGGCTATAAGTAGTGCCTGGTAAGAGTGAGTTAAAGGAAAATACGCATGTCTTCAGCGGGAGTGAATGGTTAATTTTTTTGTGGGAAAAAGATTTTTCCTGGCGGTGAAGAGCAGTGGTAGAGAAAACAAAGCTTTCGAGGCGACAATCATTCTGGGGCAAATATGACGACCAGTAATTCTTCAGCAGTTGTTGATGTTAAGCTTTGAACACGAAATGGGAAAAGTTTCAGAACACGGCCTTAAATTGAAGGTATCGAGTTTGAACAACTCGCGTGTGCAATACTTTTTTTGGTCGGTGCTCACCCATAGTGCATGATCGCTCATTCGTGATACAGCCCAGTTCACCGACCCTATTTCCCAACACTACTAGCAGATAATACGTCTACTCTGCGACTTATGGCGGTAAGCCGCTCGATCCGATTATTACTCGGACGCGCGTTATCTAAATGCTCGGGAAGAACTCCAGGTGTGAACGAGAACACTGGAACGTGGCTACGTTTCTTCTAGAAATAGCAGCTGCGAAAGTAAGGGTATCAGAACACGAACGCAGGCACGCGACTGCGGGCTAACAAGTTTCTGGGTAGGAGTGAAACGTTATCTGCCGAATCTGTGAATGCGAGCAGAATTCGATACTCCATGCTTAATTAGCTTTGGGAAGGAAAATCTCTTTGTTTTGTTTTTGTTGCAACAAAATGAGCCCTTAATAGTCGCAAATAAATCCAGCGCACCTTTTCGCATTTGATACATTTCTTAATTTAAAAATGGTGAATCGGCTGAGGGCGTACTGGCACTTGAAGGCATTTAATTACAACGCTATAGTTAGAAAAAAATTTTGGGGCGCTAATTCTTTGCTGTATAACCACTACGGTTGTGTGGTTGGTGTTCCTGCAAAGTTTTGCTGTAATCATTTACAGCTTAGCATGTTTTGTATCAATACAATTTTGCCGTTCTTCCTAATTTTATTAAGTCATCCCAAAACCTTAGTAACCTACCTCAAATTATGGCATTGATTACCCAACCGTTACATATTGTCTGTAAGAGGCGCATAACGTTCTCCGAACCATCGCTCTCTCGCCATCGCTGCGCCCGCTCTTTTTCCTTACTGTCATGTACCCCTCCCTAGTCCCGGTTGTGAATTATGTCAAAATTCAGGCAATCATTTCGGCTTCTTCGGCTGCGCGTCTATTGCCACAAAACCTTATATGTACTAAACTTTTAATGTCAGCTTACTCTTTTATAGCATTCACGCGTAGTGGAGAGGAGCTGTTCAACCGAATTTTGAAGAGCAAGCGATTTTTAGCGTGGAGAAGACTGCTATTCCGTAAATGCCGTCGGTGGCAATTAGGCTGCCTAAACACTTTTCGATCCCAAACTCCAAGCGAAAACCGAAGTGCAGTGCACAAGAGCGACACTTATTTTGGTCGTTTAAACCTGGGAGCTTGTGAAAGCGCTGATATCTGCAAACTGAGTGTTCCTTTGCGTTGTTGCAAGAATCCAAAACCCACGGCATTTTCAGCTCTAGCGCGTGCAGGACTTGAAAGAGCAGGCTGTTCCGTGTATGCTCACTCCAGTGACGCGTACGATGGGTTGCCTCGAATTGTTTTGCTCATACAAAACAAAGTATACAAGCGTACTCGAAATATCACACCCACTTCATACCAATATTAAGGCGTTCGTAACCAGTACGTAAAATAATGAGCGCTTCAACAAGTCCTTTATTTTCAAAATGTAATATGCTTTATACTTTGCCTTTTTATATATTATTGCGCATGCCTCCATGCATCCGCAGAAAGAATTTTATTAAAAAATGCATCCTAGTAATCGAGTGTTACTTAGAGGAGTTTGATTAGCTTCGCTTGATTTGATTTGTGGGGTTTCACGCCCCAAATGGACTAAGGCTGAGAGAGAGCCGCATAGTGGAGGGATCCTGAAATTTAGACCCCCAGGAGTTCTTTAACGTGCAATGACATCGCACAACACACGGGTGTCTTGTATTTCGCTTTCATCGAAAAGCTGCCGCCGCAACCCGGATTCAATCCCGCATCCTTGGGCACAGGAGTTGAGTGCCCTAACCAGTACACAATCAAGGCTTTACTGCTTTACTGCTGAAGCGCTTACCGTCTCGCAGCTGCAAATGGTATTTCCGGATGCTGTTTTGGTAAGCCCTGTTTCCTTGGGATTAATTCCCATAATCTAGGTTTTGCGGAATCTGGGCTGGAAGAGCCGAGAATACTTTCGCGCGCTTTAAGAAGTTTTGCGTAATTATTGCTGTAGGGAATGCTAAGGACAAAGTTAAACTTCTGAAGCTATCATTTTGCAGCTCATAGAATGAGCTATGCACAAATGGGAGATTATTTTTAATAATCCGGCGGCAAGTTTTAGGTAAATTTTCTAGCGGACCAAATTTTCCAGTCCAGCGGACCAAATTATACCCCTGTCACACTGCTCATGTAATGCCATTCGCAGCGAATGACATTTTGTTGTAATGATGTTTTTTTCGCTGATACACGGGCATAGTTAATGGGATTCGAAGCTAAAGATATTCACCCAGTGAATGAGTTTGCCAAACTCATGCACGCGCGACTTGTGTTATCTCGAGGCCAGTGGCTTGATGGATTTATCAAAAATGATGAGTTAAAATAAAATACATTGCACAATTCTCTATTAATTGATTTAAGAAAGTCTTGAATTGTCCTTTGAAGTAATCCCACATCACATTAGTAAAAAAATATTTGCACAACTATACTCTTCTTCCCAGTCGCCATTGTCTACTATACTACCTGTCCGCTATATTTATCCGTCAGCAAAGCCTGCGAAGCGTGTGTAAGCGATCGATCAGTTCTGCGATAAGCTTTTTGTTCTCTGCCATTTACAGCAATCACCATGGAAGACAGCTGTGCAAGTAGCGTGCTTGGTGCACCATCGCAAACGCACAAGACAATGGACGGATGATGAGATGCGCTCTGATAAAAATACAGGAGGCCCATTTGAGTGAACTGCGCCGAGCGAAACAAAACATGAAGGCTTATATGGCGATTGCCGAGTGCCTACGAGCAGAAGGCATAGACAAGACCGTGAATGAGATTACGTGAAAAACCGAGAACCTTGAAAACAGGTACCGGTAAGTGATTCCTTTCATTTTGCCGTACAAATTTCTGGTGATTGACCGCGTAAGCGCTGTTTTTCTGACGCGAAGGTGTACACATGCTGCGTCGCACAATGGAAGCGGAGTGTACAACGATGGACGCTCATGATTTTTTTTTTCGCGTTCCAAATCTTCGTGCATGCTGTGCAGCTTGTGCTGGAGTGCCGCGTTTTAAAAACCGTGCCGAAAACAACCAGCCTGCAGCGCTTTCCCGTTCACCAGATGTGATAAGTACACATCGGCACATTGAATCTGCATTCCTTACAGCTGTGTTTGCAAACGCCTAATGCATTTGTGTGTAATTGGTACCTTAACTACCGTTTGATTTTCTGGCACTTTTTTAAAGATATCTTTGCTATTGGTTTCAGATGCCAAACATTTCTGCATGCCCCCTGCCAGGTATTTGAAACGCTGGAAACATTTCATTGCTGTTTTGCCCAGAAGCACCGAGAAGCCGAAATATAGTCTAAAATTTCGCTTCTTTGAACATATTGGAAGAAGTAGCAACGTGTAAATATCCAAAACGTAAAGCTCCTGCAATAATGGCATATCTTCCACACAGGATGCTCACCCGGTAGACAACTTGACAGGCTGGAATAACCTGGCGATTTTATAACGACATCACAAGGTTTCTCGGCACGCTGCAGGCTAATGATTGTATCCTTGCCGAAGAAACCATGGGTGGCAATAGTGCCACTGTTGAAATGATGAGTACACCTTATAGCTCAGTGTAGCGCTCTTAGTGTGAACTGAGCGTGAGAAAACATTTTCCGTTCTCTGTCATTTATCAGGAAGCAGATGTATTGATCTTTTATGGCATCACACACTGTAAGCATGGCATATTTATTGATTCATTACCAACACGAACTCTTGCGGGTGAGTAATGTAGACATAAATCCAACTGGGCATAAACAATGTCAGTCACCACAAAATGCTCGTGCTCTATAGGATATTTGTGAAAGCTGCATGTAAAAAGCAGTTTTCACCACTTTCACAGCAAACCAAGAGAGAGCTTGGGAAGCTTTTGTCGGAGAGTCTTGTAGCAAATATATTCGCATGCTGCATATGTTTTCCTTTTTTAGATAATTGCTAGAATGCAGCACCACAGTGCTGCAGCACCAGGCGATGAAGATGACTTTGTGGCTGATGCCGCTCTCTCAAAAACTCCGGTGGACACGTTCGGAACTGCTCCGTCTCCACCCCGAAGGTGGAGAGGGCGGGGTTCAGCCACAAGTACTAGTACCCATCCGCCAAGCATTCAGGCCGGGCAGGCATTCGAAACAAAAATCGATTCTGGCAGACCTCGTAAACACAAACAGAGAGCTATGCTCAGAAGTTGGAGCAAGCCATAGAGAAGCACTTGAACTTCGGTGAGAGGACCTGGATATTCTCCGGGACACAGCAGCAACAGCAAAACGCCTGACTAAGGTGCTGTTGAAATAAATCGAAAAACAAAGAATGTGGTTTAACTGGGATCGCTGTTCCCGTTTCCAGAAATATTCTGAGTGCATTCCTCATATCCTGGCAGCGGTGCGCGAACGGCAGTTTGGCAGCGGTGCGCGAACGAAAAGCAAGCCTCTTATCCCTTCTGCTTTTTGCAGTGTTAAACGCCTATACTTCACGACACGTGCTGGAGCTGCCTTGGACTGCGACGGCTAAACCTGTCTGCCTGGTCACAGCAGATCATCGGCGATTCCGGTGCTTAATCTGCGTCCAATCGCCGTGGGACAACTGTATTCCGCTGCCTTTAAAACGGACAGCATTCCTGGGACTGCAGTAGTTTGGCAGCGGTGCGCGAACGAAAAGCAAGCCTCTTATCCCTTCTGCTTTTTGCAGTGTTAAACGCCTATACTTCACGACACGTGCTGGAGCTGCCTTGGACTGCGACGGCTAAACCTGTCTGCCTGGTCACAGCAGATCGGCGATTCCGGTGCTTAATCTGCGTCCAATCGCCGTGGGACAACTGTATTCCGCTGCCTTTAAAACGGACAGCATTCCTGGGACTGCAGCAGTTTGGCAGCGGTGCGCGAACGAAAAGCAAGCCTCTTATCCCTTCTGCTTTTTGCAGGTGAGCGACTGAACTTTTTGTTGCTTAGCCCATAGTTTCGTTGCGCACTGCTGCCAAACTTGAATTTTTGTGTAGTGGTTTTTGTCACTCTTGTGCCATGTCGAAAGATAAAGAAATAGCGAAAGCACTGGACGATTTCAAACGTGAAATGAGAGCTGAGCTGCGTTCTGTCAAGGATAGCCTAAAGTTCTGCAGCGACACTTGTGACGAGACGAAAGTTATCAGCTCTGAAATAAAGGCACTAAGAAAAGAGCTTAGCGAGCTGGTAAGCTGCAATGAGAATTTGAGAGCCGAAAACAAACGTTTGGCTCTAAGGGTTAAAGAACTTGAGCAGTATGGTCGCCTAAACAACCTAGAAATCAAGGGTGTAAAGTCAGATGTTGAACCAATTGAAGTGGTAGAGAAAATCGGCGAGTTCATTAATGAAGAAGTTTCTTCCATTGACATTGACACGTGTCATAGAATCCCCACTAGCCGCAAAGATGAAACCAACATCATAGTCCGCTTTGTGAGCCGGGATAAGCGCCAGGCATTTCTTTCCAAGGCCAGAAAGCATGGGCTGTCTAATAAGGAGCTTGGCTTCACAGAAACAGACAGCGGCCGTATCTACGTCAATGAACACTTGACCTATGCCAACAAAAAACTGCTAGGAGCGACCATTGCTCGAAAAAAGGATATCGGCTGGAAATTTGTGTGGACGAATGGCTGCAAGATTTTCGCACGCAGGGATGAATCATCTGACACAATCAAAATCTCTGCAGGATCTGATCTGGCTAAAATGGCTAATTAGGTGTTGACTTATCTGATAGCTGGACTGATATCTCATTAACATGGACAGCCCATTCCATTGCATTCATTGTGATACACGATGCTTTAACAACAAGTTTGCCACTTCCATGGGAAGATTCTCTGGCATACATATTAACGTCCGTAGTATGAAGAACAAACGTGACAGTCTTGATGAGTTCTTTGGGTCATTAAATGTGCAGTTTGATGTGCTTTTCTTTACCGAAACTTGGTTAAAATCTCAAGATGATCATTTGCCATTCATGAACTACCGGCATCATGGGCTCATTCGCCCAAATATGAGAGGTGGTGGTATTGCCTTGTATGTGAAAAACTGTTATCCACAGTCTGTACTAGAAGACATTTCGATGATAGATCCCAATGTCGAGTGTTTAGCTGTGTCACTGTCCGATATCATTGTGGTTGTGATATACAGACCTCCTGCTGGGGAAAAAACTGCATTTTTTAAAGTTTCTTGAAAGTTTACTGCTCTATCTCGCCAATTTCCGGTTGCCTTTTGTAATAATGGGTGATGTTAATATTAATCTAATGCATGATGATTGTAACACACATGAATTCAATAACATTATAGCATCTTATGGTTGTATAAATGCTATATCTATACCAACTAGAGTTACCGTTGATACAGCTTCTCTTTTGGATGTTTGTGTCACAAATACGATGTATCCTCAAACGGAGGCTGGCCTGTTATCTTCTGAAATTAGCGACCACATCCCGATTTTTTGTTTTCTTCCTATGAACCACAATAAAATTGTATCCAAAAGCGCCGAGAAGGTAACTAGGGATATTAGTGAGACAAACCTTTTTAAATTTCGAACACTAATCGAAAACACTAGTTGGGACAATATATATTACATATCTGATGTCAACTTGTCATATACTACATTTCTTGCAAAGTTCACTGAATGTTATAATGCTGCATTTCCTTTAATTCAAGTTAAGCAAAGCTTTCGAAAGTCCAGAAAGCCATGGGTTAATAAGCAGTTATATAAACGAATACAGGTTAAAAATAAAATGTACCATAACTTTGTATGCACTCGTGATGCAAACCTTTTTACTGAGTTCAAGAAATTCCGAAATAAATTAAACAAAGACCTCAAGGCAGCAAAAACGGCTTACTACATAGAACGCTTCTCGAGAATATATAACGACCGCAAGAAAGTTTGGCATAAGATAAACGAATTACTAAACAAGCAGAAGTGCAGAGATAACGCAGAAATTCTTATATCTGATTCCAAGACCAGTGGAACTGATATAGTAAACACCATAAACCACTTTTTCATTGAAGCTGGTAAACCCACTTTTGATCAATCTTTATCAAACCCCTCCATGCGTGACCTCATTGAACCTTTATCTAATTATATTGTGCTGTTGCCTGTGGTTCCACAAGAAGTAGCTCTTTATATTGGTAAAATAAAAAACAATGTTTCCGCCGGCCATGACGGCATCAAAGCCATACCGTTAAAGTATGTATCGGTATCAATTTGCGACGTTCTAGCTTATATTATAAATCTAACTTTCACCAGCGGTATGTTTCCAGATGAACTAAAAATAGCCCGGATGTGCCCAGTATATAAGGGAGGAAATAGAAATGATGTTACGAATTATCGACCAATTTCCGTATTATCTGTATTTTCTAAGGTATTCGAAGGAGCCATTCACAGCAGAATGGAAAAGTTCTTCAGTGCTCATAATATAATTAACCCGTCCCAGTATGGTTTCTTAAAGAATAGATCGACCGAACAAGCCTTACTTGCTGTTAAAGAGAAAGTTATTGACAACATTGAGTCCCGAGCATATACACTTGGTTTGTTCTTGGACCTCCGAAAGGCTTTTGATTGCGTGCAGCATGAAATTCTTTTAGGCAAACTAACTAGATATGGAATACGAGGTACTTCCTTGAGCCTGCTTAGAAGTTACTTGCGCAACAGACCTCAATATGTCAAATGCAATAATTTTGTTTCAGATTTCTTGTGTGTTACTCAAGGTGTGCCGCAGGGATCTATTTTAGGCCCACTTTTATTTTTAGTTTGCATAAATGATGTTTGTAACATACCTGATTCACCTGATTTGGTCATGTATGCTGATGATACGAATATATTTTTCACAGCCCGAACTCTGCCAGATTTAGAAACTACTGTAAATGACTACATGGTAAAATTGCACGCTTGGATGCAGGCAAATCAATTTAGCTTAAACTTGTCCAAGACTAGTTATATTATTTTCAGACCTATCAACGCCCCAATCTATTACTCACTTGATATAAGGTATGCTAACAAACAAATACAGCAGGTAACCACTCAGAAGTTTCTCGGTGTCTGGTTCAATGAACACCTATCCTGGAATACACATATTTCTAAACTTGCCACAGATCTTAGCAGAACTGTTGGCTGTCTCTACAGGACCAGTGACCTTTTACCTGTTTCATTAAAAGTATCTATGTATTATGCTCTATTTTTTTCTAAGTTATCTTATTGTGCACTGGTGTGGGGCACCACAACAAATAGCAATTATCACAAGCTTTTGATTCTGCAAAAAAAGGCACTCCGGGCTATTGAGGGTTATCATGGAAGACTGGGACACTTACCAACATCACCTCTATACCAAAAACATAATCTACTTCAAGCTAACCGAGTCTACACATACCGCTTGTTACAACATATCCATAGCAATAGGCTTTCCTCCGTCTCTCCTAATCGATTTCCTACTAAATACCCTCTCAGACAACACAGAAACCTCGTCCCAAAAACAAGGACAAATTACGGTAAACAGAAGCTTAATTACCAGATTCCAACTATTCTCAAAAACCCATCCCTATGTTCAATGTTCCATCTCTCTAAACGCAGATTTAAAAGAGACATAAAAAAGCAGTTGATACTCTCCGAAGTGGAATAATTGTTTAGTCTGGTTTTGTATTTGACAAATGCAAATTTTCATCATGTTATGTTACTGTACAATTTTTTTTCCTTTCCGTGTTTTGTGTGCCATATGCTGTTGTTTCTTTTTGAGTGTACAGTGTACACTGTTCCTTTTTTTTAGGTTTTACTCCAGTATAATTAATTACCACGTTTGCTGTAATGTTCTGTTATCGTTTGTTTTCCGTGTTGCGCGCCGCTGTGAACTGTATGGGGAACTGTGACCCCTGTCAGGCCTAACCGCCTTTTGTCGCAGTTCCTTCTTTCATTTTTTGAAAGAGAAATAAAGAATATCTGATCTGATCTGGCTTCACTTGTTGAAGCATCAGTGTTTTGTGAGGGCTGCCTATACAGTGCATGGTATATGTGCACTTCCTGCACCCACTGGTCTTCAACATTATCTTTAAGCGTTTCACATATGTTATGCAAAACACAGGACGCCTTGATGACCTGCTTTGCATTGGGTAGTTTGCATTCTATTCTCTTCATGATAAATCTGAAGAGTGCCTTCACTCTACCGAACGCGTTCTCCACAATTCACCTTGACTTCGACAGGTTATAAGTGAAGAGTGCTAGCTTACAACTACTTGGAGCATTCGGTTATGGCTTCAGTAGATGTGGTGTCAGCGGAAACTCCTGGTCACAGAGTATGATTCGTGCTACAGGCCTTCCTTCGATCACTGATACAGAAGAGTTGAAGTGGTCACTCTCCACGTATTTCTCCAATTGCGATCGGCCGTATAAGATATGGGCGTCTTGGCACCTGCCCGGGCTACTCACGTTCAGGTACATGTAACGGTACCGATGGTCCACGATTGCCAGCCGTATGACACTATACATGTGTGCATGAAGTGTGAGGATCTTAAATATACTAAGAGATTTATGTACACTAGTATCTATTTTCATAAAGGGATTTTTAGACCAAGAATTTTGCGACCTAATACCAAGTTCACAACATTTTAGGGTAATCCGGTTTTTTATTAGTATAATTTAAAATTCAAGTAGCCGATATTCACAACTGGCCACACAAGTTATCTGCAAATGCGTGCTGCAATAGGGTGAAGAAAGAAATATGAGACACAGATGCTACCTTTTTTATGTTATTTCCTGTTCAAGAAAAAAAAGGGCCGTGTTCCATTTGGCATATGCACAGCAAACAATGTCCCCAACTGCAATTACACATATCAGTACAGCACCGTGCGGACAAGCCGCATATAACTCAATAACCCAAATCGCTATTTTTTTAAATGAATGGCAATTCCATGCCGCTTGCTAGCTACTATTGATAAGTCTAATAAAGGATAGCTATTTCATATAGTTTAAAGCACAGATTTTTTTTTTGTTCAAACAATTTTTGAGCGTCGCGTTTACCTTTGCCATGCACTGCTATTTACAAATTGAAAGGCAGCATAAAAGAAAACGTATCACAATTTGTTATTATGGTAGTCGGCTTCATCTTCGGAGGGCATATCGCAAAATGTCAGCCGTCTAGTGCGCCGATGGCCTGCGGGAAACCAGTGATGGCGTAGCACTCCCGCGTGTGCTCGGCCATCTCCTATTATCGTGGCATGTGCAGCCAGGTGGCTTAAAGAACTTCCACAACGGCTTGGCAAAACCCTCTGTGCACAATATTGACTGTAGAACGACCGATCCCAAAAAGATGGGTGATCGTTCAGTCCTTGGCGCTCGAACACAAGCGGTATAGACCAAAGGCCACGCGCTTCTCCACAGAAATTGGCTTGCGAATGTTGGTGACTTGACACTCCAAGACGCACTGAAGAATCTCCACTAAGTGCCTGAATTTGGCAGGACAAGCACGGAACGTCTGCTTAAAATGGCATTCACCTAGGTTAGGCAAAGTGTCCTCGAACCAGTTTTCGTTTCTTGGGAAGACCCATCGCTCACGGATTATCCCCGGCGCAGTGGAAGCCCAAACAGCGGCTGACGTGAGAGCATTGGCCAAGAGACGCAGCTCCAAATCTTTTGCCCTCGCGTCACATTCTTCAATAGCAATTTTCAGACCCCTCAGCAGGTGTCGGCTCTTTTTTTTCAGCTCTCGTAAAACAAGCAGTGTCCTTTTATACTGTTACTCACTAGCGATTTCAAAACATTCCACACTGCCGACAATAAGAGGCATGTAGGGCATGTAAGAGAGAAATCCTGAACGGCTTTGAACCTGCCTTGTTTTGGATATGTGAATGGATGTGCTGTCCTCAGTATCGTAAGGCAGAATTGTTTTCAGGGGCCTACAAACTTTTTAAGGCTGTAGTACTAACAAAGAGAACAATATGTGTATGTAAAAACATGAATCGCAATGTTGTTTTTTTATTATAGCATTTCGCCGATGGACATCGTCATCAATTGGAATGTCAGTTTTCGCGTCCGTCTAGGCTGGGAACGCAATTTAGCAATGACATTTTAAGGCTGTATTACTAACAAAGGGAACAATATGTGTATGTAAAAACATGAATCGCAATGTTTTTTTTTTATTATAGCATTTCGCCGATGGACATCGCCATCTATTGGAATGCCAGTTTTCGTGCCCGTCTAGGTTTGGAATGCCATTTAGCAATGGCATTATACGTACTGTGTGACCGCGCTATTAATTGCGACCTCCAGTGGTGCCATCTAGTTCTCTACGCATGAACTACTTAAGCATAAGCATAAGCATTATATGGCTATGTAGACGGGTCTCGCGTGCGCATGACCTTGTTGGCGGTGTAAAATAACTAGTAGATATGTCGGAAAACGGATAGGTACCATCGCATAGAGCGCCAAGCAAACGTGTGCAAGTGATAAAATGATTGATGTGGGTTATTTCAACAGAGACAGTCAATTATTTCCATCAGAAGTCGAAATAGCCAGGTGGGGTAATTTCTACGCCCAAAGGAGGTTACGTGGTACTCGACTTCTGGTAACGTAGGCCTAACTTCCGGCGGCGGAAAATTTGAAATGTTCGAACATGAAAGAGCGGGGAAGTCCGTCATTGAGCGCACAAATGGGCGGGAAGGGTTCATCATCATCATCATCATCAGCCTGATTATACCCACTGCAGGTAGAAGGCCTCTCCCATATTTCTACACTTAACCCGGTTCTGTGCTAGCTGCATCCACTTGACCCCTGCGAACTTCTTAATCTCATGCGCCCACCTAACTTTCTGCCGCCCCCTGCTACGCTTTCCTTCCCTTGGAATCCAGTTTGTTACCCTCAGCGACCATCGGTTATCCTCTCTTCGCACTACATGTGCTGCCCATGTCCATTTCTTCTTCTTAATTTCCACTAGAATGTCGGTAACTTGAGTTATTTCTCTGACCCACTCTGCACGCTTTCTATCTCTTAATGTTACCCCTACCATTCTTCGTTCCATAGCCCTCTGGGTTGTCCTCAACTTAAGTAGAACTCTCTTAGCCTCCACGTTTCAGCCCCATAGGTGAGTACAGGCAAGATGCAACTTTTGTATACTTTCCTCTTGAGCGATACCGGTAAGCTGCTAGTCATAATCTGCGAGTGCTTGCCAAATGCGCTCCATCCCAATCTTATTCTTCTTGTTATTTCCTTTTCATGGTCGGGATCTGCGGTTACTACCTGTCCTAAGTAGACATATTCGCCTACTACTTCCAGTATTTCGCTACCTAATGTAAACTGCTGTTCCTTCCCGAGGCTGTTGAACATTACCTTAGTCTTCTGCTTATTGATTTTCAAGCCTACCTTTCTACTTATTCCGTCTAGGTCATCAATCATTATTTGCAGTTCATCCCCCGAGTTGCTTAGCAAGGCAATGTCATCAGCAAATCTCAGATTACTGAGGTATTCTCCATCTACCCTTATCCCTAACTGCTCCCAATCCAAGTCTTGAATACTTCCTCTAAACAAGCTGTGAATAGTACTGGGGAGATTGTGTCTCCTTGCCTAACACCTTTCTTTATGGGAATTTTGTTACTTTCTTTATGCAGAACTATGGTCGCTGTGCAGCCACTATATATATCTTCCAGCACTTTCACGTACGGCTCGTCTACCCCCTGATTTCGCAATGCCTGCATCACCGCCGAGGTTTCAACTGAGTCAAATGCTTTTTCGTAATCAATGAATGCTATGTATAAGGGCTGGTTATATTCCGAGCATTTTTCTATCACCTGATTGATGGTATGGATATGATCGATAGTAGAGTACCGTTTCCGAAACCCTGCTTGATCCTTTGCTTGATTGCAGTCTAAGGTTGTCCTGATTCTATTAGCGATTACCTTAGTAAATACTTTATACGTAACAGACAGTAAGCTGATTGGTCTGTAATTTTTAAGGTCCTTAGAGTCCCCTTTCTTGTGAATGAGGATAATGTTTGCATTCTTCCATGGTTAAGGTACCGTCGATGACTCCAGGCACTGCGTATACAGGGTGGCCAGTTTTTCTAGCACGATATCCCCCCCCGTCCTTCAGCAAATCTGTAGTTATCTGATCCTCTCCAGCTGATTTCCCCCTTTTCATAGTTTCTAGTGCTTTCTTGACCTCGTCCTTCGTCACTGATGGAACGTCTGACTGTTTTTCCCTACCGCTAATCTCATTACGGTCCTGACTACTTTGGCTACTGTAGAGATCTGTATAGAACTCCTCGGCTACTTTGACTATCTTGTCCATATTAGTGATGACGTTGCCCGCCTTGTCCCTTATCGCATACATCTGGTTTTTGCCTATGCCCAATTTCTTCTTTACCGCTTTAAGGCTTCCCCCGTTCTTTACAGCATGCTCAATTTTCTCCATGTTATACTTCCTTATATCGGCCACCTTGCGCTTATTGATTACCTTTGATATCTCGGCCAATTCGATCTGGTCAGTTGGAATGGAAGCTTTCATACTCTGTAGTTTCTTAATCAAATCTTTCGTCTCCTTAGACAGCTTACCGGTATCTTCTCTAACTATCCTACCGCCTACTTCTACCGCGCACTCAGTAATGATATCTCTGAAATTATTGTTCCTTGCCTCTAGGGTAATGTCGCCATCCTCAGTTAGAGCTGAATACCTATTCTGTAGCGAGATCCTGAACTCTTTTGCCCTCTCCCTCACCGCTAATTTGTTGATGGGTTTCTTTCTTACTAATCTGCTGCGTTCCTTCTTCAGATCTAGGCTAATTCGGGACCTCACCATCCTGTGGTCACTGCATCGCACTTTCCCGGGAAGGGTTAGAAAGTGTGTGAAGATTCGTAACGAGCCAACTGCAGTCTAAGAAATTCCGAGAGCAATGCAGTACCTGTAGTGCAGAAATTCGAAAGCCTGAGCGCAGCTGCTGAACACAGTACATCGCATGGCCCGTGTCGAGCACAGCTAGCGTTCCTTGGAACACATCCAAGTTCACAGGCTTTCTATAATTGGTTTACAGGAAAGGAAAGGCGTGGTGACTGTCACTCGCGGAATGCGGCTATCATCCTCACGGTAGACAAGGAGAATTATGATGTGCGTTTCGGGATCCCGTGCGTGGAGCAGTTGATTAAAACGCTAGGCTTTAGATTAAAGCGGTCGCGATTATCCATCCGAGGGCTGGAGGTTCGACGGCCGGTAGTGACAGAATTTTATTTTTCTGATGACCAGATCAGAGTGATTGACAAGTAAAATTAAGCTGAATCTCACGGACGTATGCACAGACAGAGACGCCGGTGAGTCATGAGCCATTAAAGGCTTTCTCCATAACATTTTCCAGCGAAAGTTTTCTTTCATTCTCCTGTGCGCGGCCCTTAATGCTAATGATTTTGAACGATCGGGGTGCAACGCGTTTTATATGACGTGCCAGTCAATGCGTTGCGTACGCGCTGTTCACTAAACGGTCGGGTCACTCAGACTGTCTTCCAGCATATTCTGTAATATAGAAATAGCAAACAAGTTTCCTGTGTTCAGAAAAGAGCGAATGACAATAGATAGAACATTCGGTTTCAGACAGCAATATATCTATAGTTTTATACAATAGCCTTACTGATTCAAGCATACTGTTATGCGGGTTCTTCCCTGGAAGCTTTAGTATATCTAGCAACGGTGGGAAATTCCGTGCACTTAGTTCCGAGACCACAGTACACGTCAGGTCAGTTCGACCAGCTAATACAGCCTTTATTGTTTGCGCAGGCATTGCGAGACGAAAATCGTGGATTTGTCAGTGGTAGAGGGCACTCGGCTGGTGATGGCAGTGCATTCAGTTGTCGTCAACTGCAGTGACATCTCGAGATAGCATGGCTGAACTGGCAGGTACTGAAAACTAGGGCTTAAATTTTGAGATAAGAGGGTGAGATCGGAATGTAGTTTTTCAGAACCCTTTCATCCCAGGTTCAACCCAGTACCCCTAGAACACACAGGCCCGTATATACGGCTTAATTGTTCAAAAGGGATGCGTCGAGTGATGTTAAACTTAATGGGTCATCTAACGTCTGTATAATAGAGAGTTTGTGGGATTATAGTTCAGTTCAGTTTAGTCGTTCAGTCGTGTCCGACTCTTAGTGACCCTATGGACCATGTCACGCCACGCTTTCCGGTCTCTCACTATCTTCCTAACATCACATAACTTCATCTGCAGTGCCTCGAGGATGCCATCTAACCAACGCGTTCGCTGCCTACCCCTTCTCCGGCGACCCTCAACCTTTCCCAACATCAAATCTTTCTCCAGCGACTCCTCTCTTCTCATCAGATGACCAAAGTAGCTGAGCTTTAACTTTAAAATTTGACCCTCCAATGAGCAGTCAGGGTTTATAGAGGCAGATGTAAAAGTCTACTTATTAGTTGAGTGGCAAAGTGAATTAACGAGGATCTGCAATGACAGTAGTCAGACGGGAGAAATCAACGCTGTTGCGACGTATTGTTAAAGGAACCATGCAACACTATTTGCTAAAACTAGAACACGCGTATGAACGGTAGGCACCTCATCAGTCCTAACCGCAATGCAAGATTATTTAGGCTAGCTTCCGTAATAAAGAACATATCTGCTAACAAAAATGGTGTTCTTCTGTTCTCCCCAACATGAGCGCAAGTGGGTACAAAAGAAATAAAATGAACAAAATAAATTTTGACAAAGCCCCGTCACGCCCCTTCCCGCCTGAGTCATTTTGCACCGCCCAGTGAGTGGGCGCACGCAAATTGCCCAGTTGACATCAACGGGAAGGGACTGCGCGGGGATGCGTGGCCCTAATAGTATGCAAGCAGTCTCCAGTATCACTATTGGAAAATTATTTGTAAATTATATGCTCCATACAGAGCTTTTAAATTTGATTCGAATATTCTCAAAGACCATCACATAGTATGGATTTCTTAGATTTGAGCATTGCAGCATGTAAGAGACCGACGGGCACAACAGATTAGTGCGGGAAGTTGGGGAAAGTATGTGGCTACCAGCCCAGCTCCTCTTTATTCTCGTAGCAGGAGTAGCAGCAAGTGGTGTGCAGATAGGAGCGCGCCGCGAGGCACCTGGTGAAGCACGCAAAGTCATTTAGGATGACGAGCGCTACGAACTGAGTGACAGTCAGTGACATGGTGAACACCAGCTTGCACGCACCGTCTTAACCCCGCAGTCGCTGGCGACACACATTCTCGCGGGCACCCAATGGAATGATGTGACGAGCGCCTAACAATAGCACTGCACTCGTGAGGACCGGCGAGCCGTGGCAGGATCGCTGATCGCTCTTTTCTCCCCTCCCCCCCTTTTTTTGTACACCGGGTTGAGCGCGCTGTCTCAACCTCGCGGATGCAGGTGAGACGCTCGTTCACGCGAGCGCCCAATAGAATGTGGTAGCGAGCATTAACAAAAGCGGTTCACTCGTCAGGACAGCCGAGTTGTGACAGATCCACGGACCACTATTTTCTTTTTTTTAGCAACGGTACTCATTGTCTTGAACGTTGCAACGGCCAGGTGAACGGCCACGTGTACCGCGGAATGTAGGAAGGACGTGATCCTAGGAGTTTTGCTTTTCCTTTTTTTTGCAATGAGAGGGTTTAGTACCCTTAAAGTTGAAGGCAGAGCCGGACATCGGAACCAGCCAATCAGGTTGATGTTCGTGGTGAGTGGACGTTGTGGAAATTAGGGCTGTACCTCAGGGGGTAAAACCGAGCCCGAGGGCCCAGTCCGGCGTTCTGGGCTAGGTTTAGATACTCTGCATCGTCGGCTATGTCTAGGTGGGAATGTTTCCCATTTAGCCAGTTCCACCTTACATCTCTGTTGTAAATGTTGTAAATACTGTGTACATTAATTTTCAGTTATTCTCCTTGAATCTCTGTTGTAAATGTTGTACATTGTGTGTACATAAATATTCAGTTATTCTCGTCAACTCCTGTCTTCAAGTGTTCACTTCATACCGTCTCCGGCGCAAGGAACTTCCGCTGAACATTACCGTCTCTCGCACCACTGGTGCACAAAGGAAAAGAAGCAACCATGGAACATGACTCCGCAGTTAGGGTTTCACGGCCCATTTAAAGGCGGAGATTAAGTGTCCCTCTAATTTAGTGATTTTTTTCTAGGCTACATAAAGCAAGCCCATTCCACGAGTAATTATAATCACAAACTCTAGTGGCAATCCACTTTCAGTGCCCTTTGCGGGTTATCTAGTTCTGCGTCGGGTGATTCCCGTTATTTTCGAGCGCAGCTTATAGACACCCATTTCTCTCTCCCGCGTCGTCAGCATTGTACTCGGTTTTGTAGTTTTCGCCGCAATCAGTCACCTGCCAGCCGTGGCAGGTCGTATCAAAGGGAAGCATCTCCGGCGGCATCTGACACCTATAAAGTTAGATAGACTTAAATGTTCTCTCCAGACAGTGGCGGGTGAAGATGAAAAAATTGTACAAGTTCAACTATCCTTTAACCAAATTTCACGAGAGTTAATTATAGCCCGCAGCCGTAGTTGCTGCGGCTGTTTCTATCTTGGCTCGCTTCCACGCTTGGTAAGCTTCTTGGCAACGGTCCCGTTGTGTTCTCGTTGTTCGATGGTCCCGGAAGCCTGTCTTGCGGCTGCGGTCACAGTCTTAGCGAGGTGGCACATGTGTATGAAGTATCTACCTACACGGTAAATGAAGGAGCGTTGCAGATAGAACTTGATATTCAGGACGAAGTTTGCTGCACAGCACGAGAGTGTTGCAGTTTTACACGTGGCGTGATCGGCTACAGTGATAGAGTAGTGCACTCTACTTAGGCACAACGCTGAAGGTGAAGATATTTGCTGCACACCGTGAGTGTTCAAGGTCAGTATTCCGCCCTCCATTGACCTTGGGGTTTGACATGCGAGAAGTAGGACTAAAGCTCTAAAAACGTGAGAGAGGTCTAGCAACTTAGTGGCTAGAGCGTTATAGCAAGAGAGGATAAATGTGTAACCACAATGTAGCTTCCTTTAGAGAGAACGCGGAGTGCGGATACCTTACAATGAGAGGTTATGACGAGGGCCGGAGAATGCACAAGTTATCCAAGATCTTTAAGAAATTATGTGCGCTAAATAAACGAACACAGGAACCGGAGAGACTAACAACGGAGGCGCTTCTGTCCTTCATTTGTCGTATTCTTGTGTTCTTTTTTTTTAGCGAGCAACTTTTCTTAAAGTCCATGCACCAGCTAGCCCTAAAGAAGGTTTCATTTCCTACTTAAAAAAGTCGTAGTTCAAGGAGTTTGTAAACGAAGTCTCGCTTCCATGATTTTTAAACCACTCGGCTATAGTTTCCCCGCCTGCTGTTGAAAACAAATTAGGAAGTTTTTCGCATTAGATTTCTTAGATGTTGTTACAAATATATTGAAGGTGTACAGAAGACGATTCTGCGCCATTTCGACCCGACGTCTGCGACTTACGTCCGCAAGGACGCCAGCAGTGGTGTTGGTCTCGGGACGATGTTTGCCCAGCTCAAATGTAGGTTCGATGAATATGCAGCAGCTGCGCATGCAATCCGCACACTTATCAATGCTGAGTACAACTACTCTATAACAGAAAGAATGCCGCGCTATTGTGTTAGTGTTAGGCAAGTTTCGCCCTTATGTGCACGGCCGTCCTTTCGAGGTCGTTACGGCCCATTATCCTCTTTGCTGGTTTTCTTCATTAAAAGATCCTTTCGGCAGCCCGGTCCGATGGGCGCTGCGTCTGCATGAATATGACATCTACGTCGTCTACTGGTCGGGCCGCAAGCATCAGAATGTCTATGCATTGTCTTGCTCCCTGCTACCTGCCGAAATCACCAGCCTTTGCGAAATCTAATTTCTGCGCTCTCTCCCGCCGTCAAAGACGCTTTCTTAGCAGCGCAAGAATAATTCAATTAGCGCTCTTTCCAACTTTTTCTCCGACCTTTGGTGATTGCATCATCGCGAGCCCTGAGTTGTCAAGCATACCGAAGCAAGCATTCCTGCTCTACAGCCGTAATTGCCATTCTGACAGACGAAAATGGCTTATCGTCATCCCCCGACAGCTATAGTCCTACGTCTGCTCCTGTTTCCACGCTGACAAGCAATTCAGTCAAGCGGGTATTTTCAGGACGTATATGCGCCTCCGACTCCGATACTTCACACGTGGCATGTATAGCTTTGCTTTGAAGTTTGTGCGCTCGTGCCTCGATTGCCAACACCACAGGACACACACTCACCGTACTTCTGCCGAGTTGTAGCCGCTACTTTGTCCTTCGTGTCCTTGCGACAGCTTTGGCATTGATTTATACGGGCCGCTCCAGTGCACTGCATTTGCAAACGGTGGATTGTTGTTGCTATTGATGACCTGACGCAGTACGCTGAAACCACCGCACTCCCTGCTGCGACAACCCAGGACGTGGAATCCTTGCGGAGGTGGAGCAGCTCGCGGCGCCCCTCGTGAGCTGCTCAGCGACCATGGCCGCGTGTTTTGTCTGACATCGTCACAGATCTGCTCCGAGAGTGCAACGTAATTCATCGGACTTACACTGCTTACCCCCCCCGGACGAACGCCCTAACTGAATGTTTCACAGAACTCTAAATGATATGCTCACTAAGTGCGTCAGTTCGAATCGCACGAACTAGGACTAGGTTCTTCCTTGCATTACATTCGCGTACAATACTACCACGCAATCTAGAACAAGTTTTTCTCTTTCCAATCGATACTATGCTACCCTAATACCCTCGCACATCTGAGTGCAACATCAGAAGCTGCCAAGGAGCTAAAGATTACCGCAAGATTGTTGGGTCCCTCACAAAAGATACCCAATGCCTCCAAAAGTTCCGAAACGAAGATTTATTTGTTCCCGCATTTTTCGCACTACTCCCTCGTTTGGCTATGATTACTTACAGAACATCGGGTCTCTCAAGGCAACTTATTGCCAAATATCAGGGTCCTTATCGTGTTTTGCAGTGAACATCTATCAATTACCTTGTTGAGCCCCTCACGTCGTGGACCGAACTCTGTCGCCGCGGCCACTGACTGTAAATGCGGTCTTTTCCGGTGCTTAAATCTGCAGGATGGCTTCTCTTATGCCCAATGGCCGCTGTTGAGAAGACAGGCTTATGCTCGAGCCGCGTGGCCGTCGCCTTGCGGCTGGCTGCTATCGCTGATCTCGCCTGCTTGTACGCCTTGTCTGTTTCCACGAATTTACAAATAGACTGCCACCTTACCATGGAAATGGTCCCTGGAAGCGTTGCAAATTTCGCGTTTGAAGCTTGTACAGTAGCGATCAATATGGAAAGTGATCGCGCGAGCGTCGACCAGCGTGCCTTTCGAACTGCATAGCGGCCGATCTCGGAACTGTGACGATTAAAATTGCGTTGTCTTCTTTCCCTCGTAGGCTCTTCCGGGCTACAGCCGTCACCCCTATGACTACCTCGTCACCTTTTTCCTGTGTTTGTTCTCTGGGCTTCGGTACATCTTCATTGTATATCATTTATTTTCATTTTTGCCGATATAGCAGAGGCGGGTTTTTCTGCCGTCACAGGTTGTGATAACACTGTCACTGTTTCTACGGCCCACATGCACCGGACTAGTAATGCATAGAGGAAAAAATGTCTACGGGCGTCCTCACAAGATTACTACACTTGCGTATCTGTCTGATGACGCGTAAAACAAAAAAAAACGAAAATTGGAACTTGCTAGAAGGGAGTGACAGCAGCTCAAGGAACAGTGAAAAGAGAGAGGGGGGAGCCACTCTGATGTTCCCCTTGTCACGGAGGGTGATGACGTAACGTGGCGCTGCTTCTTGCCTCTGTCGTCGCTCGAGCGATCACCTTCATATTAATCGCCACTGTACTGCGCTTCCATCAAGCAGTTAGCACTGGAATAGGACTACGAGATTATGTATTTTGTGAGTAAATAGCAAAATAAGATGAGCTTCCCGATGTGTCGTCTCGGTAATATTGATTTCATGCTGCAAGCTTACGCCAAGCGAAAAAAAAAGTTCGTTGATGAAGAACTTACTGAGAAAGGCATTCCTTTGAATTTCTGTGGAAAAGGTTTTGAATAGAAATTCATGCATTTGTTAAATACTCTGTCCTCACTTTATCTCTGGCGTCATCAATAATCACTTTAATCATAAATTATTACTCGAACTGTAAATACGTAAGGAAAACATGAGTGAAAAATAGATGAGGTACCAAAATATTTCTGGAACGCACAAACATGGCACAGGTCACTGTCTGCGCGCCGAAACAGGAGAAGATAAAAACAATGTGGCCAACGCCTTACGGAGATGCTCATGCCGGAGCTTGGTTCCCCTAGGATCACGAGTCCCAGCGTTGTCAAGACAGATGTTTTCTACCTAAATATTGCGAATTTTTCTTCCTTAGCGGGAAAAACGTTGTATCAGTATCACAGGTTGCGGCATTTATGCGCGTTTTGCGTCCTGTATTTTTTTCTCTGGCGGTTCTGGGTGGTCATAAATATTTACTTATAATAATGTCTCTTACTAAAATCACACTCGTGTTTGCAAGAAAACTTCCCTCTAAGCTCATGTGTCACTGAGATGTCGAGGTAGGGAATATCGGAGCACTCTCAATACGTCTTGTATTGATTTATGCGGCGCTTCTTAACGCAGTCGTCTATACTCCGTTTCATACATCAGGTGCAACGTAGCGAATGCTACGCAAGTAGTCCGCAAGAAAAAAAAAAACAGGAGGTGTATCACTACGCGCTCGTTCTGTAGGCGAGTGGTTCCTGCCGAAACGGGCTCTATTCCGAGCATACACGTTTGCAATAACATGCTTCGCATGCTTAGACATCTTCACAGAGCGGATCTTATAGAAAAAATGCGCACCAAAGAACCATTTTCTCAGAAAGAGATGCGCAGCGCGGAGGGCACAGCCAGCGCCATCTGGTCGTACAGCTGGCAAGGCTGCGGGGCAGCAAAACGCGGCACGAACAAAAACGAATAAAAAAACATACAAATTAGCCGAATCCGACCTTTCCTCCCTAAAAAAGGTGCTTTTTATGAAGTTGATGGCAAATGTAAAATGTATTAAGCTTGCAGACAAAGCAACTATTATTTTCTCTCGTCAAGAGCAGGCACTATTTTTTATCGCGGATGCGGAGAGCGAAACAAGAGCTGTAGCTTTGGTAGTGTTGCACTTGATGTATGAAACGGAGTATAGTCCGCTATCGCAAACATGCTATTCATAGGACTCTGACCAGTAGAGTATATGCACAAGTTTAGGAAAGAGCAGATGGGGACCCTACGTTTCGAGACTGGGTGCAGAAACTTCCATATGGAAATAAACGCTCTGTGTAGTTGCTGGTGCCTCTTGTGTAATTCAAAAGTCTGTCAAGAAAAACATTTGCCGCCACTCAGCTGCAATGAAGAAAGCCCACACTCATGGCCCCGTCCGCCCACTTAAGGCCTAGGTGAACAAGTACAAAGTTGCATTTATGAAAAATTTCTTCTTGCTCCTGACGGAGCTTGCTCTTTCTGTACTGATGCTACTCTGGCCGAACGTATGCATTGGACGCATGTTCAGTAAACTGAACATTATCCAATATGAACGGGGAAACTAATCTGAAGAGATATGACGAATCTCATCGTATGTATTCCAGCCGGACTGCTACAACAGAGTAAATGCACATCAGGCTGCTATCTGATCGCAAATGGGATTTGAAAGATCGGCACAATATAAAGATGTATTTTGGCAGTAGCAACGAAATCCTGCCTAGAACGCAGAGTGCTTGGCAAACTAAGATAAAAGAGGCAACGTCTTTATGCGAGTTAAAGAGCCTGTAATCAGCAGTTATAGTAAAAAACAAAAAGAAGCGCTTTTGCAACTTTATTTAAAGCTCTAGAAGGCAAGTGGAATATATCCTGAGAATTAGGCTAACCGTAGCCCTGTGTTTCGAGAGAGAGAGGGGGGTAATAAAGACTACCTTTTTGATATAGAGATTGAATTTAGTAGTTTGTACTGTGGTTTGATGCTTCCTGTTGTGAGTTCTGCACTTTATAGCTGGCAGCACTGGTCAGGACTACAAACAATCCGCAGCCAATTCCAGATCAAGAGATTTGACAGCATTTCTCAAAGAATCTGGCAGCAGGAGGCTCTGGACGACGGCTATATAATATTTTTGCCAGGACTACCTGCTCCGGCGAACCGAGGAGGTATTGTTTATTAGCGAAAAACATGAAAACGTTTTGGTATCACATTTAGCAAATTGCAGAGATAATGATGTCGCGCCCAGCCACGAATCAAACGTATTTCTCTACCATGGCGATGTAATGTACCACAAGCAGCGATGCAATTGCAATGAAATGCCAAACTCTTTCTCGAATCTATCTTATCTTGCGCAAAATTTGACGGAATGTTTATTTTCTTGTCAGAGTATTCAAAATCTATACATAATAAGCGATCATTTGAAGAGTTGGCGAAACTGCATACAAGAAGGCCACAATTCGGTGTGAGATGGAGCCCAAAATGAAGTTCCCTTCCTAAAAAGGACTAGCCCTTATGGCTGCAGGATGGTTATATAAGGCACAGGGTGAGAGCTGCGCATCTACTTCCTTCTTTCGGCCCACGTTCATAAAGACTGCTTCTTTCGTCGTTGAAAATGGGTTGCGGGAATTTAAATGAATAGACTTTGCAAAGGCGTTTTGCCAAGCTGCTGCGTCAGGCATATATCGTACTAATAGCAGCCACAGATAAATCACATCGCGGAATGGGGTAAGTAATGATTGTTATGTCTGATAGTTAATATAGTTATGACAGAAAGTCTATATCGGTGAGCGCTGGAAAAAGTTACACAGCCAGCGACCAGCACGGGCAGGTTCTGGTCGCTGTCTCACTGTGGCGAATCGCCGACGTGGAAAACGTTTGGGTTAGTTTTTGTGGGGTTTAACGATTGTCCACGCAGCTCAGGCTATGAGAGACGCCGTAATCGAGGACTCCGGAAATTAGGACCACCCGAGGTTATTTAACATGCACTAACATCGCACAGCACGCTGTCTCGCCTTGCTTTTCGCCTCCATCGAAAAGCGGCCGCCTTGGCCGGGATTTGATTCCGCATCCTTGAGCACATTAGTAGAGTGCCTTAAATACTGCACTATTATGATAGGGTCGACGTGGAAGAAGTTGTTTGTTAAGTTGTCTCGTGAAAAAGGCTGCCGTGCAGTGGACTGTGTTTGACCGACGTTTGACGCTTCTGCTAACACCACTCTTGCGAACGACAAACAATAGCGGTTTTGAGAGGATGATGCGCTCGATCATCAGTCATGTCTCACGCACTTAAAGGCGGCGAAGCAAGGGCTTTTGAGACTAGGAGTAGGAGAAGTAGGTGCCTGCTTTCTCGTACGTAGTCATTGTGCGTTACTCAGTATGGCGCTACTACGGCTGCTACGTAGTTTCATTGGTTGTACAGGGCCCAACTTTTCCTACATATTTGTCGAACATATCTAAGCCACGTTGCGCAAGCTGCGGGCACTCAAGGCATTCACAATGCTGAGCAAACGTTGGCGTCGACTCACTGTCACACTTAGTTCCGTGTCTTTACCTCGGAACCGGTTGTTACACCCCAGTCACGCGCAACGCCAAAAAGGAATGCAGTAGCTAGTGTCACACGTGAGTAAACGCAGGAGACCTTTATTGGTCCGTAGGGGGGGGGGGGGGGACTAATTTTTCCTTTTGTTCGCCTTTGCAATTAGAAGCACTTCAGTTGCGAACGCCCAGTGATGCACCACGGTCGTACTCGCTCCCACTTACGGCATTCCGCTGTCGTCTAGGAAAGTAAGTGACTTGCATCGCTTAAATTACGGTTTTCACTAGCGCTTCCTGAATACATCGTAGATGATGCATTGTTAAGAAAACGCAGCATATAATTTTATCTAGTATCTAAAATTGTAGGGCAGTAATAAGTCGCAACCTCTCCAGCGCTAAACCTGACTCTGTGTGCGCAGGAAAGATCAATGTACACCTGTATACCATGTGAATTTCGTAACAAAATGAAATAAAAATAAAGCCTTACATAGCCCGCTCTCATCTCTGTTCCTTCACCAGGACTTTTCAGACTTTTACTCTCTCTTTTCTTTGCATCCGATCGACCTATTTCTTTCAGAGTAGCTGCGCTCATTTTTTCACGCATCTGCGAGCCATCCGTTCAAAAAATTATATTAGTACTGCTCATTTAAAAAAAAAACACTGGTTCATATTTAAAACAAAAGAAAGATTACAACAAGTCAGGTTCGCCGTTATATTTGACCGCGCTCACCTACTAAATGTTAGAAGTGCACCAAAACGAGAAAAAAAAACATTAGAAAAATTGTTATGCAATCACTTACCTTCCTCGTCTATTGCTTATGGAACGCTGACTCAGTGTACAGCTCTAATTATTACTGACTATGTGCGCAGTGTTAAGTTTTTTCGTATTTGCCAACACTGGGGGGGGGGGGGGGGGGGCATGGCTGGATAAAAAAAACGAATCGCATTGGCGTAGATACAGCATCTGGATGTAGCGGGAAAAGCCGCCTTATTGTCGGCTTTTACTGGTTCAAATTTTATTTCACTCACCTGAACATGTAAAGCGATTAGAACGGCAGCAGGTGCTCTCACAAAACTCCCATGCTTGATTGCTATGGAGATGCTGGCCTCGACCGTTCGCCACGCAGCAGCGCAGATATGGATACACTAGGAGCTGGGCATACGATAAGTATTTAGTTCGGTCCAAGTAATTTCATTACAGAATTGCGTTCCAGCTCAATGCCGTCAATGACCGATCAGCGATGACACATACTACATCGAGAGCCATCGATAAGCTGTATTGGTATTTCTCTGGTGGCTTCGTGCACTTACAAAAACATGAAATATAACCAAGCAGTGCAAGATTGCTGGCTTCGTCTTATTTCGAGTGTCATGTCCCCTAGGCGATAAGACATTTGTGGACATATTTGAATAAATAGACGTCAGAAACGAAACAAAATGAAATTGGGACAATTGTTGAAAACTGTGAGTAACGCGTAATAGAAATGAACTAATATAACTAATAAGCTTTGCACGCACTCTTCTAGACGCTTATTTCATTAAAGCCTCAATATCTCTATTGTGAATGGAGCTAAAGCTATATGTTATTCTTCGTTAATCCATCATAATGATGCTAATACACATAATAATAAATAAAAACACGAATAAAACAGCCAACACACCATAAAATAACAATAAACATTTCTGAACATCTTGCATATATTGCCACACCTGGACGCCGACATGCATCGTGCCTAAAATTAGGCGATTGTACTTCACTCGTACGATTAACATGGCTCCTCAGTGATAGCCAAACTGTCTCTACAATTCACTCTCTTTAGGCACCGCTTCATGTTCTTATCATCTATCATCGAGATTCTGAGAACCATGGGGCTCCTTTATGGTCCGCCGAGAGCATGTGCAGGCACTGACTTACATTTGCATGCTGCATTGACCTCGGCTGGCTTCGCCCCGTTTCTCCGCTCGGTGTACACTGTCGGAAGCAGCCGGGCAGAGCAGCCTTGCGCAGAAAACAGCCGAGGCTATCTCTTCAACTCCAGCTATCTCTCCTAACTCCATATTTGGACATGGGCCGCCGTCATCTATACTCTGAGTAGAAATTTGCGGGTTTTACTTCTCAATGTCATTTCATCTGTGTTGCTGCTAACACGACCCGTGTCTCCATAAAAGCTAACAGTATACCGGACCGATGGCCGTCCGAAAGAGTGAGTGTTTATAATTATTTCGAAAAGTATACTGGCACAAATGACAACGGCCCTCCGATGCGCGATTATTTGGACAAAAGTGTGGAGTAGGCTGATATTAGTGTTAGAGTTGGAACGAAAAAAAAGAGAAGTGAAAAAAAACTTGACACACAAATAAATTATGAAAACGTACAATGGTTATATTGAAAATTAACACTGGATTTACAATTACACTCTTTGTTCGCACACGCACGTCACACAGTTGTCTAGTGTCCGCTCTCCGCGCTCTTCGCATATTTTCTCAACGTCCGCTCTCAATGACGACGCACACCGCGCACTCCGTTCTCGCACGCTTCGCACTCCTGGCGTTCCGTCTCTCACCGCATGCGATGCGAGCAAGGTCCGAGGTTACGAGCATCGACATCCAGGCACGTGAAGCGGTGGTCGGGTCAACGCACCACTCAGGGCCAAAGGGCGGACGGCCGCCGCCCAGGGGAGGGAATTGCGCAGTAAAAAGACGATCGCTAACACTGACGCTAGTTAAGATTCGAGGATCATGGGCGTGTCGTGTCGTTCATGTGGAAGCTGCTTAGTGCAGTACAGTACAGACTAGGAACTCTTGCAGTAATGAGTCAGTCGCAAAACAAACGGAAGAGAAATTGTTCTGGCCAACCAAAATCTTTATTTGATGTAATAATTACTTACGGCTTAAGTCGTTATACGAAGAACACCAGCAGCCGTCGCCCGAATAAAGTCGATCGAAGTGGCCGGCCAGAGCAGCAAGAATAAAATAAAGATCACTGCAGAATCTGCATTGAGGGAATGCGATAGCACGGGTGCTGCTGTTGGTTGCTTCTGGTTGCTTCTAGTTGCTTAATTCACTTCTTGTTTGCCCGTTTTAGTCTTTGGTACTTTCAAATTGCGCGCCAATCATAACTATGCCCTTTTTCGGCTTTACTTCCGGTTGCGTCTTGTCACATCTTTGTCGCCAATCCACTACGGCACCCATTTCTCTCTTTCCGCTTTCACTCCCACCTTCCTCCCTTTCTCTACGGCGCGGTTGAAGTGTCCACAGAGCAAGTGTGGCAGATATTGCGTGTTTCTTTTCCTGTGAACCAGTTATTTTAATTATTCACCTAATTCACTTATTGGCCTGATTATTTTTTCGGACACAACACTACGTCACCCGCTATCGATTGACACCACTCATTAACCTCTATCACTTCTCAGTTACTCACAACTGCTGCGGACACGGTCTGCGGACACGGTTTGCGGACAGAAATCTGTGAACATACCGAAGTAATGCTTCGCATTAACAAACGATAACAGGACGGAGCTGGAAGGCAAAGCATCCCGGAGGAGGGTGACAAAATGAACGGACGCTGTCACCAACAAAGAGGTAGCGAAAAAATTGGGGGACACTTAGGCTCCTCTTTTAGGGGTTGCGACACGACACCGTTAATGGCTACAAAGTGTCGGCTCACTTTGAGGATGCTGGTTCACGTGCATTCATTTTGCTATGAGTATCGCTAATGTTTTGATTTTTGTACGTGTTATGCTACAGAAACAGCTTAGCATACAGTCCCAATAGACACTTTTAGTTGAGTGTACGCAGCGACTTTGTGAACGAATGCGCATGCGCAGATCCGCATGTAACGCGACCTGTCTTGCATGCGCACACAAGCATCAAACACCGGCGTACGCCAGTTGTAGCGCGTTGCGGGATAGTTACACCACATGGTGGTGCGCTGGCCGCCCTCTTTAGAACAAACACACCTCGCCGCTGCTTTCTCCGATGCGATTGCTCACTCTAAATGGTGGCGTTTTCTTCTATTACGCTCAATCTCTCTCACACGACAAGATATAGACCAACATCGATCTGTGACGTAAGCGCGATGCGGTGGCGCTTCTGTCGCCAGACTGGGATGGTTGGGGGTGAAAACTAGGCTTAGCGCCCATAGGAATACATGGACCCGAAAAATTTCAAATCAATTCTTAATTTAAGCGCGATGCGGTGGCGCTTCTGTCGCCAGACTGGGATGGTTGGGGGTGAAAACTAGGCTTAGCGCTCATAGGAATACATGGACCCGAAAAATTTCAAATCAATTCTTAATTTCACGACGCACCTAGATCTCGTTATTCGGTACAAAGCAACCATGAACATCCTAGAACAGATCACGAAAGTATGAAATCTCATTAATGAGGCGAAGTATTTTTAAAATACCTCGAAACGTATGCGGGTGCGAGTTGGAAGGGCGACCCATAGAAACACATGTAAAGACAACTTACCGCAACATTTTGCTCGGTTCAGCAGCGTTGAACCCTTCTCATTTTTTGGTGAACGTCTCATATCACGCCCCGACATCATGTTGTATGGCACACTACATTCCCTTGCAAGTACTGCAAGTCTGACGACTTGCTGGACCGTTCACAGCTCGATAAACTGACTGCGCACAGTTTCAGACGGCAATGCACCACCGGCGCTGTTGCTAGCAGACGCGCCGGAGCTGGAGGCGGCCGCGGCGGGTATCGCCAGTTGAGCTGTCGTCTGCTGCAATGCGCGACTCTCGTTGGGTCCGTATTCTCGTACGGCGTTTGATAACTGCCTTTTAAATGTAATCCTGTGTAGGATGTAATACTTGAGGGACAGTATTATCAAGCTAATTTACTCAATGCGGCAGCATATCTGCCTGTGAACAAAATTACGTGTTTCGCTAAATTAGCATTTTGGGGGTGTCCGGATTCACAACATAGATTATTCGGGGAGTTTTAGACCACCTCCGCAATGACACAGCATACTTCTGCAGAGCACTGGCCAATGTTTAACGACCGGCCACCACGTCTGGTGCTCTGCCAAACGAGAAAAATGTTACGGTAAGTTGCGTTTACTTGTATTTTTATGGGTCGCCCTCCCAATTTGCACCCTCATTCGTTTCGCGGTGTTTTAAAAGTACTTCGCCTCGGTCATGTGATTTCATACTTTCACGATCTGTTCTAGGATGCTCAACGTTACTCTGCACCGAATAAGGACATCATAGATGTCACGTGAAATTAAAAAAACGGCTTAGAAATATTTATGTTCTATGTATTCCTATGGCGCTAACCCTATTTTTCACCCCCAGTCGGCTGCGACGCCGCGAGTGCCCCCTTTATTTGTAAACACGGTGTTAGTCTATAAGCTCATTATATCCTTGGTCTTCTAGATAACGTCGTTAATTTCAAGCTGCTAGTCCTATCTTTAAACTATTTATGGGGTCGTCATAGTAGCGAACTCCCTGGCTAGTGGCTTCGTGTGGTTTTCATTTTCATCACTTTACGCAATTTTTCCCCCTTTAACAAAAAGGTTGATAGTGCGAATATTCTTCTCATCAGTAGTTAAAGTTGAAAGACATTTTTTTTTCAACAAGCGCGCATGTGCTTTGACTTATTGCAACTAGACGGCGCCTCCGTGCACACAGCTTGTGGCGGACGCTGCGGCACGGCCAACGAAAAGTGCCGTGTTCGCGGCCTCTGCAGCGCACACAATTCATTGAGCGATACGTACGCTCATTTGCTTCGTACGTCCAAATAATAGTGTCTAATTAGGCTTCAGGATGCATGAAACCCCCTTCGAGAAACACACTTCCACCAACCAGGACGCAAGTGCTTGTGGCCCAGGGGTAGCATGTGCAGCTATGCATCCGAGGGTTCACAGAGTATACATTCCGACCTCACTTTTTCTGGCACAATTTATGCATACGCAAGGTCTCGTCAATACAAACGACGGCTCACCGACGTTTCTACGCGGAACAACCTGCAGCAGCTGCTTAGATGTGGCGTTTGTTTCCAGAAGCCTCCATCTTTCTGTTTCTTGGTGTAGTGACGTGGAAACACATCACAGTGATCCCACACCAACGTAAATATGCATCAAGTGGTTGGCACCTGCCACTTCACCTCGTTTGCAATACACAGACTGGCCCGCCTTTAGGATATCGGTGGAGACTTCCAGCGTGGACTTCCAGTCACCATCTCAAATAGAGGGCCTCATTACTTCCTCATTCAGTGAGAGCACTCACTATGTTTGTGTGCCGGCGTCAGTATCCAGCATCGACGTGGAATTCGAGCGGCTTCGCGCGATCAGTTATCCGGCTAAAAGGAAGTACAGAAGAACGAAATCTGCGCGAGATCTCGCCGAGCTAAACAAGTTTTGCTCCACCTGGAGAGGTTAGGACGACAACGTTGTAAACAGTTCTGCTCATTACTGGATCCCCGAAAGCCCCTGTCGCGTATCTGGCAAGTTGCGAGAAGATGACGCATACCTCTGCAATAAAAGCAACCTTTTCGTTCCCTGGCCCTTTATCAACACCGCAGTGAAGTTGACGTAGCTGAAGATATTTGTAAAATGGTAGTGGGCACAAACGAGGCACAGTTACCAATTTCAGAGGATTTTGCGCTACCTTCGCCGAATGATCATTAAGACTTGCCCTTTACAATAGCTGAATTAGACGCCGCTCTTGCTTCTTGTCGGCATTCATCTGCACCTGATCCTGACGAGATTACTTATTCAACCTTATCAAACCTAGGCAAGGATGGTAAAACTGCACTACCTAATTATGTCAATGATATATGGGCTTCTAGTACTGTCCCTGAACACTGGAAGATTAGCCGCCTGGTAGGCTCTTTTGAAGCCTGGAAAGCCCCCTCTCGAACGTACCTAATATCGGCCAGTTGCCCTAGCAAACTGTGTTGGAAATGTTATGGAGCGAATGATGCTGGCAAGACTTGAGTGTTTTCTGGAGAGCAATGATATTTATCCGAATATGATGACTGGATTTCTCCGCGGACGCTCCTCCGTCGACAGAGTCATTGACCTTGTGGCGATTGTAGAACACGACAAACGTCACCGTCGACTAGTAGCTGCTGTCGCTTTAGATATAGAGGGAGCTTACGACAACGTCCTCCATGATGCTATTCTTGATGGACTTGACAACATGGGAGTTGGTGGCCGGCAGTGCTTGTGGATCGTGAGCTATCTCAGTGGCCGCTCTGTTCACATGAAAACGCCTGAAGGCGATACTACCTGTTTTCAGGTCAGTAGTGGAGTTCCACAGGGAGGATTCCTCAGCCCAACTTTATTTAACGTTGCGCTAATTGGCCTGGTGAGTGATCTGCCAACTAACATCCACATAAGTGCATATGCGGGCGACATCCGCATCTGGGCTTCTGGTTCGATGCGCCCACAACCACGTGCGAGATTGCAACATGCTGTGTCATAGACATCGTTGTACTTACGGCGTCAATGTTTACTTTTAGCGGCAGAAAAGTCTGCAGCGATCGCTTTTACGGGAAAATGTGTCAGCCGCTACCCGATTATTCTTCATAGAGTCGCAATACCGTACGGCTCCAGGCACATATTCTTGGGAGCAATTATTGACCACCGACTATCTTGGTCGAAACATATTACTATAGTGAAGAAAAGGCTAATTAATTTTTACCATGTACTTCGTTCCATAGCTGGCGTGAAATGAGGTCCAACAGAGCGCTACTTAATACGGCTTTACGAGACTCTATTTGTTGGCTGCATCCGGTACAGTCTCCCAGTATTCTCTAGTATGAGCATTTCCTGCTTGCGGACTTTAGAGAGCGTGCAAGCGCAGGCACAGAAAATATGCCTTGGACTGCCGAGATGCACCTCTAACAAAGGCACAATTGAAGAGGCACATGGTCGTCAAATATCCATATACTTGTCGCACGAACCACTTCGTGTATATTTGCGAGCACTTGCAAGACACCGTTTTCACCCACTCAGCAAGATTGTGAATGAGCGACCGGACTGCAGTTTTACAAGTGCACTCCGCTGCCATCAGTCGCAAGTACAGACAGGATATGCCCTCTCATATCGTCCCGCCTAACCACGATGGACGATGGATAAACCTTTGGTGCACCTTCGTGTTCCCGGAATACTAAAGAATTCAATGGTGCCACTTAGTTGACTCAAACACCTCACTCTGGCGCACATCTGGTCAGAATATCCTAATTATATTCACGTATACACCGATGGATCTGTGTCAGCACATGAATCCGCTGCAGGTGTGGTCATACCAGCTCTGAAAACGGCTCTACGTTTCTTTCTGGGACGTACTTCTACATCAACCACTGCGGCACTTCTAGCCATTCGGGAATCTATTCGCTACATATGTGAGGAATCACCTCAAAAATGGTGTATATTCACGGACTCAGAGTGCAGTGCAAATTCTGGAAAACGTCTTACGCCACACTGCCTATCAGTCCTTGGCACTAAACATTATGGAGCTCTTCACATCTGCCCAGCTGCAAGGTCGCAGGATATTGTTTCAATGGATCCCTGTCCGCTGCGGGCTCCATGGAAATGAACAGGCCGATGTTGAAGCATAAAGCGCACTCATCAACGGCCTCCAAACAGCTGTGCCTTTTTCAAGAGCGCATACGACGTGCCTTCGTACGAGTTGTATGACGAATGATACAGAAGCTTACTGGGCCCAGCCAGACACCCGACACATTCGTCTAAGAAGGCTCAATCAAACATTGAAATTTTATGTTCCGCGTGATGTACCTCGCCATCAGGCATGCTTGCTACATAGACTTTGTTTAAACGTGGCTTTCACAGACAAGTACTTACATTTCATTGGAAAGGTGGACTCGCAGGAATGTTCAACTTGTCACATCCCAGAGATTGCGGACCATATATTATTGGTGTACCCAGCGTAGGCGTGCGAAAGAAGTGTGCTAGCCGCTTCCTTGAATCGTTTGGACTAGAGGCCTCTGTCGGAGGAACTGCTGCTGGGCGCTTGGCAAGACAAGAGGAAGGGTGTCCAGGCAGTGCATGCTCTTTGCCGTTTTTTGTGCGCCAGCGGACTTGATTCGCGCTTATAAAGCAAGTTACTGTGCCAGTATATGTATTTCAAATGCCTTCGCCCAATTGTCAGCCATCAAGATCTTGTTTCTTCTTTCCCTTCCCTTCCCCAGTGCAGAGTAGCAGGCCAGATTTGAATTATTCCAGCCAACTTCTCTTCCTTTTCCTTTAAATAAATCCATCTATCTATCTAAACCGCCTTATGACTACTCTCGTTCCGTTCAAGGTGAATTGTGCATCTGCAGCCGTTTTCAATGCAACAACAATTCTACGAAAATTACAGGGAGGTCAGTCCATTCACACTGGCAAGAAGGGGTTTTATCCACCCTCGACTAATGTCGATAGTGTGATTGATTGGTGCGGCATACAAGCTGCCTGATCAAGGTACCCTCTCTATGGAGAGTCCTCACTTGGGCTTGCTTTGGTTGCATGGCTAGGAACGGCAGCGCGTAAAGAGTACAAACAGGAAAGGAGACAGGACAGGCGCTGAACTACAAAACTTCCAATCAGAATACACAGCAGTGCCACCCAAGACCAATGCGGCATTAAGAAAAAGCAGTAAAAGCAATCTGAAGAAAGAAACCAGCACGTCAAAACAACATACATGAAAAGCCCCATCAAACGCTTGGCACTCGCGCAGCACGAGTTCAACCACTGGAGGCCCGAGAACTATTAGTAAAGCAAGTATTGACAGAAAGTATGAAACCACTAAAGGCCGCAGCGAGAGCAGCGACAATGCCATGAAACAACTTCCAAAGTAGAAGTTACGAGGAAAAACAATTTGTCATAAAATGAAAGGTGACGCTTGAAAAGGTGCTCGATGCCCTCTGTAAACTGTGTAGTTGGGCACTCGTCTTTTCTGCATTTCTGTTGGTCGTCGTGTTTTCGTATGGATTCCTCTACGAATACCCTTTGCAGACTTGATTATGCCGCTAAGGCTAATAATCCTTGGGTTGCTAGAAGCCGACATATCACTTTTTCCACACTTTGGTAATGACGCAAGGTTGGACCAGCTTTATCTCAAATGTTTGCAGCCGAGCGCCGAGGCAACTGTTGTTTGAGGCAGCCTTGGTTTCTTTCACCTTATCTCGAACGTTATTTGCCTGTTCTTAACCTAGCACGGGTAGTAGTGAAAGAGATTTAGCTTTTGGATGGCCGCCAACATCGTTGTTACTGAAACCATCTTCTTGATTGTTAGCGCAAGTCTGTCAAATAAAGTTTTGAATAACTCTGCGGCTTTAACAGCCACACAAAACATCTTGGGCGACGCTGGGTAACGTGTGCGTCCAGCACAACTCCGTCGAGCCCTCACTGCTGCCAACGACTTCACACCGGTCCACCCAGTCCGCCTCCAGCATCAGGGCCTCAAGTTGGAGCTTGCTCCACTGCAAGAGAATGCAAGAATGAAGCTCGAATCGGCTATGAAAGTGCATCCGCAGAACGGTATGCTCTGTCTACAGGGGCTTTGTGTGCACACAAAACTATAGCACCTAAAGCGAAGGTCCCAAAAATGTTTAGGCCGGTGCACCTCAGTGAAGCACTTAAACAGCTTGGAGAATCGGGCGAGACTAAGGAAAAATATTTCACCTCTTGAGGCGCTGAATGCTCATGGTTTCAGAATCATGAGCATGTCTGCCCTAATGCTGTTTAAAATGGAATCATTGAAAACTTTCCCTTCTGCCGTACCAAAAGAAGTGGCAGAACGCTTGCGAAATTCGTCTATCTAACATTCAAATGAGACAGTCGACACTCATGGCAGAAATAAAGTAAATATTTGTAGTAGCCACATCAGAATGAGCGAAGAGGACGAGTTATTGGAAGGTGACCCCAGCGTAACATATTGCTGACCTACCTAGTACCAATTCGAACAAGAATCTCTTCGTTTAATACTAAAGATTAAGAGATTAGCAATACAGCGGGCACATACGAGCAGGCTGAACTAACTCGACAGGCTGGGTTGGTTTGATTTTTTAATTCATATTGATCACTTTTAACATGGCATTATATAGTACCAACCACCGCTAACACTACGTACACCCAGCAATTATGTAGGATGTGAATGTGCTCGGTAGGATACAGTGCGGGAACTTTATAAAGGTAAAGTATGTAGTTATGTAGCCTTGAGAAGAAACGAAGGAAATTGATTGAAGCCCACAAATGTTTAACAGCAAAAGTAAAACTTTTTTATGGACACTTCCATCATTATCCAACATAGACATTTACAGAACTCCTTTGCTCCTATACCCTTATTGAGCATTCGCATCACATTTGGGAAGTACCAGGTTCGACTCCGGTGCCGCCGAGTGCCCACCGGTATCAAATGAGTACAATACTACCCCCGGTCTGGTGCTCGGCTCTTCAGGGGTGAAATGCTTGAAAAAAGGGGCCATGAATAGAAAATATTGGCTAAAAAAGGGCTACATATGAGCTTTTGCAGCACGAGGCGGACTTATGATTGTTCGATGGCGGAACGTGAAACGTTACAGCTCCCAAACAGTATTCCCCGGGCTTTACATGAAATCGCTCCGGCCGAGCTTCTTCCCATGAGCTAAGTCGCTCAGAGGACAGAAACCCACACCAGGAACCGCTCCTGTACCCATTTGCCTTCGGTCATCGTCGAGCCGTCAAACAATGCTGGCAGCTCTTCCACCGAGCATGGCGGACCTTCTACTAATGCCACGCTTTGGTCGTTTTGTGAGTCGAATCGTTGTGCTCGAGCATGCGGGGTCGCAAAACCCGTGGTGCACTTCCATGACGGGCACCCCTGGGATGAAGCGCCCACGACTTCGGCGATTCTCTTCGTGCCGCGCTTCAAGCCAGAACCTAATCCTACGGAGGTTTTTCTTAAGCGACTTGATTTTTAAGCCAGCCCCGTAGCCGCAACCAGGACCTACAACCTACGTACTGGAAACGCGAGTGCAGTCTCCATCCCCCCCCCCCCTCTTGGTCTCATGACGGTATTAGTCACAGATGCCCAAAGGGGGCTTGCACCAGTTCTGCTTTCGCTTCGTCTTCACTCCCTTAGCCTACTGAGACACCCGGAGGCCTAAGCGTTTCCCAGGACGTCCCTTCTCAATACAGTCTCTAATAGCACCCCCATGCATCCTTGCGGGCTGGTTTGCACAGGATTGCCCCTGTCCGTGATGACAAAAGTCAACTGGGGTTCCCCTGCGGCGCCCATGCATGGAGACTAAGCCAGCACAGCCTATTCCTCATCTGCACCAGGGGAGTACCCCTCTTCTTTTTCGCAATTTTGGACTCATCACCTCGAACAAAAGCGGGTTCCATCCTTGGATGACAAGGAGTCGGGAGCTCCCCAACCTTATACCTATCGACATTTCTCCATAGGAACATACACGGTAATAACTGCAGTCTTCAGTGGGCTCCGCCGAAGCGTTCACAAATATATCCCACTTTTGTGACTTAGACTTCGTCAAAGGGAACCAATCTCCGAGGTTCCAGTCTACAATCGGAGCATCCACCAACGTGGCATCAAATTGACTGGATTATAGGAACGCGCAAATGCTACTAGCATTATTCCTCGAAACTTGATCGCCAAAGGTTGCACTCCGCTCGGTTTCAGATAGGACGCGGCTCAACCCAGTGACCGACCAAAAGTCAATCTATTCGTCATTGAAAAAGCTGCCGCAGTTTTCTCGGGACTAATTAATGTCGCCAGGCGGATCGGCCCCTCTTCAACCGGCTACCTCGTCCTCTCCACTTTCGCTGAGGGCTCTCGGGTGTGCGCTCAGCCATGCTGCAATCCCACTCCAGCCGCCATGCGGCTTGGACCTACGGGCCTGTGGCAGACATGTGTCTAGTTATGGCAGGCTGACCTTATGCAGTACGCTTCCATCCCGGCACAGCGCTTTCGTTTTGGTCCATGGCCTCTTTCCGAAGTACAAGTGGTTGACCCTTATGGCACCTTTCCATCTCAAATGAAAAACGCGAGTTGGCATCTCCTTCTAACTTTCTGATATCGTATGCTCTCATTAGGTCGCACAAACCATCGAAGCATCAGTGCTCTGCCATACCAGTCCAGCTACAACCTTCCAGCACCATGCCCGTGATTTTTCGCACACAATTCCAAAGTCGAGCCACAGATGCTGACGTCGGATTTCCGTGTAACATAACCATTAGGCCATAGCCTTAAAATTCCCAAGAACCTTCTCATTTAAGCCATGCGCTTATCCAAAACTTATGCGCATTGAAGGACATGACAGGCTTTCGTAAGCGCTACGCGGTTATGTAATATATCACACTATGAATAATGTGATAGATGATGCGCATGATGTAACCGATAGATTAGAACTAGGAACAAGAATTTCGATCATTAAAACCTCAGAACTCATGCAGGATTTACGAACACTGCGCGTAGTATAGCCATAGGTCAAACCTCTGTGGTAAAACTGTGGTTGTGCGTCCACCTTAGCGATCTGTAATAAATTACCAACCCCATTAGGGAAACATGTCAAGCCGACGGGTACCATCTTTCCAGATACGGTAACCGCACGCATACCACATCGGTTCTGAGGCGTGAGATGAAACAGTGGAGGAATAAATGCTAATAAAACATACTTCATACATCTTTTATGTGCTCATAATATTGTATTTCTAAATTACTAAGGGGACGAATTGCTGAACATGATCTTGACCTAGACGCGCTAAGCAAGATAAGGGGTTAAAAAATTTACTCGGTAATAGGTTGATGCTCTATGACTTCGGAACGGATCTGGAGTTCATCATAGGTAGCGAGGTGCTGAAAGCGGTAAAGGAATTAGCGTAATCAGAGAAGGTGCTGATCGCAGATCCACACCACAAGAGTGAAATAACTAGCAAAATACGAATAAGGTTAAAGGTACACCTCAACAGCAAGCATACTCACAAATGAGGCTGAAAGGTAGAGGCCAATCAAGATAGCTTGAATTAGATTGAAGACTATTCAACGAGATATAAAAACCTAGAAATTGATAGATGTAACGTTCTATTAGCAATCTGTTAGCAGTCCGCTCATGACACGACATTAAGGATGCACGATACGCTATGCCTTCTTTGATAAGCTTAGAATGACGCGACAAGGTATTCAAGAAGGGTCTGTGGACCTTGGGTGATAACGACATAAATCGCTTTCAGATACGAGTAAAAAAGCAAGATTTAAATGTTGAGGCGGATTTGCCTGCAATATATGAACAAGTGTTTTTGGCAAGCTGCCTGCATTGGCGATAACCATTTAGGCATCTGTGTGCCTAAAACACGAGGGACTGAAATAAACTCAGCTGTTAGTCGACGTTTGCCTTGTATCTTGTATGTGTTCCGCCGTTTCTGCGTTGCTCCTCTGTAACAATGATTATTGGTATATAACAGGATTTACGTCCCAAAGCCACTCATGCTATGAGAGGCGTCGTAGAGGACGGCTGCAGAAATATTGACCACTTGTGTTTCTTTAGCGTGCACTGACATCGAACCGTACACGGGGACCTTGCTTTGCGCCTCCATCGAAGATCAGACGCCGCGGCTGCGATTCTATCCCGTATATTGTTCAGTAGTTGAGCGCCGTAATTATAGGGTCATACTACTGTAGATTATTTTAGGGCGCTCACATGGCAACTGTGCTTGGCGCCTGCAGCTGATTATCGCGGCGAAATTGGGCAGGCATCGCGCATTGTAACATTTGGCCAGTGAAATGCAACGTTTGTGAGGTGTAATGCGCTATATAGAGGTTTTTATGTATTTTAGCGCGTGCAAGAAAAACATTACCACCTTTGTGGGTTATTTATGGTGTTTGGGAAATGTTTTCCACTGCAGACGCAAAAAATTAGCGGAAATGTTAGAGCTCCCCTACATGACGTTAAGTGTGCTGCCAGAATTCGATAATTGTGCTTCCATGGTTAGAATACCATTGGGTAGAGTTTTGACGAAACAAATGTTTTCAGAGCACGCTAAAGGACTGGATAAATCACAGATGCGTCACTTCGTTCTTTTTAAAACAGCGCAGCTAGACTCCACGATATTTCTAGACGCTTCTTTTCAACTAAATGCACGATTTGCGCCCTACATGGAAACCGTTACCCCATGATAATGGCTGGCGGAGAAAACTAAGACATACCCTGCAAAAGACAATCTAGGCAGATTGAAAGGCAACCCTCTGCAGCTCCGACCTGGAATCGCAAAGGCCCTTATCCATCTAAATCATTCCCTAAATAAATTTCTTATACTATAACTAACATTACTTTTTTCTCGCCGCTATTGCAGCTGAAATGCAGATTCTGAACGTTTTTACCAGCCACACACAGCATTCAACATTAGAGCATTTCTGCTTCACGATTTAAGCCGACTGTTTATAAGATCACATCGCTCTAAACCGCACATGACATAGAAAACTAAGGAGCTAGAGGTCCACACAGAAATAGTGTTTATATTCAAATAAAAAAAATGTGCACCAAAAGCCTCGAGCTGGAAAGGCTCAATACTTAGAAATGAAGATATTTACATACCGGCAGAAACATGCATCATGCAGACAAGCCTCATGAAGGTTTCAATATCTCCCAGTGCATGATTCTTCTTTCTAATGTTTTTCAAAACACAATTTGTAAGCTCAGGTAAATGCACCCTCACTGTACCCAATTTTGCGCATGCACTTTACCATCACTAAGCTCAGCAAATCCAAGATATGCTATCAGCATGAATCTTCTTCTTTGATGAAGAATTTTGGAAACATGTCTTCAAGCATATTTGCAATCAAAAAATTTAATGCACTGATACGAATGCTCGTCAATGTCCCTGTATCTATCATTCAACGAATCTTAAGACTTATTTTCATACGACATGGTCTGAGTATTCAGGTATTCCCGGCCAGTTGGTCTTTATTGTATTCCTTCATGCAGCATACCCCGATTCACGAGAGTCGCAGTTCGTTCTGTATGGTGATCATTATGCACCAAGACGCACATCAGCGTTAGGCAGTTCGAACCAGTTGTGGTAACTACCAATCCTGTTCCGTACTGCACTTCGATCCGTACTGCATGAAGCCACCGAGTTCAGACCTGCTGAAATGGTATGTGGTCGAATCGCTCAGGTCACCCCTTCGCATGCTGCGTGAATCCTGGGAGGGCCAGGGTGGTGACCCCACCGTCCTAGAAAATGTACTTCAGCAGCTAGAATGACTTCTGACCTGCAGGGAGCTGGTCCAAGCTAACATGAGATCGGCCCAGCAGAAAGCTAAACTCTACTACGACCGAGGCGCCCGGCAGCGATCGTTTTCTGTAGGAGACAGGGTAATAATGCTGCTGGATGCATCTAAAGCAAACAAATTGGATGTGCAGTGGAAGGAACCAGCAGAGGTTGTGGATAAAATTTCGGAAACCAACTAGGCGGTAAAGATGCTCCGTAGACAAAAAGAGGTAAAAATTTACCACTGCAACCGCCCTGAATGCACCCGAAGAGGCAGATACTGATTTTGTATTTCCCGGTAGGGGTACAACCTCTTTCACTGGAAGGGATGCTTGTTGGGCGAGTTCGCGGTTCATGACGGTAAAACAGCGCGATATATGAAGGACAAAGAAGGAACACAAGACGAGACGAGCGCTCACTGCTGTTTATTGCTTGCCATTGCAACGTATAAATGGACAGAGGAACAGCTAACAAGAAAAGAAGACAAGCAAACACACTGATACAACTGCTCGTCACTGGTTGCCATTGATAAAGATAAGAGAGCTCTTTTTTTTTATAGTGCCACCGATGCCACGCTCACACACCTGTTGCCTACGCGTGCAATATTCATAGCCTGGATTATCTCTAACCTGTTTGTCCTTGTGGCGGCTGATAACCCGACTCTGTTGAAGCAATGGCACGCATGGAAGAGGATACGTGGGGATTCAGATCTCGGAGAGCAACAAAAGAAGGCCCGCCAGCGGCTACTTTCAGACTTCGAAGACATTTTCACGGATACGCCAGGAAAAACCCTGTTAATGGAGCTTGACATTCAGCTTACTTCTGAGGAGCCTGTTCACTCCAGACCCTATCGCGTCTCGCCGAGGCAGAAAGAGGTTATTAATAACGTGATAAGACGCATACTTAATCTCGGTGTTATTGTACCGGATGAAAGCGAATACACCTCCCCCATCATGCTAGTACAAGCGCCCGGAAAAGAGCCACGGTGCTGCATTGAATACCGAAGGTTAAATGCCATGACGCGAGACCAGCTTTACCCTTTTCCTAACCTGGAGGAGCGGGTGGAAACGGTCAGCAGGGCCCAGAATTTATCGACTCTCGACTTGATCCGTAGCTACTGGCAGGTCCCCTTAACGGAAAGGACAAGTCGGTACGCGGCCTTTATCTAACCCCTCGGCACTTTTCGATCGCTCGTAATCAGCTTCAGGCTCAAAAACGCACCTTTCTGCTTCTCGCGGCTGATGAATAGAGTGTTGTCAGGAACGGAAGCATATGCGCTACTCTACCTCGACGACATTGCCGTATTTTTCGATAGCTGGGAGGATCACCTGCGTCACTTGCGTGATATTTTAGCCCTAGCTACGAGAGGCAGGGTTGACCGACCGTTCAGAGACATTACAGCTTGGAAAGGTCAAGGTTGAGTACTTTGATCACGTTATCGGGAGTGGTCACCACAGGCCGCTGGATGCGAACATCGCTGCCATACGCGTTTATTCCAGGCCCGCAACAAAGACCGACATACGCGCCTTTCTCGGGTTAGCTGGATACTATCAGCACTATATGGAGGGATATTCGGAGATCACCATTCCGCTCACGGACAGTTTGAGGAAGGGCAGACCTGTTAAGGTGAACTGGAATGCCAGCAAGGAACAAGCTTTCCTCGCGTTAAAGAAAGTGCTGGCCAGCCGCCCCGTGCTGAAGGCTCCTTCCTATGACCGCGGCTTCATTGTTCAGTGCGACGCCAGTGAGAGCAAAATGGGGGCTGTTCTGAGCCAGCATGACAGAGAATGGGGAAGAACATCGCGTTTTGTTCGTAAACCGGAAGTTCACGGCGCGAGAAGAAGCTTACAGCGCCTCGGAGAAGGAGTGCGCTTGTTTAGTGTGGGCTTCGCAAAAGCTTCGGTGCTGTTTGGCTGGCTCCCGATTCATAATTCAGACGGACCACTGTCCACTGACATGGCTCCGGAACATGCCTCCGAAAAACGGCCGTTTGCTGCGCTGGAGTCCCGCCCTACAGTAGCATAATTTTGAAGTGCGCTACCGTAAGGGAAAGGACAATGAGAATGTTGACGGCCTCAGCCTAGGCTTTTTCCGCTATGCAAAGTAATAGCTTCCAGGCGCTCCTGTGAGTGTACTCTTTTATGCTGAAAGGGGTCGAATTTTTTTAGCCAATCACTTTGATAATTGTTTTTTCTTTAACAGCACTTGTACGTTTGAGCTTAATTTATGTCCAGTGTGATTAATGATGTAGGTTTATCTCTCGATGTTCATGTTTTCTGTCGTTGTCCGGAGATCGCTACGGTAGCTCCGGTCTTTATTTATTACCAAAATTTGATTCAAAGTTGCAAAGAGTGGCATGAATAAATCCCCCGCGTAGGTTTGGTGAGCAGCTCTCTCCGCCGAACGCCGTAGAGTTACCAGAAATGGGGGAGGGACCTCTTACAGCCTATAGTTTGAGGCTTGTTCTTTGGTTGCCTGGCACGGCTCAGGAGATGGCGGTGCTCTTGCCTTGCCCGGGTAGGGGGGGGGGAGGCATTGTGCAGACATCCTCACTAATGCCCTACTTTAGACCATTGGCCCGCAGGCATCCCACTTCTGGATAAAAAAAAATCAACCGGAGACCAGCAAAGCTGATGCGGCCTCTTCGGAGGACACCGATCAGGTGTAGCCCCATTCGAGGCCTCTACCTGGCGGCGCACGAGCTGTTGTGATCGGACGAGCGGCGACAAAAGATCGAGACGGGAAGCAGGCGCCACTCACCCCCTCCCAAGCCAGAGCTCTCCAACATCGGCGCCGGTGAGACGCCACTCTACCTGGAAACGGCCGGCCGAAGGGTATTATCTGTCATGCGGCGGCAATTATCAAGGTCCAGCCGAGACGTGATGACCGGAAAAAAAGGATGGGAAACGACCAAATTCCGGTCGCTTGAAGTGCGCGAACAGTGCTTGTTTGTGTGTATGTGACAGAGACACTCGCTCACAAACTTTCCTGCCTTTCCATCTGGGGGACATAGGGGATCAGCTCTATAAAACGAACACGAGTGTTCGTGGATCGGTAAAACGGAGACTGTTGCTCCAGTCAGTCTTCCGCTAAAACGCTACCATGTAAATACTGCCGCAATGTTATCTTACTGGCGCCGCCATGTGGCGAGCTCGGGAGACTGGCACGCGCTCGCCTTCATCGCTCTCGGTGCTCGCCCGCCAGTTGGTTTCGTGCCTTCTTTTGCCAGTGTCTTTGCGTAGGTGAAAGTAAATCAGCCTACCAAGTTTTACTGGCTTCTGCGACAATTGTGGTGGAGTTTGCGGGTACATACCAGGTACGAATATCCTGTGGGTGCCTCCTATGCCCATCTACACGCCGTGGACATTACACCTGTGCACAAGGCGAGCCGCCGCTTAAGAGGCTTAGCTTCCGAGTGTGGTCCCCTTGTTTCCCTTCCGCAAAGCATAATGACTACAGCGGCAAGCCAGACCATTCAGCTTCCCGTGAGTGCCCAGCCGCTGATCTGTCATACTCCGCATATGCCCACGCCGCTCCATGGCGACAAATTTGAAGACGTTGTGGACTGGTTGACCAACTACGACCGGGTCGCTGTGTTTAATTCGTGGGACGAGGAGCAGAAGTTGCAGAATGTTTATTTCGTACTAGAGGATGCCGCTAAGATGTGGTTCGAAAACCATAAGGCTACCATTACCACCTGGCAGGATTTCCGGCGGCAGCTGCTCGGAACAGTTGGCAACGATGCAAGAAAAGAGATGGCCGAACTTGCTCTATAGTCCCGATAACAATGGCCTAATGAGAGCTTCGCCATGTTTGTCGAAGAAATGACTCGGCTTTTCAACCTGGCGGATCCGGCTATGTCGGAGGCAAAGAAAGTGCGCTACTTTAGGAGAGGCGTCAAGGATCAGCTGTTTGTTGGCCTTGTACGTGACCCTCCGTGTACTCTGACAGATTTCACGAGGGAAGCGACAAGCACCGAGCATGCCCTGAATCAGCGAATTGTGCATTTTGATCGCTCTGCGAACATCGCTGCTGTGGACGTCCGCTTGCTGATGGCCGGAAGCGACAGTGAAGCCCTTCGTAAACTCATCTGAAGCATTGTGCGCGGAGAGCTGCAAAAGCTGCCCTCTCTTGAGCAACACCCGCGTGTTGGGGGCATCTCGGATGTTGTGCGCGAAGTGCTCCGCCAAGCAGTGCCATCAGTACCATCACTCCAGCCGCCTGCGCCGTACATCATGATGTACAGCGACGTGTTGCGTACCCCTGCGCCAGAACTATCGGCACCCTGAAACCCTGCTTCTCCTGCTCGTCCTGCGCCCCGATATCCAGTTTCGACTGGTGTGCCTGACGCTCGACCACATTTCGCAAAGCACACGCGTGGCGCACGCCGGACAATCAACTTTTGTGCCTTCACTGTGTCGAAGCTGGTCATGTACTGCGCCATTGCCCGTACCATCGGATGGGCTTGCGCGGATTTTCACCGGATGCCCCTCGGCCGCGCTATGGCGAATGACTTCGGGACATCGATCAATAACTGAGCCATAACGTCCTACCTGCGTCCCTCCAGCGACACGTCTAGGTCCCCATCGCCGCGACAGTTTTCCCCCAGCCGCCGTTCTTCCTTCAGGCAGTCCCCAAGTCCGCGGCAGGAAAATTGAACACGACGGCACTCGGGGGTAGGGCCGCCATCCACAAACACCACGACCAACATCCTCCGCTCACAGATTGGATCACACAAACCGACCTCCGACCCTTTGCTCGCTCCGACCAACAGTCCGACCACTTTTCGATGATCGCCGAAGCTTTTCTCCGACGCCCCCAATCGACGCACCGCACGACTAACGAGTCCGACGACCTCCCGATCATTACAGAAGCTTACCTTCGACGCCTGAATTCGACGCAACGACGATCCCTGACACGCCGCACTTTGTCGACGGTGAGCTGCTTTCCACCGAGATACCGATCGTCGTTGATAACCACCCCACGACTATCATTGTAAATACCGGCACTGATATTTGCGTTATGAGTCATGGCCTTGCTACCACCCTGCGAAACATACTGACTCCTTGCCATGGAGCACTGATAAGGACAGCTGTAGGGCATGTCTTTGCCTTTAGTAATAAACGAACTGAACTGCTTTTAACTTACTTTAGTGCCGAATACCGCCATTTACCACAAGGTACAGCCATCGCTTATTTTGACGAGGTCAGTGCGCCCTCCGCTCACTGCGTCCTTTCGCTGGCCAACAAGAATTCCCCCGAGAGCACTAGACATACTGTTCAAACTGACGTGAATTCGGCTTTATCTCTTACCCAGAAACGCCACCTTCAAGCAAATCTGGGCACTTACCGTGACTGCTTTGCCCTCACATCCAAAGTGAAACAAAACGTCAGTGGCCAAACATCGAATTATTGTTGATCCCACCCAGCGCCCTATCCGCCAACACCCCTATCGATTATCAGCAAAAGAACGAAAGGCTATTCGGGCGAAGGTTCATGAAATGCTCCGCGATGATGTGATGCAGCCGTCCACAAGCCCATGGCCCTCACCAGTTATGCTGGTCGCTAAAAAGAACGGAACACTCAGATTCTGCGTCGACTACAGGAGGCTGAACAAAATTAGGAAAAAGGACGTCTAACCATTGGCTCGAATGGACGACTCGTTCGACCGACTCAGCCACTCCCGAAACTTTTCATTGCTCGATCTACGCAGTGGGTGCTGATGTCGCAGGGGTTTCGGCGGCCTAGGCTTCACCGCAGTCGAACCATGAGGAGCCGGGATGAAGAAGCAGAAACAGCCGGGGAGGAGAGGCAAATAAGGGCGCTTTATAAAACTTTTTACATGGTGGGATAGTTACAGGTCAAGAGAGGAAAACGAAGCTCTCCGTGGAGATAATTTTCACCGCCTAAATACAGTTGGTCGTCCCCACTTCCCTAGCTGAGGAAACAAGGTTCAATCGGTGCAGTCCAATCACCAGGGCACAAGAGGTCGCTGGAGGTGTTGCCCACTGCCAAGGGTGAGGCTCGAACCTCCTCCAACATCTTTCGGGTGGTGAGGGCAAATTTCCTGATGTCGATGACGATCTTGTGCGGGCGATGGAGTTTCTGCACCAATATGAAACACCTTGCCAAGTCGCCCGCTGGCGGCGGTCATTTCTCCCACGTAATTTCAAGGCCACCCGCCTTCTTGAAGAATTCGGCGAGTAGGGTCAACCGTCAAAGCTGCTCGGTGGCACGCCTTTGGCCCTTTCAGCACAACGATAGGCTCCCTACTGTCGCTGCCGTGGCGCCAAGGGGATTAAGGCCTAAAAGAGCAGCTTGTTTTTATTTCGAAGGAGGGGAAGCGGGAAGCGTTGGTCGCCGCAGCCGGAAACAAAGGTCACTTTGCCGCCATCGCCACCGCCTTGCTGCCCTTGAAGGGGGTTGCTTGCCGGCGTCCAGGTTTCTCGCTGTTGCTGCCGTGGGTGCCAAGGGGGTTAATGCCCGAAAGGCAGCTCGTCTCCATCCCGAAGGGTGGGAAGGGTTGGCCCCCGCAGCCGGAAACAAAGCGTCACACCGCTGCCGTCGCTGCCGTTTCGCTGCTTTTGGCGGCGGTCGCTCACCGGCGTCCGCTAGGTACTCCTCCATTTTCAGCTGCTGGAGTCTGCGCATACCTCGGCCGGAACCCCGGTCACTGCAGCCCGTCCGCCGCCTGAAGAGGTCTCGCAGGGGGGCAGCCCACGCCGCTCCGCGAAGAGACCTGCAGTTGAATCAGCCTGGTCAGTTCAGCCACCTATCAAACCTGGCCCTCTGGTTCCTGCTTGCTCGCTGCACAGCTTTAGCAGTCTCAGCCACGCAATGCCCAAACACAGCAAAGCAAGCGCAAAACCAACTTTGAAAACTGCCAGGCTGCTTCCTAGTCAAAATGGCCTTTACAACACAAAAAAGAAACAGCCAAATTTTGCCCCGAATAATTCGAGTCCTCTTCCGAGAGAAACCATGCTAGAGAAAACAAGAAACCAAAGAGTAATTTCACTTCAAAAGCGAATACGCTAGCGAGGATTGTGGCCCATGTAACATGAAAAATACTCTAGAGAGCAACTTCCTGCGAAAACATATCTTCAAGGTGGAGCTGCAGGTGACCAAAGGGTAAATAAAAAAAGTAATGCCAAACAAGAATGCATTGCCCAGGGAAACTTTGTCTGAGGCCATCAGAGTTGGCAATACCACGCCCTTTTATTTAACCCATGCCAGATGCAAACTCTTGTAAAGCTAGGCTCTAATAAAACATACATGTTAAGATGGCAGGCAAACGAACAAAGGCTATTTCTACAAGTGGGTACGACCCTGCATACAACATTGCAATTTCTGAATAGCGAAAGCAAGATAAGCACCTTCCTTCTTGAACACACTGCTTGCTTGGTCACGAAAATTATGGGGTGCTCCTCCTCCATTATCAACCAGTTAAGTGGGGACGACCCACACACCCTGTTCACGCGCCTTTTTTTTCTCTGCAGCACAGAAGTGTGAGTAGTCAAGAACCCTCACAAAGCCTGACTAGCCCGGAATTATTTTTGTTTTTTTGTTATTCGATTCTATTCACTCCTCTCAAGTCTTAATGCTTCAGCCGCGCCCTTGGCGGCCTCGATCCTAGGGCGGAACTAGAAGCCAAGATCTGAGAAAAACTTGAAGGCATCCGCTCACTAATGTCACTTTTTCCGCATCGGAACTGTACGCCTCCAAAGAGTAGCCCGCGCTTGGAAAGCCGGCCGCGAGATAAGGGCGAACGACTGCGAACGCGTTGCTTGCTGATCCTCCTGTCTGGGATCCAGTTTGCATGCTGCATCCCTCTCTTACGGCCGGGTTTTCTGCAGGGCTATTTTACGCGGCCACGACGTCTCTTTCATAGCAAGCAGCTCCCTTCACCTGTCACTGAGCCACTACGACACTGTCTCGAGTGAAAGGAGGACCCAGAACATTTGGATTTAGACCTTCGAGCCTTTGCCGGTGACGTAACTGGCTTTGACCTTCTCTGCGCGCGCTTACCCTATTTTCCTTTCACGCGACAGTTATGGTCCCTTTCCCGCTCACAGCATGTTTCAACGCTCACGAAACAATTACCTGGTTGTTTCCATGTTAAGGCAGCCATTTAAAGACTTTGCGGCCGGACCTCGATCGTGCCGCATTTGACTTTAACCTTCGCTGCGCGCATTTTGCTTGGGCTCCTTTCACGCGAGCTCTGCCTGCCCTGCGTACCAAGCGATACCTGCAACCTTCAAAGAGACTACGACCTGAGTGTCTCGAGGTACAGGTAGCCATGCTCGAAGAATTTAAGGGTCACGTGCATCTAGATCTGCGAAAGCCTGTACAGCTTAACACTGATAGTGCCGCAGGGGGTTTTCGTCGACAGGGCGCGCGCTTTACTCGTGCGCCTTTCATGCGGTAGCTACGCACCCTCCGTAGGAAGCGACACATTTTTCCTCTCAAGAGACAACATACTGAGTGCCCCATGTTAAATAAACACATGTTAGAAGTCATGAGGTGTCTCGAACGTTTAGAAAAGCGTCTATGGCCTGATTTCGATAGCGCCGTAGGTAGCTTTAGCCTCCGCTGCGCGCGCTTAGCTTTCTTTCTTTACAGGCGTGAACTAAACACCTTTTTCGCAGCCTCTCATGCCACCTCTAATTAGACTACTGTGGTGTCTGAACACACAAGTAGACCTTTTCTTTGGACATTTAGTTCCACAAAAGCCTCTATACTCTGACTCTGTCAGTGTCGTAGCTGGCTTTGATACCTGCTTCGCGCGCTTATCCCGTGCTCCTGTCGCTCTACAGCAACGCACCCTTCTCAGCAAACGACACACCTCATCCGACAAAGGATAGCTACCTGCGTGTCTCATGTTAGGGGAAGACATACTCGAAATGCTGAGGGTTCCTGAACATGCTGATCTGCGAATTCCCTGTTTTCTCACTCGACGCGTGAGCAACCTAGAGCGTTGAGGTGCCGATTCCTTTCGCTTACGTAGCTTCTCGGTTTGAACTCGGCTTTGAAAGTGACCTGAACTTTCTCCTCTGCCTTTAAAACCTCTAGTGTGGCCCTCGATATGTGATGCCGCCCTTCTGTAACTTCCACTGGCGCGTCACAATTTATAGCAGCGCCCTCACTGATTCAGCTACCAGCCTCCCTCGCAGGGTCAATTTTGGTCACCTCTTGCTCTTTCTCGTGACTATGAAAGTCCCCTTCGCTTTCAGCATCCTGAGTGCCCTCTTCATTCCCGCACCTTGCTTGCACTGTGCTATCCTGAGGCCGCAAGCGGGTTAGATACCCAACATCGCTGTCTCCAAAACAAAGGCCCTTTTCTTCACGCAACATATCCGAGTGATCTTATAACCCGCACGGATAATGCTTCGGCAGGTTTTGCGAGACCGCTCCATCTGTCTGAGGGACTCCGAACGTTGCCTTCATCATGACGCGGGCAATCGGCAACATACATTGCTCGCCTTATCTACCTGCCTTGTGCAGGCACGTCGGCCTGTTAATTCTTCAGGCCGAATGTCTAATATGTGAACAAGGTCCTTTTTAGCAGCCAAGTTACGGAGGACGTTACGCGGTTCCCCTTTCCCGCTCGCTCCCGCCGAAAGGGCTGCATGACTTGCAAGTTGTCGCCATTAGACCGAGACGAAAAGGCTGCTCTTGGTTAACGGCAACCGGTCGCAATATGCCCAGGCTCTTGGCAACGGTACCAGACGACCGGCTTCCTACCTTTAAAATCTCTTTCCTTTGTGGCCTCTTCCTTTGTGCTACGTGACGCACATTTCTCTCCGAGTGGGGCATTAGCCGACGCGTTTCTCGTGCCAGTCTTGGCTTCCTCATTTGCATTAAACTGCGCTTGACTATGCCTACCCACCTTCAATCCGAATCGGACGCGCTCTTGCTCCGATCCTCTTCGTTGCAGTTGCTGATCTCTGATTTCAATTTTTGCGTTTACTGAGCTTTCCGGAATACTAGTCGCATTATTCTTGGAGCGCTTTATCTCTGCGATTAGTAAATCCAATCTCTTGAGCTCTAGTTCTCTTTCGTATGCTCTATTATTCCTGAGCGCCTCTTCCTCAGCCTCCCTGAACTTCTCCTGCATAAAATCCCAGGTCTCGGAAATTTCATCCTCCTCAGCTTCACACTCCCAAATTGCCCTCACAAGTTGCGACTCTTTAAGGCTTTCCTTGACTTCAATGCCCAACTCCTCACAAAGCAACAACTCTGCATTCTCCAATTTGCTCAGATCTATGATCACTTTCGAACGAGGACTTTCCCAAACAAATTGTAGCGTGATAACCGCTTCACCACGCACGCTACACAAAAACAAAATCTACTGGCTTTGATAAAATCCCTGAGTTATCAAACCTAGCAGATTCTCAAAGAAAGTCAAGCCTGTACCATAATGCCGCTGCCAGGACCAAGCGTGGACGATCCTATAGCTGGCATCCAGTTGATGTGGCAGGGAGTTCGGGCCACTAGGCTTCACCGCAGTAGAACCATGAGGAGCCGAGATGATGGAGCAGAAGGATCGAGCCAGGGAGGAGAGGCAAAGAAGAACGTTTTATACAACTTTTTACATGATGGGATAGTTACAGGCCAAGAGATGAAAACGGAGCTCTCTGTGGAGACAATTTTCACTGCTTAAATACAGTCGGTTGTCCCCACTTCCGATAGCTGGGGAACAAGGTTCAATCGGTGCAGTCCAATCACCAGGGCACAAGAGGTCACTGGAGGTGTCGCCCACTGCCGAGGGTGACGCTCGAACCTCCTCTCAATCATTCGGTGGTGAGGGCAAATTTTCCGATGTCGATGACAATCTTGTGCGGGCGATGGAGTTTCTGCCCCAAGGTGAGACATCCCGCCAAGTCACCCGCTGGCGGCGGTCATTTCCCCCGCGTAATTTCAAGAAGGTCACCCGCCTTCTTGAAGAATTCGGCGAGCCGGCTGAACCGGCAAGGCTGCTCGGTGGAGTGCCTTTGGCCCATTCAGCACAACGATAGGCTCCCTGCTGTCGCCGTCGTGGCGCCAAGGGGATTAAGGCCTAAAAGGCAGCTCGTTTCTATTTCGAAGGAGGGGAGGCGGGAAGCGTTGGTCGCCGCAGCCGGAAACAAAGGTCACTCTGCATGCCGCCGTCGCCACCACCTCGATGCCCTTGACGGGGGTTGCTTGCCGGCGTCCAGGTTTCTCGCTGTTGCTGCCGTGGGTGCCAAGGGGGTTAATGCCCGAAAGGCAGCCCATCTCCATCCCGAAGGGTGGGAAGGGTTGGCCGCCGCAGCTGGAAACAAAGCGTCACACCGCTGCCGTCGCCGCCATTTCGCTGCTTTTGGCGGCGGTCGCTCGCCGGCGTCCACTAGGTACTCCTCCATTTTCAGCTGCTGGAGTCTGCGCATACTTCGGCCGGAACCCCGGTCACAGCAGTACTAGCAGATTGAAGTCGATGAACGTGATCGAAATAAGACCGCGTTCATTACTCCTGACGGACTGTATGAATTTAGGGTGCTTCCCTTGGGTTTGTGTTCCTCCAGCAGCCTTTCAAAGAATGATGGACACTGTCCTAGCCGGCCTAAAATGACAGACGTGCCTCGTCTACCTTGACGACATTGTCACTTTCTCTCCGACCTACGAGGAGCACCTCAAACGATTGACAGTCGTACTAAATGCTATCCGTGGAGCCCAGCTCTCACTAAAACCAGAAAAATGCCGCTTCGCATTCCGACAGTTCAAGTTCCTGGGTCACGCCGTGAGTGCTGCGGGAATTAGCCCTGATGCAGAAAAGACGGCTGCCGTAGCTGCTTTCCCGACCCCCACTGATAAAAGTTCCGTGCGTCGGTTTTTGGGCCTCTGCATATTACAGGAGATTTGTGCACGACTTCTTCCGGATAGCGGAACCATTGACTCGTCTACCAAAGGACAATCAGTCTTTCATCTGGGCCGACGAGCAGCAAGGGGCCTTCCAGGAGCTTCGCAAGCGCCTCCAAACTACGGCCGTACTTGCCCGCTTGGATGAGGAGGCTGACACAGGATGGCATACCAATACCAGTAACGCTGGTCTCGGTGCAGTTCTCGTTCAGTGGTAAGATGGCGTTGAGCGGGTAATTGCTTACGCCAGCCGCACCCTGTCTCGTTCCGAAGCACATTATTCTACCGCCGAAAAGTAGTGCCTTGCTTTTTTGTGGGCGGTAACAAAATTCCTACTGTATTTGTATGGCCTGTCATTTAGAGTGGTCAGCAACCGCCACTCACTTTGTTGGTTAGCGAACCTTAAAGAGCCCTCAGGCGGGTTAGCCCGCTGGAGTCTCCGCTTACAGGAGTTCGATGTCTCTATTGTGTACAAGTCCGGCAAGAAACACAGTGACGCTGACTGTCTATCCCAGACCCTATCCCGTGCTCTTGAATTGAAAGAGATGACTACGTTTTTCTCGGCGCTCTCACGACACCAGAACTCTTTCTGACAGAGAAGGGACAGAAATAAAATGGAATGCACGTGCAACAAGCAGCCGTTGGGTTACAAGCGGATTATATTATTTCGACAAAAATTTACGAGATGCCATCCGGCAAAGAAAAACTATTTCGCGTAGTCACCTGAAATTTATGAAGGCAGGAACGAACCTGCACGTCCCGCCTGCAGACAACGATGCCTAATAAATTAGTTGTAAACATAATATTTAGTGAGACAGCGCTATAATAAAATTTTTAAGAAAACACGCATCCTGCAAGTTTTTGCTGCCGATACTAAATGTAAATGGGGTTATGGGAACAACAGCAATAAATAAAATTAGGAAATTTTGCGAGAACTAATGAGCTATAAAATAATTGCTTAAACACCAATCTTTTGAGGTCATTATGAGCCATTATTCCATTGGGTGACGTTTTTGTAAGAATCAATTATCTGTTTCCTGTTGCATATGACAGGATGGCAGCATGACGGCATCGCCAGATGGACGCCACTAGAGGCCAGTCGCAGAGATTGCAGGTCCTGGCATCGACGAAAGTCATCCCACTCCCCACGCACACCGGCAAATTGGTGGCTGAGTAATGCAGCCAATGCTACAGACGCCTGAATGCCGCGGTTTGTTATCCAGCAACCTAGGGTAGACAAATTGCTGCCGAAATAAATAATTTAACGTTATAGATTAGCTCTCCAGTAGAGTAGGGAGAGCACCACTCAGTTGCCGCTCTAGCAGTAAACAGAATATATAGGCATGATCGGTGGGCCCAACAAATGTAGTGTGATTAGCATTGTTCCTGAAAATGTCATGGATTGGTTACATTCGCATGCTTTCAATGCTCAAGCTTTTACGGCAGCCGATCTCTAGAAATAATTCAGCGATAAAAAGTAGATCGAAAGATGCCCTGCATTGCTAGCTGCCCTGCAGTCGCTGCCAGGGGCATGCGCCGCCAACTTTCTACATCACATCCCAGGCAGCACAAAGTTGGCTATGACGTGGGGGCCCGCGTTGGGCCCGTGAGGGCAGCCCATACGGTCCCCATGTGGAATTTGCAATACTTTCCCAGAGGGGCCCCACGTGGGCTGCCCAATTTTGCCGCGATTGGTCCCAATCTGTATCCGTGCGATCAACCGAAATAGGGCTGCTCGCATTTAGCCCAGATAGCCGAATGGGGGCAATAAACCAGAATCACCAATGAGTCCTACATTTATTAATGCAGTGCCGCCCTTATGATCAACGTTTTAATTTTTAAGTCGATAAATTCCTCCAATACTTGAATTGTACCGGTGCGGGCTTTGCGGAGACCAGTCCGTTTCAAGCTGGCCCACGTGTTGCGCTCACGGGTTGAATCTGGTATTTTCGGGGCTGCCCAAGTTCCATTATTCATCAAGTGTGAAACACTGAGCACTATTTCTTTACCTTGTCTTCGACACTCAGTAACATATAAGCAATTTATTCCCAACACTGTAATAATGTGGGCTGGCCCACATCACATCCTAAATGCTGGTCTGAATATTTATTTCGGTGGTGTGCGTAGAACAATAATGGCGCAGGAAAAATTTGGAGGTAGTTCAGTACATACTCGTAAAGCGTAACAGTTACTGCTGGATGTATTTTGCGAATATTGCATATTTAATGTACTTTTTAGAGTCAAATTAGATAAACTTGATTCATCCCTTACGGAAATGCCATATCTGGACTTATAAAAAAAAATCCAGATAAGGTATATCAGGAATTGGGCAGATATGGTATATTAGGACAGATCTGGGCCAGATAAGGCATATCTGCCCAATTTCTGATTTCGAGTACCAGATAAGGCATATCTGGTTGTATATGCCTGATCTGCCCAATTCCTGATTTCGAGTACCAGATAAGGCATATCTGGTCAGATATGCCTTATCTACCCAATTCCTGATTTAAAGATCTAGCCCGCATGACAGGTAGGTTTTGAACTATAGATCTATATATCTGCCTATCAACATAACACTTTATTACAACACACACAAAACAATTTCAGTATTCCAGCTAAATGCACGCTCAATCAAGTTTGCCAAGGGAAACCTGAATTTTCCCTTTTATTTCAAACCTTACAGGAAAATAGCTTTGAAACCACAGGTTTTCTTTTTTCCCTGCCTATATGGAATATCGCTCAAAGACGGTCCTGAATTACGTGTGTATACCGAGGGGCAAAGACATGCTCATCCGTTAGTAAATATTGAGATTCTACTCATTTACGCGCGATACAATAATGAACTAATAGATATCTGAACAGAATAATGTCTACACGAGAAGCTAAAGTGAAATACATTAACCTATTAAATTAGATATTACATTTTTATTCTGCTCTCTCACACACAGAGCTTTAACCAGTAAATGCTTTTAGTTTGAGCTGGTCTACTTGCGAAGCTAAATAAAATAAACGGCTAATAATCGAACTACACTATTAAAATGAAATTTAAAGGTTTGTCGACACCCGGAAAAGGTACCGCTAAACCGTAGGGTGATAAAACACACACTTCTGGGACTGCTGATAATACCTAAACCTTAGCAAAGTACATATAGGCTGTCAGGAAGTACTGGTGTTACCTTAAGCAGAGACTGCAGTGCAAAGTGAGCGAACGCGCCTAACTCGTGGTTGCTTTTAAAATTAGGAGAAAAAACAACAAAAAAAGCATGTCCGATGGCATTTGTCATGACAGCGACAACTCTGCCCCTAAACCAAATCAAGCATGAAGCTACTTAGGTAGTGCAAATTATAATAATAATAATATAAACAACGAAGGACCCTATCCACTCACTGAAATTTGTCAAAATTGCTAGAGCGAAAGACAAATTAGCAACGAAATGTACGAAAAAATATCACATACTGGCAATTACCATCCAATTTACTGATTGGAAAATTAATTTTCCATCAAAATAATAAAGTGAACAATATCCTGAGGCTGGCAAGTGCTAGTTCCCGACAAGAAGTCCCACGCTCACGGATTTGGTGATCGGGCGTGAAGATGAGGCGGCACGATGAGGGTGCGATTCGACACAACGGTGATTTGGCCGGGCCACCCAGCACAGAATCCCCGAAAAGCTCAATCGACCATCAGGTTCACTGCCAAGGCTGGGGAGGCAGCTTCCACCCGCAGTGGGACACAGTAATTTCCTCTGTGCCGACGGTCAGACTGAAGCGCTTGTAGGTTTGCTGTCGCATTTTTGTAACATGCACACAGCTAATAGCGAAGAAGCGCTGGCACACGCACACACACCAGCATACACAACATGCAGCACGCCCGCCAGCCGCACCGAACTCCGATGTCTGCCACCGAAAAGGAACGAGATACCAAGTGCTTAGGCGCACGGAGTTGAAAGGGGGAGGGGAAAGAAGCAAGCACACACAAAACGGAGAGCGCCAGGCCTACGCGGTATAGAGCGTGGCAGCGAGGAGGAGAGATGAAATGCGAGCCAGCGACGCAGGGGCCACCGCTGTCTGAGAGGGAAGAGGAGAACGCGGGAGAGGAGGAGTCACTGTCTAGCCACTGCGGCCTTCGACGAAGCAACCGCCAGCTGTCTCTGAGGGTGAGTCACCGTCTGACAGCGCGGAGGGGGCTGTATACTGAACTGCCATCATTTTCTTGATATTTTGAATCGCTCAACTTAACCGACCATGCTTTTGTGCACCGGACTGCGGCCGCATTTTAAATCGAAATGCCAGTTAGTAGGCGGAAAGAGGAGCATGTAGCTATAACCCAGCGCCCTCCTGGATTAAGGAACACATGGTGTAATAATTATAGTGTGCGAAATCTGCAGAATATTTGAAATATGAGTCGTAGCTATTTTCTAAATTGGATACAATTAACACGCAGGCCATGCTGAGTGTAGAAAAATTGAAGCTCGACCACATGATGCCAATATTGGATATTTGCAGAAGGTAGACGAAGGCCATATATTGCTAATATACAATAACTATGGCACCTACATAATTAAGGCCCCGATGAGGTTATATAAAGTCCTGTTGATGCCAGGCATATGGCCCTAGTCTGCCTATATAAGGTCATGACGATGCCATATATGCCCTTTATCAGGCCACATAAGGTCGCGAGGATACCATATATGCCCCTGATCAAGCCATATAAGGTCCCGTTAGCCGTTCAGATATGGATTATATGTTGCATGATATGGCCAAATCTGAGCCATATAAGGGCAACATTTTGCACATATATGACCTTATCTGGTCCAGATAAGGCCTTATTTGCTGCCTTATATATTTGTATCTGGCAGCATATGTTCCATATCTGAAGCAGATATGGGATTTCCGTAAGGGATGGCATAGATATGCATAAAATAGTTATGTGAAAAATCCAGAATACGCAATTAGCGACCGGTATAAGATAAATTACATAAATAAAAAGGTGCCTGAATGATAGGGTGAAGGCGTTTCAGAGCGGTAAGCCCGCCTACTGCAAATTTGGGGCCCCTGCGGCCTTTCATGTTCAGCCCCAATTGGGTTCTTATTTTTACCGCATGGAATACGAATATATATTGCATTTGCCCGCAAAACCCAAGAAATACCCGTGTGGGCAGCGTGGAGGCATACCAGGTGTTCAGCCCGGATGCAAACCATGCGGGACCTTACTTAGTTTTTGAGTGGGGAGCCTCATTTAGGGTAGCCCTTCTTCTATTCGCTTTAGGCCCACATTTGCATCGGATGTTCCCTAAAGTGCCCCGCAAGAGACCGATGCGGGCAGAAGTGGGAAGGAGCAGTTTCCTGTCCCGCTACAGGCCACGGGGAAATTATCTAGGTTTTTGGTGGGCAACCCTAATTGGAGCTGCCCAGGAATTTTCTGCATGAAGCCTACAATTCCGTTTGACTTTGCCTCGAGAACCCTTCAAGGGTCCCATGTAGGCAATGCGCGAGCATACCTGTATTTAGACCCGCCGCAGCCCATTGCGCTTTTGAGTGGGCAGCCCCAGTTAGATTAGCCCAGGATTTTTCTACAGAAAGCCCATATTTTCCTTTTATCGGCCCTAAAATTCCCCAAGCGGGACCCTTGAGGGCCAGATGTGGGAATAGGTACTCAGTTAGCCCTTTCCACGCCTATATGATGCTCAGATGGAAAAGCAGGGGCAGCGCCAAATCCGGCTTGCCCGCTAGATTCCTCATGGGTGTTATCGTGGTTGCCCAAGCCCAACTTGCCCATACGGCTTCCAGGTTGGCCACGTAATGCGTGGTATTTGGGATAGAACTTACGCACGAATTGTGATCAGGCTTGTAATCCTCGACCAACGCGATAAGGTGCTTAGTTTCTGATCATTTATAACTGAATGGTTTAACTGCTCCTGAAAGGCTTTTTTTTTCCTTCACTGAGTTGCTATCAGAACGCAAACATCTGATCGCGATAGCTCCGAGATGCCGATGTGCGCTCCTTGTCTCCTGTTCCGCAGATGCGACGTCAACTACCGCCACGGCGGTTGTTCGTAGCTTAGCCAATAGTTTATTTATTTATACAGAATACCTACAGCGCCCCCACTGGGGCATTGTTGTAGGGGGGAAACAGCATAAAAACAAACAGACGTACAATACAATAAAATTGACAGATGATGCAGTAAGACAAAGGGGAAAAAAAGAAGGGAGAAATGTTGCAGAAAACCAAATATGCTAACAACACACTTGATAAAATTAAAACTGCGAAATGCAGCACTCCTTTGGCAATACAATAAACAATAAAGTGGGAAAATGATGCAATGTACTCAGGCAATTAATGAAAAATTGCATAAGAACAAGCACGCGTACGATATAAGCGGCGGAAATAAACAATAACAAAACAAAATGCACAAGGATCATAAATAATGCTACGCAGATGCTCGTGTAAAAAGTTATGTTAGTAGTAATATTAACAGTCATATTAATGTATTATCACAATCACATTTGCAGGTGATTTTGTAAGGTGGTGAAGAATTGTGTGGGAGGGGAAGCTATAATTTGCCCTGGTAAGCAGTTTCAATCTTGTATTGTTCGTGGAAAAAAACTATTTTTGAACGTGTTTATTCGAGCATTGTACTCACGCACTTTAAGCGGATGGTCAGTGCGGGCTGAAATGTAAGTTGGTTCGGATATGCATTTTTGTTTTGGAATGCCAGTTTTACCGTTTATAACATTATAGAATAAAGAGATCTTCAGATATTTACGCCTCTGTTCGAGTAGAGGCCACCCCAATTTGTCTCGCAAATTTGAAGACCTTTCTAAGAAAGTGAAATTGCCAGAGACAAACCGCGCCGCTCGTTTTTGGACGCGCTCCAGTTGTTCAATATTCTGTTTTGTGTATGGATCCCAGGCGACGCAAGCGTATTCAAGTATAGGACGCACGTTGGTTATGAATAAGGTCTCTTTCAGTTTGAGTGGACCATCCTTAAAATTTCGTTGAAGGAAGTTTAATGTGCGACTGGCTTTAGCCGATATGTAATCTATGTGTGCATTCCATGACAGCTCACCTGAAAAAAAAGACTCCTAAGCACTTATAAGTTGAAACAGCAGATATGTCCACGCTCCTAAGAAAATTGGCGCTACCTGCACAAAATGGCAGTGCTCGCATGATGCAGTCGAGGAGTGGAGGGAGTGATGTGACCCACGATGCGTCCTACTGTGATTGCTGAACAAAATCCGAGGAGTGGAGATGGGTTAGTGCTTAACGCACTGTGTTTCAAGGACGTGGTCGCACCACCACCGTCTACTACCTGAACGCGTAAGCCACGGAGATTCTTCCCACCGGAAAGATCACTAACGCTATTGGGTACTCTGTCGCATGAATCTAGCTGACTGTCTTTGAAATCCTTTGCTAGGGTGTAAGAGAAGGAGCTGAAGTTCCAAAGATCCAAAATATTTCAAATATAGGTATTGTAAAAAGTAACGGCTGTAATGAGTTACCTATGACGTTAGGTACAATTCCGCTCCCTGGGTACGTGCCTTAGGTTCTTAATCAGCCGGATGCCTAAACTCGTTATATGCCCAGTTTCGGTAGCTTACGGTTTCTTTTGCATACTCTGATGAACCCTGCACTAGAAACACACATTGAAACTTCCGCAATATATTGTCACGTGGTGGTGACCAGGGTCGATGACACAAATGAAGACACAGGCTTGATGGTACTGAAATTAACTCTTTATTGGGCTGACTTGCGCCCGCAAAAGAACTAAGCAACTCTGCGGCGGCGATAGCAGCAAACGTGTTGGTCAACCGTCGAACAAAGAATGCCCATCACACTCGTCAACGCTCAATTTCAAGGCTGCTCAGGACAATCTTGATAACGTCGCAAACAGCTACCAGCACAGGCTAGAACATTGTAGAAAGACAGACGAGTGGCCGGAATCTTCGGGATAGATCTCGGTGCATCTTGCGCTACAAGGAAAACATCGAGCATTAACAAACAAAGAATACCGAACTGCTACGCGATCAGAGTGATAAGGCCGTATGCCGGCGGATGTTAAAAACAACAAATACCGTTTTGAAGGTATCGCGGCATTACTCCCCCCTTAAAAAAAACATCGCCTCGTTGTTCCAAAACAAAGCAACTTAAACATAAACACTGCAAAGTTTTAAACACCACAGATTCTTTAACGCGCGTAATATGGCTTCAGTCGTACAACATGTACAATTTCTGGGCGTGCGCGTCGCCGTTGTGATGCTGACGTTTCGTCGGGAATGACCTCATAGTCCAGTGGTCCAACGCGGCGAATGATTTTGTACGGCCCAAAGTATCGACGCAACAACTTTTCACTAAGTCCGCGACGGCGAATTGGTGTCCAAACCCACGTTTGGTCTCCTGGATTGTGCTCTACGTGGCGCCGTCGTAAGTTGTATCGTCGGCTGTCAGTGCGCTGTTGATCATTAATACGCAGCCGTGCGAGTCGTCGGGCTTCCTCTGCACGCTGCAGGTAGGTGGCGACGTCGATGTTGTCGTGGTTGGTTACGTGCGGTAGCAGTTCGCCGAGCGTCGGCGTTGGCTTCCTACAGTACACAAGCTTGAACGGGGTCGCTCTGGTCGTCTCTTGGACTGCCGTATTATACGCGAAGATCACGTACGGCAAGATGGCGTCCCAGGTCTTGTGTTCAGCGTCGACGTACATAGCGATCATGTCCGCGATCGTTTTGTTCAGGCGCTCCGTAAGGCCATTGGTCTGGGGATGGTACGCAGTTGTTCGTCGATGGCTTGTGTGACTGTATTCCAAGATGGCTTGCGTCAAATCGGCCGTAAACGCCGTTTCCCTGTCCGTGATGAGCACTTCCGGGGCGCCGTGTCGCAAGATAATTTGTTCGACAAAAATTGTGGCTACTTCTGCCGCGGTACCATTGGGTAGTGCTTTTGCTTCGGCGTAACGGGTAAGGTAGTCAGTGGCCACGATGATCCACTTGTTACTCATAGACGAAGATGGAAAGGGGCCAAGGAGATCCATCCCAATTTGTTGAAAGGGCATGACTGGGGGCGGAAGTGGTCGTCGGCGGCGGATGATCTTCGTCTTTTTGCCGTTGAGCAACCTCACCTCCAAAGGTTGCTGCCTTCAGTTTCCCCTGCGTGGGCTCGGGGACCTTCCGCGCATACTCTCATCATAGTTACGGCCTGGCGACGCAAAGCGGGCCCTGTACGGTGATGGAGATCTGAACCGACGGCTTGGTGGCGCAATCTCACCGCTACGCAGATGTCGATTTCTTGCGGTCGTTCACCTGGGCGTGGTCGTGGAGCGTCGACTGCAAATCCGCGGAGACCGATTCGTCGGTACGGGCAGTGCCGCAGAATGGGGCCGGCCTCACCGCAGTGAAAGCATAATGGCCGGTAATTCGCTGTCCTCCATACGTCGCACTTCCTGGGGCTTGTTGGTCGTTGGTAGGCTTGGTGGTCGGGGGCCAAGTTGCGGTTTTCAGGAACAGGACGGTAGCGGCGAGGGCTCGGAAAGTCGTCACGTCGGGGCGGAGGGCGACATAATGCAGCATCGTAGTTCATCGCTGTTGCCTCTTGTGCTGGAACAGTCGCAGCCGTCGCTTGAGGAACGCCCAGCGCCTGCTGGACTTCTTCATGGACGACGTTCGCGAGCGTCGCCACCTGCGGTTGTTGCGATGATGGCATCAGTCGGCGGAGCTCCTCTCGTACGATCTCCCGGATGAGGTCCCGAAGGTTCTCTCCGCTTGCAGATGCGCTGGGGTAGTGGCTTGAGTAGTCCGGTTGAAGTGGTCGCTCGTAATGGCGCATCCGGTTGTCCAAAGTCTTCTCGATGGTAGACGCTTCTGTTTCAAATTCCAGTTCTTGGCGGATTTCGCACATGACCCGCAAAGAGCGACTCTTTAACGCCACGCAATAAAAGTTTCACTCGCTCACCTTCGGTCATATTAGGGTCGGCGCGGCGAAAGAGGCGCTTCATCTCCTCAACGTACGCCAGCACAGACTCGTTAGGGCGTTGAAGTCTTGACTGAAGGAGGGCCTGGGCTCTTCTCTTTCGGACGACGCTTAAAAAAGGCAGTAAGAAACGCTTCCTTGAAAGTCTCCCAATCCTTCATAGTTGCCTCATGATTTTCGAACCAAACTCGGGCATGTCCTTGAAGAACAAAGTAAACTTGCCTAAGTTTCGCGGCGTCGTTCCAGCCGTTGAATTCTGCCACACGACTGAAAAGGTCTATCCAGTCTCCCGCATCTTCATCCGGTCGTCCATGGAAGCAGGGGGGCTCACGGGGCTCGACGAAAACAACCGGTGCTGTAGGCTGGGCCATAGTCAGCGTCGATGCCATCCGAGATCGAATGGGGTAACGCAGGTGACCGTCTTCGGGTTGTAGGCCTTAGAGTCGGCGGCCGGCTCGGTGACCTGAAGGTTGGTCTTCCAGGGCGACAGGAATAAGGCTAACGTCTTCGCTTGAATGATCAAGGGCAGCCGCTCCACCAGATGTGACGTGGTGGTGACCAGGGTCGGTGACACAAATGAAGACACAGGCTTGATGGTACGGAAATTAACTCTTTATTGGGCTGACTTGCGCCCGCAAAAGAACTAAGCAACTCGGCGGCGACGATAGCAGCAAACATGTTGGTCGATCGTCGAACAAAGAATGCCCGTCAAACTCGTCAACGCTCAATTTAAAGGCTGCTCAGAACAATCTTGATAACGTCGCAAACAGCTACCAGCACAGGCTAGAATATTGTAGAAAGACACACCAGTGGCCGGAATCTTGGGGATAGATCTCGGTGCATCTTGTGCTACAACGAAAACTGATAAAAGTGTGACTCGCGACATCGAGCATTAACAAACAAAGAATACGGAACTGCTACGCGATCAGAGTGATAAGGCCGTATGCCGGCGGATGTTAAAAACAACAAATACTGTTTTGTAGGCATCGCGGCAATATATTACAGGCGTTTCACCGAACACTTTTTATGATTTCTGAAATAGTAATTCAAAAGTAGGAGACAATTTTTATAGGCAACCTAATTCCGGCTAGAGCGGTTGTAATTTAGTTCAAACCACTCTAATTACACTGTTGGCTATCTGGAACTTATAAATAAGCTTTTTTCTAATCCAGCTGGTGGTTAGAGCGAGTAAGAATTTCAAAACTATGGGCAAATCGATGTCCTATCAGCTATTTTAGCCAAGTAAAACAGTGGGAAGAAATGAGCGGCCGCCTTTCCGTACACAATCGTTATTAAGTGCATTGAAGGCATAGGAAATTCGGAACAAGGCCATATTGCAAAAGTCGTGGGTAATTCACACGCCGGTTAATTGGAAGGAACATATTAAGTTTTAAAGCGTCCTTGTGGTCATGCTTTGCACGTGGTATAAGCAAAACTGTAGTCATCGCCTACCGTGTGGTCGTTATGTCTGCCATAACGGAGCAAATGAATGTGCCTGACACCGTATGTCAAGGCAGCCTTTCGAATTGGGAGCCTGCGTGTTTTGCCCTGCGATTCGAAAGTAGCTGTTTAACACCGGCGACAGAAGGCTGAAGCGATAGCGTATTTAGTACCTAAAGCCAACGTCAGGAAAGCTGACTTCCCCTTTTCGCCGTGGATACAAACTTAGCCTCCTATACTATGTCCAGGCATGGCCGCTGAGGTCAAAGGATGCCGACAGTGGCGTTCAAGATCAGGTTGAATCAAGAATAGTGCTGCGTCGCGCTCCCGCGCTGCGGTGAGATAGCGACAACTAGCATTCACTCCTTGCTGCAGCGCGTTGTTTAGGGAGTTATACTTTCCGCCGACTCCTGGGAAAAATGTGCGCGCAATGAAATTTCGCGACCTGTGTCAGCAATAAAACACTCCCACTTTGAGATGCTCCTTTTCACATACGTAAACGCCCAATCCAAAACAAGTAGGAGGTTTCGTTCCGCTTCTTACTGTACAAATTACTCCATTTATTAACACAGAAACAAGCGTCGTCTTCTCGAACAGCCTGGAGATAGCACCTCAGGAGACTCGAGTAGTACCTTGCCTGGTTTGACAATGAACCGTCGCTAAGAGCAACCCACAGTTGCATGATCGACAACACTACCTATTAAGGGTATAGTGGTGTGCAGGACCGACTAGGCGTGCTCTTTAACTACTACTACAGATTAGTACCTTGTTCCACTGTGCGGAATATTCTACGTGTTTGGCTACTGCAAAAAAGCATAACTATAGGCACACAGAAAATAAGTGCGTTCTGCTTGGCTGCGGTCACAGCTACGCGCCCTGCGAGAAGGCAACGTTCTTCAGCGCTCCTGAAGACGGATTTCGAAGCGCAGGGCTATAAAGAGACGTACCTCCAGCCCCGACAAAATGTCATTCGAAGCACTGTAATTGACATGTGCCTCACAATCAAGCCCATGTACCAAACGCCCACGCACAAAAAAGTTCCTTAATGGTGCCACTCCCTGCTGGCACGCTGTGTGTTTAAAGCTAATTAAATGCGCCTCGCGACGCTTTCAGACCGCGTTCACTACCGAGCCTTAGACAGCCAGAGTGGGTTGATGGAGGGGGGGGGGGGCAGAATCGCCAGAGCCACTTCATGTCGAGTGACAAGCCTAGGTTCTGGTCGCTATGAATAAATCAGGCGCTTCTCCGCTATGAGGCGTGCGCGTCGCATGACAAAAATGGCAAGCGGTAAGTAGAAACACAGAGCATGAAACAGGTGTCTTGCGATTCAAGTGCTTCATTCTGGGAAATTGCTCTGTCTCGACCAACAAGTTTTTATAGCTCCATATGAAGCGGCACTTGCAACTGGGAATTTCAAGACGCCAATCTTGAACGGCCGCTCCGGAGCGTGTGACCGGGTATGGAAAATATAGGAGGATGCAAGGCTCGAATCACGTCCGCGTCCGTACGCAATTGTTGTTTATTGGGTATGCTCCCAAGTCATTGAGTGCGACGTTGCATTGTGACCATGGCCGGAGTGCTAGTAACAGCAAAATAGCTTCAGAGCTTCAGGGATTCATAGTAGACATTCACCAGCACACGATCTTTCGTTCTGCAGACACACGAAAATACCAGAATATTTTAGTGACCGCCGCAAACCAGCTGTTTTGATTTCACCAATTCAGATTTCATTTCATGACTGTTTTGAGCCACAAATGCTGGTGAGGCTGGAGGTTAGAACCGGAAGTTGATGCACTTTACACCATCGCGGGTGGGCAGAAAGCAAGATTTCTCACCGGCGAATAATAAAGAGGTTTCATTGCCTCAGTGTCTCACTCTTTTCCACCAGGAGAGCACTTTCAACGCTAAATAATGCAGCAAACGCTATGACATCACGAACATGCCCCTGGCATGTAGTGACCATGCTTAATGGCTGAGCTATGATTGGAGGGTGGATTGTGTTGTGTTTTATGGCGGGCAGTGTGGCAGGAGCTGTTAACTAGGGATTCTCCTTTAAGATCCCAGCGTGGTACTGACATCGATCCCTCAGTGACTGTTGGATGCCGAGTGAAAAACTATGCTCAACAGGGTTGGGGTTTATGGGTATGCGGTATGCGGTATGCGTTATACTCCACAGCACAGCAAGAACACATTGGACAGACACAATCACTAAACTACCTCTAAGGTTTTATTTCACGCTCCAAAAGATTTATACATGAAGAGTACATCGTACGTGTGAGATTAAACAATATACTTTGTAAACAAAAAGAAACAAAAAGAAAAAAAAAACTAGAAGCATAAACCACATTTGACCGGTTTGCACGCTGCTCTGAAGACAAAAGTGTCGTATCTTTTTTGTCAGCGGCAATTACGGGCGGCTGACACAGTTTTCAGGTCCAGCTCATTAAATTCCGGCGGCCTCGATAATTTATTTTGTCAATCTGCCCAAATTTCTGCCAATTACCTCGCATTCTTTACAACAAGGCTTGCGTTTATGATCAAGGCAGTGCCGTGCGAAATTGCTGGAACCGGCATCTCTGACTTCCCTATGGTGTTTCCTTAAACGCTCATTGAGATATCGCCCTGACTGCCCTATGTATGCCGTGCCGCATGAAAGCGGTATTTGATTGATTGAATGTCCTTTATTGAATTGGAAGGCTCATGGCCATGGATGGGGATAAAGGGAGTAGACAGAATCTTCATTGTTTAGGTCGTCACTCGAATCACATTGCTCTAACCAGGCCACTAAGCGAGCCATACTTGGCAAATATCATCTGTGTGTTTGCATCAGTTTCTAGAAGGGAACGGTAGTTCAGGCGGTAGGGTTCGATCTCGGGGCGTCCAGTAGAAAAAGCAGGGCATTCCCAAAGTAAATGAGATATGCCGCCGCAGGTTAGAGTCGTACAGTGGGGGCACGTAATCATTTTCTCCTTATACTGACGCCAGCGGGCCATAATACGTGGCGTGTAAGCCGCATGAGCGATGAGCTTATTCAAAAAGACTTCTTGACTTCGGGTGAGGTGGGTTCTTCTCGTAAAAGGTGGGTCTGGTGTGGCCACCTGCATGCGATGCTGACTGAGGCTACGAAGACTGGTCCGAGTATAGTGCATAAGGGCAAGAGAAGGGGTGAGTTGCCCGCCCAAGGTCGAATAAGGATGAAGCAAGGGGGGTGGGGAAGTAAATGTGGATATCCCACCTGCCAAGGCAGCCGCGGCGTGTGCCGCCGCATTGTCCCCTGATTCGTCCGAGTGACCTGGGGTCCAGTGAATAGCGACAGTTCTGGTCGCGAGTTGGTGGCGTTTAAGGAGGCGCTGTATAGCCGTAGCTGTTGCATCTTGTGAACCCGGAGTAGCGATTTCCTTGTAAGCTTCAAAGGAATCAGTAAGAATACGTAGTGACCCAGTTCCGGTGCAAGGCACTCCTGACAAGGCTCCCCAAATCGCGAGGAGTTCAGCGTGAAGAGGGGTACCCTGAGGTAGATGGCAGGCATAAGCGCCTGAAAGGGAAGGGTTGTCATCGCATACCCAGGCCATAGATGCGAATTCGCTTGTAATGGATGCGTCGGTGTATATGTCAGTCGTATCGGGGATTCGCTCTTGTCGGTGATGGGCAGCTAGGAGCTCCCGGGGAATGACAAAATCGCGGTTTATAGGTCGGCGATGGACGCGTGTGACTACTGGCATCTCCCAAGGGGGAAGTGATGCATATAGGGCTGGTGTTTTGTCGTTACGCTGTTCATCCCAGGCCAGCAGGCGACGTCTCTGGACAGTGTTCTCTAGACGTATTCGATGACGCGTCTGTGACTCGGTAACGATGGTAGTGAGAGGTGGAAGAGCGGCCAAACGCTCAAGTTCGGCTATAGGAGTGTGCTTAGGTAGACCGGTAATAGTGCGTAGTGTTGCGCGATGAAGGCGTTCGACCTTAGCGAAGTCAGTCTTCGACAGTTGGAGGACCGGTGTGCCATAGAGGATTTTTCCGACCGCCGCTGCTCTGGCCATCGCACGGCAAGCATGCTGCCGCGCACCGCCGTGCCGGTTGGACAGGCGACGAATAGTATGTAGCAGTGCTGGCCAAAGGCGTTGTAACTGATGAACCCATTTCTGGGGGCTGTTGCAGCTTGATATGGGCAGGCCAAGAATGCGGATTTGCCCATTTGAGGAGGTGATAGTGTTGCCTCCGATGTGAAGATGGATCTGCATACTGGGGTTGGTTTTATGTTTTCCGTCGATACTAATCTATTCTGTTTTATGTGGTGCGAGTTCGAGGCCAATTTTGGTTAGTGTATCTTCAAGACAAGGAAGGGCCGCCTGAAGTTCAGTCTCCATAGAATATTTGTCTACGTAATCCGCTGCCTCAGTCCAGACGGTAATATCATCAGCATATATAGCGAATCTTGCGCTTGTGCTGATTTCCAGATTCTCAGCGACGCGTGTCATGGCCAAGTTGAACAATATGGGTCCGAGAATGGAGCCCTGAGGTACACCCCTATCCAAGTAGTAGATTTTGGGCACCCATCCCGGAGCTTTGCCATGTAGCTGAATGGGTCTAGATGTCAAAAAATTGCGGATCCAGATTTGGGCACGATTACTAGGAAAGCGATTGGCGAGTTCCTCCAGGATAACCTCATGGCGAACATTGTATAATAATTTTCAGTACACGGCACAAAAGACCTTTTATGCTGATTCGTGCAATTATTATGAACCCTACTGTCAGGACAGATGGCCTTGCATATGCAGGACATTCTCTCCAGTGCAGAAATACGCACTTTCCCCCCTGCTTTTTGTGCGACCTTTTGGGGGAGTGTGATAGCTTGTGAACATATGGCACCATCACAATCTGGATTTGGTTTGTCAGGTTTAACGTCCTAAGGCGACTCAGGCTATGAGAAACGCCGTAGTGGAGAACTCCGGAAATTCCGACCACCTGGGGTTATTTAACTTGCACTGACATCGCACAGCACACAGCACACAGACGACCAGCACTATCTTGCCACCCTCTTCACCATTAGTTACACTCCTCGTGGCCTTTTCCGGCTGGTGCAGGCTCTCAGCAACCGAGAATAGTAAGTTTCTGAGGAATCCTACTGATCAATAGCGGTCCACCTGCTTATAAAAACTAATTTATATCAGGCATGCGCAGGACTTTCTAACTGCATTTGAAAGGGAAGTCTTCACAACTCCTGTCTTGACCAGCTTCGTATATGCTGACGAAAAGGGAAAGAGGGGCTTGTCAGCTTTTTGTTCATACATCCAACAAATGGGCTTTGCCGAAACAGCTTTAGGTCAAGGAACCGTGTGATTCTCTCGACAGGAAGGTCATTTCTGATCTTCAGAGGTAGCATGGTTGCGGCTGTCAAGAAAACATCACTGGGCCTCTTACGAAGGACTAATAAGTAATCATCAAGACATCTTAAGGTTCGAATGCATATTGCATCATTAATATTATTCTGCAGTCGCCTGTCCAGATTCGCAGGGGAAAGCACGAGCCAATGCAAACACCATGTTGTTTGCAGGAACGCCTCCTGATTCCAGCTGACAAGGGTCGATTTCAGATATAGGGACAATAAACTCAAGAAGCCGTCACCAGACACGCCCGATTCATTCTGAAAGGCAACAGCACCAAAGCTATGGATGCAGTCTTCGATGCATTTTAAAAGCTGCTGATGCGGCAATGAATAATATAAATCCTTCACATTAACAAAAAAACACATCTTGCTCCTGAAGTTCTCTCAGAAACGGAACGACTTGTTCTGAGATTCTAATCAGAAAATGATCATCAGCACTCAAACTCCTTAGATTTCGTTGTAGAAATGGCCACAATTCTTTCTGCCACGTGGCACGTTCAGATATTATGACGCGGTAAGGTGCTTCAGGCTTATGCATTTTGACTGAATAAAACATCTCGAGGCCAGGTTTATCCGCATTTTGTGCTGCGAGCGCAAGCCTAGACAGTTCAAGCCGTAACATAACCTTTTCCCTTCCGCTTTGACCTTTCGCGAAGACACGTTTTGCAGCTGATTAAAAAGTGAATATACTATATCACGCGCCTCGTTACGGTACAGGTCCCATGAAAATACCACAAAGCCACCTTCTTTGTCAGTATACGCAGGCCGCAAATGCTATTGTCCTTTAAATCTATGCTCCTAGGCCACGTAGGCAGTTCATGAGAAAAATTTGGCTACATCTGATTTAGAGCATTGCTTGCGTGACGTAAGGTCGGGATTAAACAGAAATGCATTGCAGGTGAGAGACTGGCATGACACTATCAACAGCTTTAGTATCCAGAACAACAACGTACATAAGGAAGCATAGCATTTTCTTCTTTTTGTTATTTCGTGTTCAAGAACACGTGACGTCACATGTAGCCTCTTCATTCGGCAACATTGCGCAATGTCATCGAAACTACAAGTGCAAAGTAAAAATAAGGGAGGCCATGATGGCCAAAAGAGCAGAAAATACCTGGTCTCGAGAGGTGAAGAAAGCACTGGTGATCGACGAAGGTTGGCAAACGTGCTTCAATGCGATTTAGCCAATTTGACAACGAGAGAAAAACGATTCTTGTGCAGAAACTGAGCCCTTTTTTAGGAAAAAAAAACAGATGAATAATATCGTGTGGGGGCTTACATATACTTTGTCATTCTAGTTGAAAAAAGCTGTCGGTAGTGCCGAAGTTGTCCTTTGTCTCCCATATGTTTAGGTTAATTCTCGAACTGTCGCCGCGTAAACGTTCATACGGCTTAGTTAAAGTGGGCCTCTGTGTCGGGTGCTCTTTCACATAATGTGGCAGCTTTCAGCTGCACTCTAATATGTATGTGCGAGAAAGTAAAAGCACAAAAACAGGTTAGTCATTAGGGTAATAGCAAAATATACGCACGCTAAGGAACAGCCCGAGAGACGTCATAAACGGAAGCGATAAACAATGTTACGTCATTTCTTCCAGACAAAGCTTTATAGTCCCCCAGAGTTTCGTCACCAAAGCCGGGACAATCCCACGCACGGTAAGTGACCTACTGATTAAGGAGTTGGAACGTGTCTCACTTGGCTTTATGCTACTAGATTTTTATTGTTCCAGGAATACCGGCGTTTGACACGTGTGCACAACAGTTTTTTGGCCATCACAGATTTATTTGCTTGCTCTAAAATAAAAGTTATGAACTTCGTGTGCCTGCAATCAGGGCCAAAACCCATCAGGATTGATGGGCGGCTCCTGACTGAAACGAGTTGTTTGCTCGCATCGCACAGTGAAAATCGCAATTCAAGGGCTATGGATGTGTGTTTCACCTTTATTGCAAGGCTGCTTCGGTGTGCACCCAAATAAATTCCACAACAGGCAGAAAGAATATCTTCCCTTAAATAAGTTATCCGAAGAGTCGGCAGTCTCAGTATGCGCGAATCTATATTTACAGAAAACCCTTCCTTGCTTTAAAATGCGTGCCTTTTCAACGCCACCGTGGAAGGATTTCTGAACTTAGTAAACATTTCCAGACAAAAAGACTTCAATTATGAGACGCACCTTAGTCCTTGCTTTAGCAAAAGTAAGCAAGGGCTCCTGGCGAGATGTCGACTTTGCTTTCTGAAGCCATTCATCCTGGATCCCCATTACACTAGTGCTTATCATGCAGCCTGCTGCTTTAGTTTCAGCATTTAAATACAGTTCACTAGCGCACCTAAGTTACAGTCATATTGTAGGATAAGCGGTCGGTGTTCTGAGTCAAAAAAGGGTACGCATAATATAACGGAAGTTTCCTGAATTAAAAGCTCCCTGCCATTTCTTTTTATTCCATGTGCTTAGTGTATCGCTTATCCGACCAGTGTAGTCTGATATATTTTGGTATTTCTTAAAAGCGGACCATAGAATAGCCAGTGTGCAAGTATATTGGACGCTACCGTGCTTGGAGTAAACGTTTTGGGATAACTCCAACAATATTTTTAAACACTAAGTGGCCGAGAATAGATTGGTCACAGGCCTTATTTGTTTTATTTTTGGTTTTCAGTTTGGAAAATTGCCTATGTGGTTTTTGATCTCTCATGGAAATTTTACTGATGGATGTTGCTATCAAATGGTCTCAATTATAGCTTGAACAATTTGTGCCTTAATGGTAAGTAAATATGTTTGATCGTCACAAGATAATTTCTAGTGAATCCAGATGTAATTATTTATTCCTTCCAAAAGAAAAAAATGTTCGTGTCCCTTTTTTTTGTAAAGGTTTCAATTATAGCGATTTCATTATATCCTCTGGAAAAATGCACTATTCCGGGGAAAACTTGTGACCGCCAAGCAGTTCACACGATCTGCCACGGAGGTCAAGACTTTATCGCAGCGTGAGAAGCGTTGGAAGATTGGCAAAAAAAGTATTTCAAGCGCACACTTTATGCTAGGAAACGAACAAGCTTTGTCAGGTGATATCAGAGCTCCTGTGGACATAATTCCACTGCTTTAATAACTTCCGTGATCCTCCGTTCCTATAGCTGCGTACATTTAGTTTATTTGGCACAGTCCTATCCGTAAGATACATCTGAGAATTTTAGACCTGCCCACAGCAGGACGCATAAGTAACTTGAACCTGGTTACAGATATGGTGGCGATGACCAGCTCCTTTGATGACAATATATTACTTCCAGCTTCGACGGAGTTTCAGTGCTAAGGGGAAAACAATCTAAAAAAAAAGCCGGTCGTCGGCTGAGGTCGCCGCGTCAGAGCATTTCCTGGAAGGTCAACCACCTGACTAGAGCATTCCGCGAGCGGTCATCGCTGCCTTCATTAATCAGTTCAGGGGACAGGCTTTGTCCGGCCCCTGTCGACCACATCAAAGCCGCGGGCCTACGCTCCTTATCGCACCGAAAAAATAGATGTGACCTCTCCGCGTCGCCGCTGTGTCCGCACGGTGCGGTTAGGCATGAATGAACGGGTCCATTTCGCCCGTCAAAGCTGCTGGCGCCGGACACCCTCTCTGCAACAAAAAGCAAATGCCCATTGCCGTAGTGACGGCGTTGGTGCCTTTGATGATGGCAACACGCTGGCGCCAGCTTGATGACTCGTCCCTGTTGTCAACTGCCACAGGACCCGCGAGAATATTGGCTTGGCCCTGATCACAACAATGACCTCAAGAGATGCCCCGAAGAGAAGATAATTTCAGCGAAGGGATTCAAGGACAACATAACAAACTCAAAACAATTTTTTTTCCTTTGTATGCAGAACCTTGCGCTCTTGATCAAAGAAAATGCTCTATTCCTATCGATAGGGATTAATTATGAAGAAACTGCGTTTCTGGAAGGTGTGAAACGCCCGAAATAAAAAAATTTAGTACCGTTCGGCCGCACTCACGGCGACGATGGCGACGCGCAGGCGTGGGATTGCAATCGAAGGGCCAATATTGACCAGTGCAGCAGACCACATGCCCTCATTTCACAATCTCTGTGCTGTTTCGGTTAATGAACAGCTTGCAATTTTAGAGTATGAAGAAACTGTTGCTATATATGTCCACTAGTGATTGCTGGCAACCCAGAGTGGCGTCTGGTGTGAGACCAGGTTTCCATGATGAGCAGGTTGCGACATATACACGTGAGCAGCCTTAGAAATATACCTTGTTCTAGAACGCAAATTTCACGTTGCAGCCACTAACGCTCATGAAGAGAGAAGGGCGGTTGTAAAGATATTTGTGAAGTTCGCGCCCACGCCTAGCGGGGTGGTGTTTCGCAGTTTTCTAAATATAGAGTTCACATATTTAGAAAAAGTCTTTATACTAATTGTAAATAAAGATCAGGAACAGAGTTCTTGTTCTTCTTGTTCTGGAAAGATGCTTAAAAAGAAAACCTAGATATAGCTTGTCATTCCCTCGCCGTTCTATTTATTGCTCATTCTTGGCTCATCCACACTGACGTTTCATGGTCTTCCCAGCGCCGTCAACAGCCACGCATCAAAGAAAAACGTCAGAAATTCACAAAAGCTATACTGAGGAAAATCATGACCACGAACACAGAGACGAGCACAGGCGTAGAGGCCTAGCTGGCAAGATGTGCCTGGAGGCACCAATTTGTACTGCGACCACGCTTAAAATGAACCACACGGCCAGGCGATCCAAACAACACGTACGCCACCTGACTCCTGAGCAAAAAGGGTTCGCAACCGCTCCACTACTAAAATGCAGCGATGTTCCGCACAGACACCAACACAAAAATGACATGCGCTAACAGCTGGGAGGAGTCGGATGGCGTTTACACGAAGAAAGGTAGAAACTAAAAATGCCCTTGCTTGGACTCCAGAGAACAGAATGTAGAATAAAGCTAAAAAAGGTCGAGCAGTCCGCTTGAGAGAACATGCAATTTATTTATACTTTTTTCCCCGCTTGCAGGGTGGCACGTTTTTATCGGTAATACATTAACAAGCTCGAGTTGTTATGTTGCAAAACGAAGCACAAAATCTAATAAAACAATCCAAAGCCTAAAGCCTTCGGGCTCTTAAATAAACAATGGATCCAATGAAATAACCTAAACGTAGTTGGCAAACTGGACGAGTTCAGGACAGACACTGGTCGGGAGACGCGCGGCTATCCCGGTGCATTCCACATGGCGTGAAATCGTCTGTGAAATTTGTGAATAGTAGAGGTAAAGTGGTACATTCCTCATAAAGCTCTCGAAGCAATTGCCGCATTTCGGCGCTGTCGTAGGTTCCTGAAGCTGAAGCCAGCGGGCCGCCGCTGCGCGTGTCGTGTTGACTCGGGAGCCTGTCTGGATAATTCAATCTGTTTGTTGTGGTATGATCACATAAGTACGGGAATTTTTTAATGCATTACCGCTTGGTGTGCCGACCAAAAAAGATAAATCTAAAAGAATCTTGTCTTTTTTTTAATGTCAAAAGGAGTTCAGTCGCATAATGGCCCAGTGAAAGTGGTAAGAGGACGTAACAGGTGGCGGACACCCTCTGAAAAAACTTCTGAGCGCTTCATTATATCTCTAGACAGAAGTGTGTTTCATTCGCTTACAAATATGCTAAGCGCTTTCATCTTTACATTCCGTACTGGCAAGCGAATATAACGTTCTCTGCTTGCCCTCAAACGTTGAACTTTTTTTTAGGTAATGAATAAAATTTCCTCCCAAAACTCAACACTCCCTTGGGCACAACGCTTGTATAAATATGGTGGAGCAGGCATATATTGGGTTTAACTATCGCACATTTTTTTCTATGCAAGTTTGTTTCATCTAAAAAACCGCACCTGCCCATACTGGATGTGCTTTGGCTTTTCCATTGAAAAACAGGCTCATCATTATCATCATCACAATCAGCATCCGCCTGACTATACCCACTGCAGGGCTAAGGCCTCTCCCATGTTTCTCCACTTAACCCGGTTCTGTGCTAGCTCCATTTATTTGACATCTGCGAACTTCTTAACCTCATCCCTCATCCGCCCACTTAACTTTCTACTGCCCCCTGCTACGCTTTCCTTACCTTGGAATCCAGTTTGTTACCCACAGCGACCATCGGTTATCCTCTATTCGCACTACATGTCCTGCCCATGTCCATTTCTTCTTCTTAATTTTTACTAGAATGTCGGTAACTTGAGTTATTTCTCTGACCCACTCAGCACGCTTCCATTCTCCTAATGTTACCCCTACCATTTTTCGTTCCATAGCCATCTGGGTTGTCCTCAACTTAAGTAGAACTCTCTTGGTTAGCCTCCACGTTTCAGCCCCATACGTGAGTACAGGTAAGATGCAACTGTTGTATACTTTCCTTTTGAGCTATACCGGTAAGCTGCTAGTCATAATCTACGAGTGCTTGCCAAATGCGCTCCATCCCAATCTTATTCTTCTTGTTATTTCCTTGTCATGGTCCGGATCTGCGGTTACTACCTGTCCTAAGTAGACATATTCGCCTACTACTTCCAGTACTTCGCTAACTAATGTAAACTGCTGTTCCTTCCCGAGGCTGTTGAACATTACCTTAGTCTTCTGCATATTGATTTTAAAGCCTACCTTCCTACTTTTCCTGTCTAGGTCAATAATCATTATTTGCAGTTCATCTCCTGAGTTACTTAGCAAGGCGGTGTCATCAGCAAATCGCAGATTATTGAGGTATTCTCCATCTACCCTTATCCCTAACTGCTCCCATTCCAAGTCTCTGAATACTTCCTCTAAGCAAGCTGTGAATAGTACTGGGGAGATTGGGTCTCCTTGCCTAACACCTTTCTTTATGGCAATTTTGTTACTTTCTTTATGCAGAACTATGGTTGCTGTGCAGCCACTATATATATCTTCCAGCACTTTTACGTACGGCTCGTCTACCCTCTGATTTCGCAATGCATGCATCACCGCCGATGTTTCAAGTGAGTCAAATGCTTTTTCTTAATGAATGAATGCTATGTATAAGGGCTGGTTATATTTCAAGCAGTTTTCTATCACTGATTTATGGTATGGATATGATCGATTCCAGATTTATTAACGGTCAGTTTGATGCTCCTAAAGCACTGTGTTTTCAAATATTTTACTTTGCGCTGCTAGGAAGCCCTTAACACCCCTTCCGTTGGTACGCCATCGCATGGATGGTGACAATTTTGGTATCATTGGCATAATGGGACCCCTGCTTGAAACATCGGGTAGTGACAGAAAAGGCATGACCTGAATTCTGCACATGGCAATAGTACGTGGCACATGAAAGGTGTGAGCATTACCTTATCGCTGGCTCCGAAGACGCATTTCTTTTTCACATAAAGCACTTGATGCGGTGCTTACGCACTGGTTTATTATTTTTGAACTGGATAGGCCTCTATTATTTCTCTCGTATTCTTAACGCGGCTATCGGTCAAGACTTCACACTGGTTCAAAATGGGAAGGCATGGTTCTTTCGTTTTTTTCTTTCTTTCTTTTGTGCAGTCCCTGAAATGTATCCCAAGATGTCCGGACACATTGTTTTCTACTTTGTTCTTGTGTTGTCGTAACTGGTCTTAGAGACATCTGCCTGTTTGCCCCCTGTAGTCCTTGCCACAGGAAAGCGGAAGCCTGTACGCTACATTGTCAGTGAACTCTACAAATCCGCTCTTATGCTTCTTGGCGCATGCCCCCCTTCTTTGTGTTGTTACAGTTCACCAAGGGACAATTAAAGAACATCAAAATCAATGCGTAAGCACCACGTCATTTGCTTTATTTGAAAAAGAAATCGTTTTAATAAGGAAATGCTTACAGCTTGCCGTGTGCCACTGTTGCCACGTGCAGAATCCCGGTCATGCCTTTCATGTCATTTTGTGTGTGTTTTTTCTTCCCCTTTTTTGAGACTTTCCGCCACTGCGTTTTAACAGAGGCCGAGCCTCAACAAACATCAGTTGTAATTTCAGCGCTGTGTGTGCATCTCTCTCGTCCTCGTCGTATTAGCTGCGCTATAATTATCTTTCTTGCTGAATGGTTTCGCGAAAATGCTCTCTCGTCCAATTTTATTCCCCAGACGGCTTGTGCATTACCTAGTAACAGGAAAACACGAGCAGAATGTGCATGCCCGCATTTTTTTCCTTTTTCTTTTGTTCCGTTACGTTTTATGACCCTCGAGCCAATTTCTCACCCGGACTTCTCAAAGCTGTCACAACTATCTCCTTTTCCCAAAGCGACGCTAAAACGTGTTTTCTGCAGCTACGCATCTGCGCATCGGCCAGCTTTTACCGTCCATTATTAGGTGGAAGCAATGCGCACAACCGAGCACCTTATTATTTGCCTCAACGTCTCGCATCAAAACCCTCTTCGTTCTTGCCACGAAACAGCTTTCGAGAACTGTGTACGGCGATTATACGGAGCACACCACCTTTGTTCCGCTCAGTGTCATACTGTGCGTGTCTGTATAGTTGCTATTATATAAATTAATTTGTTCAGCGTATTTAAATCTTGTATGGCAGCCACCTTATAAGTATGAGCTGCGCGATTTGTATTCTGTGACTTACTGAATTATTCGAGACTCTGCACTATTGTATGAACTGGCCTATGGACTGAAGGGTCAGTCAGCGAGATGCCTGAAATACCTTAAACGATTTCGCTTAGTCCACTCGCATTCTTTGTGTAGGCTCAACCAAGCAGCTCGTCAGTAATACAGCGCTAACCTGGCCTCGCAATCATTGACTCCTTGACGACTTTAAACAAATAAAAATTTCAAAGTAATCAAAAAGTCATGTAAATCATACTGATCCATCGCAAGCATTTCTTATGGGCATCTAGCCCTGTGTGTAGGAGGAGTTGGGGGAGCATATTTTACATGTCAAACGTATGTTGTGGAAGCTCGGAGGAATGATGTTTGCGAATGAATACCCAAGGGAGCTGAAAGCTTTTGCACTACTGAGCACGCTTAAACGGATATACGTATCTGACCAGTACAATGCCATTCATGCTTCAAAGTGTAGCGCTTGACTTTCCGCTTCCATCCAACTTAGGAACGGTGCACAAACTAGACCTCATTATCGCCTCTGGATGAATATTCCTCCTTTTCCATGCAAATCAATACCGCGCAGACACTGCCAGCTGCACCACTGCGAAAATTGAAAGTAAATCTCAGACAGACGGACGCAGAGTTCAATTGTACGAAATATATCCATGCGCCCACCTCGCTATACAAGCGCTTTCGATTCCCGTCGCAACAACGCGACTGGCAAATTGCGATTTCAGCTCCTTTGTCAAGCGCCGACGTTTTCTACCGACTCCTTAAGGGGATGAATCGGACCGCGAACTTCATCATAGATCCTCCTTCCATCTGACTTGTTTGCTCCCTTACTAAACCGCACTTCGACTTCTGTTGCACCCGACGTAGAGTTTATTCTCAGCTGAATGTGGAAGAAATTTGTGGGAGAGCGTTACATTGTCATTGCGCTGTAAAGAGCTGCAAACCGCTGCATATATTGCGCCATTGCGCTGAACGTAAACATGTGAACTTCAATACATTGTCAACAGAAGTACTAACCTCCCGCCCTGCGAGTGGGACCCATCATACCATCGATACTGGTTCGGCTCGTCCCATCCGTCAAAAACCATATCGCGTGTCCTTATCTGAGCGCAAAGTCATTCATGAGAAAGTGGAGGACATGCTACGGAAGAAGGTGAGGCAGGAGTCATCTAGCCCTTGGGCAGCCCCTGTCCTTCTCGTGCGTAAGAAAGACGGTTCGTGGCGATTTTGTCTCGATTACCGACATCTAAATTTTGTTACAAAAAAGGACATCTATCCTTTTCCTCGCATAGATGATGCCTTTGAATGCCTCTCTCATGCGTCCTATTTTTCTTGTCTTGATCTCAGATCTGGCTACTGGCAAAGTCCAATGGACCCTGCGAATAAGGAAAAAACAACCTTTGTCACGCCAGATGGTCTTTATGAGTTCAATGTCATGCCATTTGGTCTGAGCAATGCGGCAGCCAAATTTGAATAATATATGGACACAGCTCAGCGCGGCTAAAAATTGGGCATTTGCCTTTGCTATCTGGATGATATCGTCATATTTGGGAAGCCCTTCCAAAAATACATTGACCATCTAGTACGGGTCTTGAACTGTCTGCCCAATGCCGCCCTAATTCTAAACTCGAAAAAGTGCTGCTTTGGAGAGCGCCAAGCGCTGGTGCTAGGACACCTTGTCAATGGTGTTGGTATCATGCCAGATCCATAGAAAACTGCCGCTGTTGAGTCTTTTAAACCCCCGCAGACAGTGAAGGAGTTGCACAGTTTTCTAAGGTTCTCTTCGTAATTTAGACGCTTTATACATCGCTTTGGTGACGTTACTTACCCACTGAAGTGCCATCTCAACAAAAACTCCACTTTTGACTGGACACCAGACTGCGACGCATCATTCCACCCGCGTAATCACTTTGTATCAATAAAAATTATTATCTCTCTCTCCGTCAGCTGAAGTTTCTTCTAATATCAAAACCAACTGTACGCCTCTCCGATCTTGATGAAGTGACAGAAGTTCTCACGGACGCTAGCAGAATCGGTCTCGGTGCCGTCCTCGTCCAGCGGCACGACGAACGAGAGCGTGTTATTGCGTACGCAAGTCGTACTCTTAGCAAGCCAGAGCGAAATTACATACAGGAATGCCTAGAGGTCACTTTCGCTGTGCAGTGTTTCCATTCATATTTGTACGGACGGTAGTTTACTATTGTAACTGACAATCATTACTCTGCTGTCTGCAGAACCTTCGAGACCCATGTAGTCGTCTCGCACGCTCGGCCCTCCGGTTACAGGAATATGACTTTGCAGTGGTGTACAAAAGCGGGAGGCGTCATGCAGATGCAGATTGTCTTTCTAGGATGCCAGCTAGCGGTCATGACCTGATCGGACAGCGACGATTTCAATAATTATATATCAACCCTCGTGCCGGCGTTCCCCGACACGAATGTTTTCAAAACGCAACAGCAAAGGGACAGCGGTCTGCAGCTTCTCTTTGCTGCCGCCCAAGCCAGCGGAGCTACAAGGCATTTTTGTGTGCGTCATGGCTTCCTATGGAAAAAGATCGAATTATTCCCGTTTCGACCAGCGAACCCTACTCATAGTTCCCAAGACGCTTTGCACTGACGTATTGCTTGTCATGCATGATAATCCAACTTCTGAGCCTTTCAGATCAGTTCAAACACCACCGCGCTCACGAAAGATTTTACTGGCCCAGAATTCTTTCGAAGATTGAACAATGCGTTGCGAGTTGCAAGCAATGTCAGCATCATAAACTTCCCACTGCAACTCCATCTGTCTTGCTGCACCCTATGAAGAACCTGACAGCTTCGTTCGATCAAGTAGACATTGACCTCGTGGGTTTGTTTCCAAAGTCCTTGGATGGAAATCGCTGGATTGGAATCTGCGCGGACTACCTCACACGTGAAACCGCCGTCATTCCATCTGCTACGGCGCATCAAGTGTCGCTTTTCCTGCTGCACTCAGTCATCTTACGACATAGGCCACCATGAATTATCATCACTGATCGGTGCCGACAATTCATCTCTAATGTTGTTGAAGAGCGAGCTCATGCGTTTATGCGTCGTATTTTCTCGACACTCGACGCCATACCATCCCCAAACAAATGGCTCGACTGAGCGAGTCAGCAGAACGGTTATAAGTATGCTAGCCATGTATGTGGATGCAGGGCATAATATTTAGGACACCATACTTGCCTTCATCACATATGCGTTTAATACCGTCATGCATGAGACGACTGCGTATAGTCCATTCTTCCTGCTGTATGTCAGACTATCACGCCCCTCCCTGGATAATCTATGCTGCCCTTCTCAAGCCGTGAACACCCCTGCCTGGCTGAGACCTTCTGCATCGCCGAAGAAGCTCAGAGAATCGCCCGCTTACTCTCTGATGCTTTGCAAGAACGTTCCAAAGTAAGATACGATGCCAGTCTCAGGCGTTTCACGTGCTGTATAGTCGATTTAGTATGGCTGTGGCGTCCAAGTTGGCGCCGCGGCCTACATTAAAAAAATTGGCCCACTATGACGGCCCATATGTAACTTTCAAACGCGTCAGTAATTTAATTTATGCAATAGCCCGCCTGACCGCATCAGGTCGTCAGTCTGCCAACCCTAACTATGTCACGTTGCCCGCTTGAAGCCGTCTCAGCCTCGTACGACTCATGAACACGCCCAGAGGGCAACGGCTGAGTGGGGGAAATATGTCACGCTGCTGACGACGACGAAGGGTGGTGATTGTGTGGCTGAAGAGGAGGAAGAGGCGTTGCAGTTTCAGGGGAAAATTGGCTTCACCTTAGACCGCTGCCAGAGTACTTTAAATATACACCCCCTTTCTCATTTTTCCTTTATATATATATATATTGTGAAAGAAGGCTAAGTTGAGACGGCAAGGTCGTGACGGCAAGGCCAGCGATGCCTTGTCTAGCGTTTTAATCCGATGACAAAACCCAGGCGCGTGCCGGAGCCGGCGCCGCGGGACGATGATGATGGTATGTACAAATAGGGGAAGATCATGGCATGTACAAATTAAAGAAGATCCACGGAAGGCTCACAATATATATATATATATATATATATATATATATATATATATATATATATATATATATTGTAGTGTGGTAATCTTCATCGTTATTGCCACTGACATGCATCGCGTGTTGGCGCTCTCGAAGACGAAGAAGTTGGTCGTTGGCTTCGTGATTCGATACGCCTAACGCTCCGCTGCGAATTCATCCTGAGCAGCTGAATCCCTCTGCGTGTACTGAATAGACACACCCCCTACAATTGGTGGAGGTGCTGGGTACGTTCCCGTCCACCCTGGAACTAAGAAGCCGCAAATTGCCATCTGCGTCCACCATGCCGGATGATACTGCCTCGACATCGCCACCCCTCCCAACCACGGTCCTCTGTTCTGGAGCTTTACGGTAGCGTGACCCATGCCTCTTCAGTGGCACGGCCGATCAAGACGTCGACGATTGGTTGTCGACGTACGAGCGTGTCAGTAGCTACAACAGATGGGACGATACTACCAAACTAAGTAATGTAATCTTTTATCTGACTGACGTGGCGAACCTCTGGTTTCGCAACCATGAGGCACACCTGCCATCTTGGTCTGCATTTAAGAAGAATTTTTCGGAAGTGTTCGGCCGCCCTGCAGTTCACAAGCTCCGAGCAGAACGACGCTTGCGCGAGCGCACTCAGCAGGCCGAAGAGTCGTTCACGAGTTATATAGAAGACATCGTTGACCTCTGCAAACGTGTCGACCCCCTAATGTCCGAAGCAGATAAGATCGAAAACATCCTAAAGGGCATATCTCAAGACGCGTGCCAGATGCTGTGGGTAAAAAGTCCTGCAACGGTCAGTGACATGATCAAACTTTACCAGAGCTATGACGAGCTTCGTAAAAAGCGCGCTTCTACCCTGCGGTCCAGTGGTAGAGACGACACCATTTGTGCACTAGCGCTGGGCGGTTCTACTCCATCAGAGGACAGCCCTTTGCTTCAACAAATCAAAGCGTTCGTTCGAGAAGAGGTCGCCCGCCAGCTATCACTGATCCCTCAGTTACAGGATACTGGCCGCCTTGTTCCTGACATGGCTCCGTCTTTGGCCCCTACCATACGGCGTGCCGTGCAAGATCACATCGCTGATGTTCTTCCTCCCAGCTCCATGCTCCCGCCCAGCCCTGTGCTGCCGCCCAGCCCCGTGCCGGTGCAAGTAACGGCACCACTGACTTACGCCCAAGTTGCGGCCAGGCCGCTAATGCCATCAACATCTCTTTCCTACCAGGCCGCTCCTTCCAACCTTCCTTCGCCTCTGCCTGGATCTGCATTCCATGTCCCTATTCCAAGGGTACGCCAACGCCCTACGAACCCTTGGCGAACCGCCGACAACCGGCCAATTTGCTGCTCTTGCGGGCTGCCGGGCCATGTCGCACGCCTTTGCCGCCAACGCCTTCCACCTTCTCGAGCTGACCTCTGGAACTACTCCTACGATACGGACCAGCAAGGGTGGAAGAACGGGCTAGTTGGTAATTCATCTTGGAAATCAAACTAGCGCACTTCAAAACAAAGACACAGGAAGAGAACGACAACACAGCGCTGACTTCAACTGGTTTTTATTAGAGAGTGACACAATATATATGTACGAAAAGTGGGCGTGAAAGGATTGATAACTGCTGAGTTTGCACATGGCGTAAAACACCGAACGCAAAGTTAAAAGGCGCACGATAACAATATAGGTCAAAGCAAGGCAGAACGGCAGGGCTATAAAAAATAAAGAAGCGAAAAACGGGGAGGCTTGTAGGTAAAAACAGTTAAAGATGGCACGATCCAAAGATACATAAACTAAAATCAAAAAAAGGCCAAAAGGGGCATTAAGAGCGATAAAAGCCAATAGGGGCATTAAGAGCGATAAAAAACACAAAAGGGGCATTAAGAGCGATAAAAGAATCAAAAGGACAATTAAGAGCATTACAAGACCAAAAGGGCATTAAAAACAGAATACCTAAAACAACCAAGGCCAGGCCGCTAGAGGCTGAGGAGTGTACCCGGAATCTAAACATCAAAACTACGTGCGTCTGGTTCAGATATTCTAGCTCGCGTTCAGTCAGGGCTATTGAGGGTGTGCTAACACAATTTTGACCTAGCTTTAGAATGCGAGCGGCTTCTATGATTTCGCGTGTGATTAAACGCGAGTTAGAATATCTGAACCAGAGGCACAGTAGTTTTAATGTTTAGATTCCGGGTACACTCCTCAGCCTCTAGCGGCCTGGCCTTGGTTGTTTTAGGTATTCTGTTTTTAATGCCCTTTTGGTCTTGTAATGCTCTTAATTGTCCTTTTGATTATTTTATCGCTCTTAATGCCCCTTTTGTGTTTTTTATCGCTCTTAATGCCCCTATTGGCTTTTATCGCTCTTAATGCCCCTTTTGGCCTATTTTTGATTTTAGTTTATGTATCTTCGGATCGTGCCATCTTTAACTGTTTTTACCTACAAGCCTCCCCGTTTTTCGCTTCTTTATTTTTTATAGCTCTGCCGTTCTGCCTTGCTTTGACCTATATTGTTATCGTGCGCCTTTTAACTTTGCGTTCGGTGTTTTACGCCACGTGCAAACTCAGCAGTTATCTATTCTTTAACGCCCACTTTTCGTACATATATATTGTGTCACTCTCTAATAAAAACCAGTTGAAGTCAGCGCTGTGTTGTCGTTCTCTTCCTGTGTCTTTGTTTTGAAGTGCGCTAGTTTGATTTCCAAGATACGGACCAGCCCTCGTCGAGAACTCCGCCCGGTTCCGACTTTGCATCTCGCGGCAATCAAATCTATACCACTTGCCGGTCACCTTCCCCTCGTCGCTGCTCACACGACATCATTCTGGGCTACGATTTCCTTTCCACTCATCATGCTGTTATTGACTGCGCCCGCGCGGAAGTTTCCTTTTTACCTCTTTGTGATACCGTCTTGTGTGACGTCTCTACCCGGCCTGCAAAACTCCTTGTCGCCAATGACACAGACATTCCTCCATTTTTTGCTACCCTCGTTCCACTCTCCTGTGAAAGCGTTATTAGTTCGACTGTCTTCTTCACACCTTCCGACGCCGCTTCACGCCATTTCTGCCTCCTGCTTCCATTTGCTGTCCTCAAGCTCGAAGATGGCCTTAGTGCAATGTAAGTCTCAAATCCATTTTCGTGCCCGTCCGTCCTGCTACGCGGCGAGTGTCTCGGTCGTATTGAAGAACTTGATCCCACGCTTGTAAATACTCTTCCTGCCACGCCTACTTCATTAGACGTTAATGTTCTCAGCTCTTGCAATATAGTGACCACTTCGACACCACCCGATGTTCTTCAACAAGCTATTGACGCAAATCTTCCGCCCGCACAACACGATCAGCTCGCTGCTCTTCTACAGAACTTCACTTCTACCTTTGATATTCCTCACACTGCTCTGGGTCGCACGTCTGTCGTTACGCACACAATCGTCACTGGTACAAACGCACCTTTACGACAGCGTCCTTATCGCGTGTCAGCCTCTGATCGCCCGGTCATTGCTGATAACGTGGACGACATGCTTCGCCGGGGCGTCATAATGCCATCAAACAGTCCATGGGCTTCTCCGGTTGTTTTGGTCACCAAGAAAGATGGTTCCATCCGGTTTTGCGTCGATTACCGTAGACTAAACAAGATCACGTGCAAAGATGTCTATCCTCTGCAGCGAATCGACGACGCATTGCACTGTTTACAGGGAGCCGAGTATTTCTCCTCATTGGATTTGCGCTCTGGCTACTGGCAGGTACCGATGGCTGATGATGACCGCTCGAAAACTGCCTTTATAACACCGGACGGCTTATACGAGTTCAACGTTATGCTCTTTGGCCTTTGCAATGCCCCAGCTATTTTCGAGCGCTTGATGGACACTGTACTTCGTGGACTCAAGTGGCAGACCTGTCTTTGTTATCTGGATGACATTTTTTCCACCGACTTTTCTTCTCACCTTCTCCGCCTAAAGCATGTCCTCACGTGTCTCGCCGACGCTAGGCTTCAGTTGAATTTGAAGAAGTGCCGCTTTGCCGTTCGAAAACTCACAATTCTAGGCCACGTAGTCTCTAAGGACAGCATTCTTCCTGATCCCACCAAACTTCGCGCAGTTGCAAAGTTTCCGAAGCCAACCTCCCTGAAGCAGCTCCGGAGCTTTATCGGCCTCTGCTCCTACTTTCAACGCTTCATCTTGAACTTCGCCTCTATCATCGCTCCTCTGACCCAGCTCCTTGCCGGTAGCTCCGTCCTTTCCTCCTGGACTCCAGCCTGCGACAAAGCCTTTAACACTTTACGCCCCTTTTAGTTTCGCCTCCCATTCTACGCCACTTTGATCCGACTGCGCCTACGGAGATCCACACTGACGCCAGCGGTATTGGGATTGGTGCCGTCCTTACCCAACGTAAGCCTGGTTTCAACTTGTAGGCTGTGGCATACGCCAGCCGAACATTGACGAAAGCAGAGTCTAATTATTCAGTCACAGAAAGGGAATGTTTGGCCATTATTTGGACCATTGGGAAATTTCGTCCCTATGTGTATGGCCGACCGTTTTATGTTGTGACCGATCACCACGCTTTGTGCTGGCTCGCCTCTCTGAAAGACCCATGTGGTCGCCTTGCTCGCTGGGCTCTCCGTCTCCAGGAGTATGACATTCATGTCATTTATCGGTCAGGTCTGAAGCATACGGACGCGGTTGCTCTTTCCCGCTCGCCATTGCAAAGTGATACCTCGTCTGACCACGTCTGTGCTTACGATTTGTGTACTCTTGCCACTATCGACATGGCTACCGAACAGCGGAATGACCCCTGGATCAGGGCACTTTTGGATTTTCTTTCAGTCCTACTGCCGGTCATTCATCCAAAGCGCTCGTCCGGCAAGCCCACCACTTCTCCATTCGTGACGGTCTTCTCTATAGCCGCAATTATTTGCTTGATGGACGGAAGTGGCTTCTAGTCATCCCGCGTCATCTCCGCGCCGAAATTTGTGCTGCGTACCATGAAGACTCACTGTGTGCTCACGGTGGCGTATTGAAAACCTACACGCGCCTACGTCTGCGATTTTACTGGCGTGGAATGCACCGCTTTGTACGACATTTCGTGCGCGCTTGCGAATCCTGTCAACGCCGAAAAACTCCTCAGAAGTCTCCTGTTTCATTGCAGCTGTTACCCTGTCCTGCTCGTCCGTTTGACGGCGTTGGCATAGATCTCTATGGCCCTCTTCCTACTACTGCCGCTGGAAACCGGTGGATTATCGTGGCAGTAGACCATCTTGCTCGCTACACTGAAACATCACAGTTATCCTCTGCCTCAGCAAGAGACGTTGCTTTGTTCCTTCTCCACAACTTGATTCTTCGCCACGGGACTCCGAAGGAGCTACTCAGTGACCGCGGACGCGTTTTCTTGTCCGACCCTCTTGAAGCCCTACTGAAAGAATGCCGCATCATTCATCGCACCGCTACTTCTTACCACCCTCAAACGAATGGTCTGACAGAACGTTTCAACCGTACTCTGAGTGACATGTTGGCCATGTACGTTACCGACGCTCATTCCAACTGGGACCAGGTTCTTCCCTTCGTAAATTACGCGTATAACACTGCGATACAGACCACCACTGGATTCTCTCCCTTCTTTCTTCTCTACGGGCGCGAGCCAACCTGCACAATGGACGCGCTTTTGCCCTGCCGCCCTGATGTTTCTGAATCAACGCCACTCTCAGACGCCGCCAAGTACGCAGAAGAATGCCGCCAGCTAGCTCGCTCGCTTACAAAGGAAAACCAGTGGCAACAAAAACACCATCGTGACACTGGCGAGGCTCCTTCTTATGCACCCAACTCCTTGGTGTGGCTCTGGGTTCCTGCCACAACCGCCGGCCTTTCAAAGAAGCTTCTTGCTCGGTATCACGGTCCATACCGAGTCCTTCAAAAAACATCTCCCGTCAACTACGTAGTTCAGCCCGTTAAGACCTCTGCGGACTTGCGTCATGTGGACCGAATCCAGCCATACTACGATCCGTCTGTCCTTTCAGCTCCATGAGTCGCCAGGATGGCTCCTTTTCTGCCCGTGGGGCAACTGTAGTGTGGTAATCTTCATCGTTATTGCCACTGACATGCATCGCGTGCTGGCGCTCTCGAGGACGAAGAAGTTGGTCGTTGTCTTCGTGATTCGATACGCCTGACGCTCCGCTGCGAATTCATCCTGAGCAGCTGAATCTCTCTGCGTGGACTGAATAGACACACCCCCTAAAATATATATATGAATATATATATATGGAGATAGAAGCGTGGCCTTGTGGTAGAGCATCCGCCTCGTGTTCGGGAGGTACCAGCACCGATTGCTGGTGATTGGAAAAAGTGCCACATAATGGGCTTTTGCCGCACAAAGCGGACTTGTCCAATGGAGGAACTGATCCCTGCCTCATCCTTATCGGAGCAATTATAAATAAACCCTATAGGTGTATATATATATATATATATATATATATATATATATATATACATATATATATATATATATATATATATATATATATATATATATATATATATATATATATATATATATATATATATATATATATTTATATATTCTTACGTGCTTAGTACGCACAGGGTGTTTATTTACAGAGCAATTGATGGAAGCAGGACTACAAATGTCCTTCTGTCCCTCGTTCTTCGTCCTCTACCGATCGTCCGGCGATTCATCTTCTTCTTCCGTCGAAGTGTTATGCTGCGTGACATTTCCCTCTTCACAGACGAAGCCCGTAGGGTGTATTAAATAGATCATCTGGAATGAAACCGCTTGAGGCGGGCGACGCACCACCTGAGACTGGCGCGATGGTCGACCACTTGCAGTTAGGCGTGCTATAACGCAGTTCAAGTCACTGTTGCACTCTAACACAACAAACGGTGCAGTGTAGTGTGACAGCAGTTTCTGACAAAGTCTACGCTTATATAGAGGTGTCCACAACCAGAAAATGTCACCAGGAACATAAGACACTTGTTGGTGTCGCGCGTCGTAGGGGTTCTTAGAACAACCTTGAATAGATAAAATTGAAACGCGGGCAAGCCTGCGAGCTTCTTCAGCTCTGCAGAGCGTGGTAGGAAGCGAAAGTTTTTCATGTAGGAAAAATGGCAGTATGGTGTCGACGTTAAAGCGAGGCGAGCGAGCATAGAGAAGGTAGAAGGGGCTGTAGCCTGTTGTCTCATGTTGCGCTGTGTTGTATAATTGAGTAATGAACGGTAGAACGCCATCCCAGTCCTTATGATCTGCAGCGACATACATTGCCAACATGGTGGTAAGCATCCGATTAGGGCATTTTACCCTACTGCTCGTTTTGGGATGATATGGTGTGGAGTGCCGAAAACTACAGTCGCTGAGGCGAAGAAGTTCTTCGACAATGACCGCTGTGAATTGGCGTCCACGGTCACTAATGATGACAGCAAGAGGGCCGTGCCGAAGAATGACAAATTCAAGTAAGAAATTACATACTTCAGACGCTGTAGCGGATGGTATCGTAGCTGTCTCGCAATAGCGGGTTAAATAGTCTGCGCACACAGAAGTCATCGGTTTCCTTTGGAGCACCGTAGGAAAGGTCCAAGAAGGTCAATGCCAACTTGCTCAAATTGGACTGTAGGAGGTGTGACTGGTCGTAGTTTCCCCGTTGGTTTCGAAGTCGGCAGCTTAAAACGCTGGCATTGCACAAAGCTGACTACATATCGCTCGATCGTCAAACGCATCTTCGGCCAGTAAAACCGCTGCTGTGTTCGGTGGAGTGTTCGGGTCGCTCCTAAGTGACCAGACGTGGCATCATCATGCATCATTTCTAAAACTGTGATGCGTAGGCTTTCCAGAACGCCGAGAAGCATCCGTGCTCCCCCAGAGGCAAAGTTTTTCTTATAAAGCACTCCTTCGCGAATCTTAATTGTGTTTTTCATAGGATTATTGGCAGAATCAAACAGAGATGTTAATGTTGGGTCTGCGTTGCTCAGTTCGGAAAACTTGAAGACCGGGGAAGGTTTGCGAAAGTGGAGCCCAATATTCATCAATGTCTGCGTCATCATCATTCGTTTGAAGCGGCAAACGCAAAAGACAATAAGAATCTAAGTGTTTATGGCGGCGTTTATGCACCACAGTAAAGTTGAACTCTTGTAGGCGTAAAGCCCGTCGAGCGAGCCGCCCACAGGGGTCACGAAGACTAACGAGCCAGCAAAGAGAATGGTGGTAGGTCACGACAGTGAAAGCATTCCCGTACTGATAGGAGCGGAAGCGCTGTATAGCGAAAACAACAGCGAGACATTCTTATTCAGTAACCGTGTAATTTCTTTCGCACTTACTCAAAGAGCGGCTGGCATATGCTATGACGTGCTGATCACAGTCATGGCGTTGTATGTGTACAGAGCCGATACCGATACCACTTCCGTCAGTGTGTACTTCAATTGGAGCTGATGGGTAGAAGTGGCGTAGGATGGGGCCCGAAGTAAAAAAAAAAATTTGAGATGACGGTATGCTGCGTCGCATTGTCTGGTCCAGTTGAATGGTGCATCTTTATGCAGCAGACACGTGAGTGGGTAGACGATATCTGCGAACCTTTGTATAGAGCGTCGAAAGTACGAGCATAGACATAAAACGCTGTTCAGCTCTTTTACTGATTGGGGCACCTTAAAACTTTTGACAACTTCAATTTTCTGTGGATCTGGTCGAACACCTTCTTTGTCAACTAAGTGACCAAGAACAATTGTTTCACGATCCCCAAAATGACACTTGTTCGAATTCAGTATAAGTCCAGCTCGTTCCATGCAATCAAGCACGATATCCAGAGTGTTGTGCTCACGAAATGCTTTGCCAAAAATTGCAACGTCGTCCAAGTAACATAAAAAATTTGCCATTTTATTCCAGGCATGATTGTATCCATGAGCCGCTCGAATGTGGCTGGTGCAATGTCATCACGGCACTGCACGGTCACCATTAAACATTACTTTCCTACTTAAACTGTTCTCAAAACTCAAACTAATAACAGAAACTGTAGCTCCAGTGTCCACAAGAGCCATTGTTCTCACACCATCAATAAACACTCTCAGTTTGTTCTTTAGCATAAACACGGGTTGAGGTATGGATGTCATCGACTCGCCGGCGGCCTCACCTCCATTGGCCGGGCCTCCTAGTTTCCCGAAGGCGGAGGGGAAAACGAGCTCGCGGGGAAGATAACCGCCGCTGGCGCTAGGGTGGCGGCGTCAAATTGCTATCAGATGCAGGTGATGAACTCCGCAAATAAGTAGAATGGTATGTGTCCCAAGCGGACATACTCGGCGATCGCTGCTGTTCAATGTGCAGTCATCCCTGAATGCTCACCGGGGATCGGTAGCCTTGAGCAGGAAAGCGGCGGCGGCCATATCTAGCGAGGTGCCCTGAAATTCCACACCTGTAACACACAGGTTGAGGGCGCCAGCGGTCAGCATAAGAGTCTTGACTAACAAAGTCGCGACGTTGGTTGCAGCCAGGCTCTCGCTGCTGACCAACCACGTCTCTATTTTAAGCAGACCTCCTTCCCGTCGGCTAATGGATATAACTTTGTTACGATGGTCCATATCTGAAGCGCCTCTAGGTTGTACCCATGAAGTGGAAAGGGCAGCGACATCTGCCTGCGGTGCATTACTATGCCGCAGTTATTATTCACAGCAGATGGTGTCCCTTGACATTGACACTTTCTCACGCACAATTTCCCGTATCATATCAGCCATCGGAAGTGGAGACCACGCTTCAACACTGGCTACAGAGGTTACATTGGCAAGTCTTCTGAATTTAGGGTTGATTCGACGCAACTTGAGAGCTTCAAATGTTCTGCAGAGTTTTATAACGTCGGCGGTGGTGTTCGGGCTCTTTGACAATCAGGAAATTGTAAACTTCTTCCGCTATTCCTTTTAATAGATGTCTGACTATATCTTCTTCGTGCATGCTGGAATTCACTAGCTTGCATAGCTTTAAAATAGCCTAGATGTATGCAGTGCAAGTTTCTCCGGGTACTTGTGATCGGTGAAGCAATGTCTGTTCCGCAAGCTTCTTCTTGGCAGGTTCGTCTCCAAAATTTTTCTTTATCTCGCTCGTAAAGACAGCCCATATAGTTAGTGAATTCTCATGAATGTTGAAATAGTCGAAGGCGGCAGTTACGGCAAGGAACACCACATTAGCCAGATTAGTAGCCGCGTTCCAGCGATTGTAATTGCTCCCTCTTTCGTGGTGTTTGAGCCACTCGTCAACGTCTTCCTCAGGTTTTCCACAAAAAGTCCGGGGCTCTCGGTAGTGTGGCCAGTTGATCGCCGTGGATGGTCCCAGTTACTCGGTATTGTCGTCTTAAGTCATGGCCAATGGCACCGGTGCATCCAGCGAGTATACGGCTCCTTCAGTGGATGGAACGCTCCGTTGTCGACACCCAGCACATCCACAACTGTTACGTGCTTAGTACGCACAGGAGAGTTTTATTTACAGAGGGATTGATGGAAGCAGGACCGCAACTACAAATGTCTTCTTCTTCTGCCTTGATATATGGCACTTCTGACCCTCATTCTTCTTCCTCTACCGATCGCCCTAGGGCTCATCTTCTTCCGTCGATGTGCTGTGGTGCGTGACATTATATATGTTCTTCTTATATATGTTATTCTATGTTCTTTCTGCGCCTGGAAGAAGAGGACACTGAAGTCGGCTCATGCGCTGTGTTCGGAACGCTGCCTGAAGCACGCAGTCTGGATCTATTTTATCCTCGGATGACTACCTGCACCTCAAGTATTCGTGGAATAGGAAATCATGTCAATCAAGGCAGACTGAGGTCTCTCTAACAAGGCTACGCTGTCGTATTCCGCCCCTAAATTTCTATATGCACAGGTCTGGTTTGGCGCTTTCTCCTGTCTGCGCATTCTGCGGGGAACCGGAAACAATAGACCATTTCTTGATATTTTGCCGCCGTTTTACCATGATGAGAAAACGGTACTTAGAGAAGCCGTTACAACAGCTGGGTCTTAATTTGAGCAGCCAAATTTTATTATCGTTCGGTGCCACCATGCTTGGGTACAGCCACAGGTATGTTTTCAACGCCATTCAAAACTTCTTAATAGAAACAAAACGTCTACCTGACTAATATGCTTTGAAGTTTTATTCTGTACATATAAATCTTACTATTCTCTTACTGCGTGCGTTAGTATTTACTATTATATATTTTGGTTTATCATATCTACATTTCCTTTTCTATTTTCTAGCATTTATTATTATTTTTTTTTTTCCGATGTAGTTATACATCTCAAAATCTAATATCTCTGCACCCCAATTCTTGGCCGATCCCCCTATGTGGGTATGTGCCATCACATTAGAGGAGAACAACAACAACAACAACGCTGCCTGCTCCCACAGCTTAGCCCTGTCGTTCACGTCCTACCCTGTTGTCCGCGACATATTTTGGTGTCGGCACAGGGTATCGATCCATGTATATGTACCGCACACCTCCGCACGCCCAGGACTCAGGTCCTGTGCCAGTCGACACTCCTGTGTACCGAGCTAGCCGGAGGAATCTAGGCCTACCACCTGAGCACTGACCGTTGGCATTCACCACCGCAGTCGCCCCTCGACCTGTCATGCAAGCTCCAACTTATTTTATGCTACAGCACCCACGACTACCTAAGCATTTCCCGGCAGTCAGAATGAAGACGTCGAGTTTGAACGGGTCCCCCCGTTTAAACAGTGGGACGACTCCGCGAAGCTCAGGAACGTCTTCTTCAACCTGGAAGATGGCGCTCGTACTTGGTACGAGAATCGCGAAGGCGCCTTAACATCATGGCGCGAGTTCTGCCGCTGCATCTTGGATACCTACATCAGCCCGGATTGCCGAGGACGACCGGAAAGGGTTTTGCACTCTAGCATCCAGATGGCCAATGACACTATATCTATCTACGTGCAGGATATGACGAGGCTGTTTCGACGATCTGACCCGGCCATGCCCGAAGAGAAAAAGGTTCGCCATCTCATGCGCGGCGTTAAGAAGCAACTGTTCACTAACCTCGTGCGCAATCCGCCGACCACGGTTGCAGAGTTTCTTACGGAGGCAATCACGGTGGAAAGGATGCTCCAGCCGCGGTCTACGACCTACGACAGGCCGGTACTCGCCGCTTCGCTCACAGAGAGCCGCATTCCGCCTTCGAGGCTACACCTGACCTTCTCCGCGGCCTCATCCGCTCCATTTTGCGAGAAGAGCTTCAGACTCTTTTCGGTACTCCCCAGCCGGCGGTCGGCTCTGTCGCCTAGTATCGTCCGAGAAGAGCTTCAGCAAGCATTTCGGCCTTCGGTACCATCTGCTAACCCGCCATTCTTTTCCACCGAGTCCTGCCCGCCAATGTATGCAGACATCTTGCGACGTCCTCCGACTGAACCCACTCAACTACTGCAACCCGACCAAGGCTCACTGTATTCAGCCCACCCTTAGCCGTACATCGACAACCGTCGACCACCCCAGCGAAAGGCAGACCTGTAGCGTGCCCCAAATCGGCAGCGCCTGTGCTTCCACTGCGGTGAACCAGGTCACCTGTATCGGCAGTGCCCATATCGACAGCCGGGACTGAAGGGTTTTCCTATCGACATGCGTCGCCCTCCATTAGGCCAACGACCCCAGGATATTGAGGGCTACGTAGCCCAGCAGCGCATGGCACCAACCTTTCGGCGACAGTCACGATCTCCGTCTCCACGCCTACCATCCTCGCAGCCCAGCTCCTTCTGGATGGCGCAGCGACGGTCGCCTAGTGCACGTCGGGGAACTAAAGACAGCGACCTCTTGGGCGAGGCAGCTTCAAATCGACGCGACGAAGACAACGCGGCCTGTGAGCGACCGCGACTTGACGGCCCCGACGACAGTTCGTACACATGAAGATAGCTCTAGCTGGACATACGCATGGTCCTCGATGGCTATAAGGTTAGCGCTTTGGTAGACACTGGTGCAGATTTTTCGGTTATAAGCGGAAAGCTAGGGGCGCTTCTAAAAAATAATGACGCAATGGTCTAGCACGCATATTCGCACCGCTGGCTTGCATGTCGTAACTCCGAGCGGTCAGTGCACGGCAAAAGTCCAAATTCGCAACTCCACATTTGTTTTAAGCTGCCTTGTGATATCTGACTGCTCCCGCGACTGTATCCTTGGTGTAGATTTTTTCCGGGAGTATGGGGCGATTATCGATCTCCGGAAGCGTACCGTGACCCTATCGACCGAGAAAGCTGATGATACTGACACCACAGACCGTCAACGCCGCGCCCTTCTTCGCATTTCTGCCGAAAGCGTTTCTATTCCGCCACGTTCCAGTGTTTTTGTGACTATTAACTGCGACGAACTACGTTACGGAACAGCGGTCGCTGAGGCCAACAAATCCTTTTGCTCACCCACGGCATCACCTCGGCGCGGAGCCTCATCCACCTCTGTAACGGCCCATCTGAGCTCCTGGTGACTAACTTCACGAACGAACCCCGTCATCTTTCCCACGCTACCACAATCCCATTTGAAGATTCCTTAGCGGACGTTTCGGAATGTTTTACGTTCGGAGAAGTTGAATATGTGCACCCATCCCTTGAGCGTCTTGATAGTACTACAGATCTCTCGAAAACACAACAGTGCGAACTGCGTTCTGTCCTCCTAGAATACAGTGCTTGTTTCGCAACCTCATCGAAAATTCGGCAAACGCCTTTGTGTAGCACCGCATAATTACTGCCGATGATGCCCGCCCTATACTCCAGCAGCCGTACTGCACCTCAACGACGGAAAGTGAAGCGATTGAGACACAGGTTCAGGAGATGCTTCGTGATGGTATCATCCAACCCTGCAACAGTCCGTGGTCGTCCCCTGTCGTGCTGGTAAAGAAAAAGGATGACACCCTTCGCTTCTGTGTTGATTATCCAAAGTTGAACGGCATCAGTAAAAAGACGTCTAACCTCTGCCCCGTATTGATGATTCGTCCGACAATCTTCGCCGCGCCCAGTACTTCTCTTTCATTGACTTGATGAGTGTGTACTGACAAATTGAGGTCAATGAGCGGGACCGCGAAAAAACAGCTTTTGTCACCCAGATTGACTGTACGGGGTTAAAGTTCTGCCATTCGGCCTATGTTCAGAGCCGGCTTCTTTTCAGCGCATGATAGACACTTTTCTCGCTGGCCTCAAATTGAAAATGGTTTAGTTTATTTCGACGATGTTGTCGTATTCTCTGAAACCTTTGGAGAGCACCTTGAACGCCTGCGCGCAGTATTAGATGCCCTCCGGTCAGCTGAGTTGGCGCTCAAGTCCGAGAAGTGCCACTTTGGCTACAATGAGTTGGAAGTTTCTCGGTCATCTTTTTGAGCGCCGCAGGCGTTAGGCCAGACCCCTACAAAACTGCCGCTGTCGCGAAATTTCGCGTTCCTGCCACGTAGAGAAGTTTGAAACGTTTCCTGGGTGTGTGTGCGTACTACTGCCGCTTAATCGCCGACTCTTCCAAGATAGCCGCACCCCTGACCCGCCTCACGCGGGATGATACACAGTTCTTGTGGGCTGCCGAGCAACAGGAGGCTTTTGCGGAGCTGCACAGACGACTGCAAACTACCCCTGTTCTTATGCACTTTGATGAAGACGCTGCCACCGAAGTCCACACCGACGCCAGCAGCATCGGCCTTGGCGCTGTTCTTGTTGAACACCAAGCTGACGTGGAAAGGGTCATTGCGTATGCCAGCCGCACGCTTTCCCGTGCTGAAACAAATTTTTCCACTACGGAAAAGGAATGCCTCGCGGTTGTGTAAGCAGCGATGAAATTTAGGCCTTACCTCTATTGCCGCGCGTTTAAAGTCGTTCACTTTCAGTTTCAGTTTAGTCGTTCAGTCGTGTCCGGCTCTTCGTGACCCTATGGACCATGTCACGCCACGCTTTCCGGTCTCTCACTATCTTCCTAACATCACATAACTTCATCTGCAGTGCCTCGAGGATGCCATCTAACTATCGCGTTCGCTGCCTACCCCTTCTCTGGCGACCCTCAACCTTTCCCAACATCAAATCTTTCTCCAGCGACTCCTCTCTTCTCATCAGATGACCAAAGTAGCTGAGCTTTAACTTTAAAATTTGACCCTCCAATGAGCATTCAGGGTTTATGGTCGACAATATCGACTGATTCGATCTTCTGGCCGCCCAAGTAACTCTCAAGAGTCTTCGCCAGCACCACAATTCAAACGCGTCAATTCTTCGGCGGTCAGCCTTTTTCTCAGTCCAACTCTCGCATCCATACATCACAACTGGAAAGACCATAGCACGAGTTATACGGATCTTGGTTGGCAGACTAATGTCTCTGCTCTTTACTAGGCGGTCAAGGCTAACCATTGCTCTCTTTGCCAGAAGCAGGCGTCTCCTAATTTCATGGCTGCAGTCTCCTTCCGAGGTAATCTTGGAGCCCAAGAACAGAAAATCTGTCACAGCTTCCACTTCTTGTCCATTGATGCTCCAGGACTTGATAGGGCAAGACGCCATGATCTTTGTCTTTTTAATGTTCAGTTTAAGCCCAAACTTCTCACTCTCTTCTTGTACGCGGATCAGAAGTCTCTTGAGTTCCACTTCACTTTCTGCCATTAAAGTGGCGTCATCCGCTTATCTAAGGTTGTTGATACGTTTTCCAGCAATCTTCACTCCAGCTGAAGACTCGTCCAGACCGGCCTTCCTCATGATGCACTCTGCATATAGGTTAAATAGGCAGGGCGACAGTATGCAGCCTTGCCTCATTCCTTTCTCGATCGGAAACCAATCAGTAAGACCATGCCCAGTTCTGACTACTGACCACCATTCTTTCTGCTGGCTGGCCAATCACCGCGACCTATCGGGGTGCCTAGCAGGATGGAGCCTTCGTCTCCAAGAATTTGATTACTCCATTGTGTACTAACCTGGTCAGAAGCACGAAGATGCTGACGCGCTCTCGCGGGCACACGTTGGATTTGTCGATAACGTCATGGATGACAGATGTTTTCTTGGACTAGTAAACGCCTTAGACATAATGACTCGACAGCAAGCTGACCCAGACCTTCGACCTGTCATTGACCACCTGGAGGGTCACTCTGCTGACGTCCCCCGCCAGTTTGGAAGGAACCTCTCTGCATTCCGTTTTCAGAATGGCGTTTTATTCAAGAAAAACTCCAGCATTGTTGAACGAGCGCACCTCCTCGTCGTGCCGGCCGACCTTTGCGCCGATATCCTTTTTTGCTTGCCACGATGAACCCACCTCCGGCCACTTGGGCTTTGCACGCACACTCGCTCGAGTTCGTCAAGCCTATTATTGGCCTAAACTTTCTGACGCCGTCCATCGCTACGTCACAGGCTGCCGCGAGTGTCCACGTCAAAAGGTGCCTCCTCTCAAGCCTGCGAGGTTGCTCCAACCTATTAATCGACCTCGGACGCCGTTTGACTAAGTCGGCATCGACCTTCTGGTGACAATTCTTCCCATTTTGGGCTGCGCGAGTGCAAGCGCTATCACGGCCTCTTCCGCCACCTCTGAAGAAGACGTCTCAATAGAGGCGCAGGTTACGAGCATATTCCGCGTCGTAACTGCCAGCGTGGCTTTCGATGAAAACATGGAATATAAAAGGCGTATAACAATTACAGAAAAGACATGGGTGTCTCTTGCGGCACTAAGAATTCTCAAAAGTAAACGCGACTTTCCTGAAAGGAAAGTTGAGTTGATATGGACACCGGCTCACTGTGGGCTGGAGGGCAACGAGCTTGCCCACCAGTTCGCCTGAGAGAAGGAACACCGGGCAGAGGAAGGTGAGCCACAGTGCATTACTAGTTATAAGGAAATTTACGAACTATTACAAGACGGAGAGGCGACGTTACCCCGACCCTCACAAATCGCTTACCAGAGAACAGCAAGCGATCTACAGGCAGATACAGGCAGGATCCTTCCCGCACCCTTACCTTCAACACAAGATGTACCTGGAAAGGTACCAGAAGGAAATTATTTTTTCAACACTGAGATAGGCACGCTCCAACATGTCATTGGAGTATGCAACTTCATCAAGGAAATCCCCCCACCTCTTACCTGCCCCACTACCCCACCACCTCATCCCTCATTCTCTCTTACCGAGCGATGGGAGACCTTGCTAACCAGCTCCGCCGTAGAAGATCAGCTCGTCTTGATCTCCAGGGGCCAGGCGGCCAGATATGCATATGGGTCCCGTGAAGAGGGAACCACTCCCATCGACGGCGTCTAAGCAGAGCGCGTATTTAGCTCGAGCAAATAAAGTTGTTTCTCTCTCTCTCTCTCTCGACCTTCTGGGCCAATTTTTGCTGTCATCGACGGGTAACAAATGGATTATAGTCGCGACCGACTACCTCACACAATATGCGGAAACCAAGGAAGTGCAGCGTGGCACATCAATTGAGATTGCTCAGTTCTTTATGCGGCAAATCGTGTTGCGTCATGGCGCACTATCCCTAGTCGTCACCGATCGGGACACCGCGTTTACTTCACAGCTCATGTACGATGTGTGCGAGTTTAGCCATACCAGCCACCGAAAAACTACTGCATCTCACCCGCAGTCAAGTGGCCTCACGGAGAGACTCAACAAAACCATCGCCGACATGATCGCAATGTACATAGACTCGCAGCGCAAAACCTGGGGTGAGATTCTCCCCTACATCACATATGCCTACAACACGGCCACCCAGGAGACGACGCGTTTTACACCTTTTTGCCTAGCCTACGGACGTGACGTTCAGTCGATGTTGGATGTCATGCTTCCGAGCTGCACTGATGATATACCCACTCACGCCAGACGCCGAGCAGTTTGCTAAGCGCGCTGAGGAAGCCCGTCAAGTTGCCCGAATTCACATTCAGCAACAGTTGGGCACGGATGCACGCCGCTACAACCTCCGTTATCGACACGCCACATACCATCGTGGAGAGAAAGTTTGGGTGTGGGACCCCGGTGCGTCGGCCCGGCTTGCTTGACGAACTGATTTCGCATTACTTCGAACCTTACGAAGTTCTGCGCCGTGTCACAGAAGTGACATACGAAGTTCTTCCAGCGGGTACGGTGCCGACCTTGCGTCGGCAACCATGCTCCGAGGTCATGCGCGTTGTCCGCATGAAGCCCTATTTCACGCGGTAGTATGCGCTCGTTTCGTTGTCGCGTAGGGCACCTTACCCCGCCTCTAATCTTTGTCTTCGCTTGCATTGCCCATCGCTCGCGCTCCGTCTCTGATTTCTTTTTTAAAGAGCGGGAGTAATGCCCCCTGGTGTCCCTATGTTCTTGCTGCGCCTGGAAGAGGACACTGAAGTCAGCTCGTGCGCTGTATTCGGAACGCTCCCTACTCCTACAGCTTAGACCTGTCATTCACGTCTCACCCTGTTGTCCCGCGACAATATATATGTACAGCATTTGTCAAATGTGTAGAGCCCCTGGGGCGTGCTTTAGAGCCGTGTAGCGGAGCTTATTTAGCGTTAGTGGAGGTCCTTCCCATTAGAGAGGGTAGAATAAAAAAATCTTACTATCAAAAGATTCGGAACACTGGACATACATTACAAGCTGCACGAAGCGGCTCAGAAGCAGACCCCCGGGGCTCTACACTTTTGACAAAGACTGTACGTATATATATATATATATATATATATATATATATATATATATATTGTTACGACGTTTATTTACACAGATGGTAGGATACGCTGGAGATTAGCACACCAAAGCGGACAGACCCAGCTTTCTCGTCCTCTTCTCCTTATTCCGCCAAACCTCACCTTCCTTCAATAAGGACCGCGGGAAGTGCTTGACACTGCCCCCTTCGCAGACGATGCCCGCCGGGCGAGTCAAGGTTCGTCACGTTGATAGAAGGGCTTCATGCAGGCCACGTGGACTACTTGAGTCTTCCGAGAACGACGTCCTTGGGTGGTCACGCGAGAGACTACAAAGTTTACTGCGCTGAGGCGTTCCAATACAACGAAAGGGCCAGTATAGTGGTGCAACAGTATCTGGCACAAGCCGCGCTTACGCAACGGCGTCCAAAGCCACACCAAGTCACCAGGGACATAATTAACATCTTGATGACGCTTGTCGTAGCGTTGCTTGTAGCGTTCCTGGGAGGCTAGAGTGCGAAGTCTAGCGAGTCGACGAGCTTCTTCAGCCAAAGAGAGAGTATGCGCTAGTGAAGTTTCAGCAGGGAGTGAGAAAGGCAGAAACGTGTCCAAAGTGCTTCGTGGAGGTCGTGCATTGAGAAGAAAAAACGGACTGTAGCCTGTCGTTTCGTGCTTAGCAGTGTTAAATGCATATGTTATAAACGGAAGGACTTCATCCCAGTTTTTGTGATGGGAGTCGACATACATTGCGAGCATGTTGCTAAGCGTCCGATTGGTGCGTTCGGTAAGACCGTTTGTTTGTGGGTGGTAAGGAGTTGAATGGCGAAAATGGGATGAGCAGAGGCGAAGAAGTTCTTCTACAACTTCTGCCGTAAACTGTCGGCCACGATCGCTTATTAACACACGAGGAGGCCCATGTCGAAGAATGATGGACCGTAGGAGGAACGCCGAGACATCAGAAGCAGTGGCTGACGGTATAGCAGCAGTTTCACAGTACCGCGTAAGATAGTCTACGCACACTATGACCCAGCGGTTTCCGTTTGAGGAACTGGGAAACGGTCCTAGAAGATCAATTCCCGCCTGTTCGAATGGGGTTCGTGGTGGCGTTATAGGTTGAAGATGACCCGGCGGTGAGCAGGTTGGGTGCTTGAAACGCTGGCACTGGAGGCAGCTGGCCACTTAACGTTGAGTAGTTTGACGCATCTTCGGCCAATAAAAACGTTCCTTAGTCCTGTGCAATGTTCTTGCGAAACCCAAGTGTCCAGCTGTGGCATCGTCGTGCATTACCCGAAGAACCTGACACCTAAGACTTGTAGGAACTACCAGAAGAAGCCGCGCACCTACTGACGAGTAGTTCTTCCTGTATAGTACACCGTCACGAATGCAGAATGAGGTCGTAGGGTTCCGGGAACTTGCTGCCTCAAAAAGCGGCGCCAAATCGTTGTCGTGCCGCTGCGCAATCTTGAAATCACCAACATCAGGGAAACTTGTAGAGATAGAAGCTATATATTCATCCAAGACCTCATTGTCGCAATCAGTAGTTTCAAGTGGCAACCGTGACAAGCAGTCAGCATCACCGTGCTTACGACCACTCTTAAAAGACACAGTAAAATTGAATTCTTGAAGGCGCAAAGCCCACCGCGCAAGGCGTCCACAGGGGTCACGAAGGTTTACAAGCTAACATAAGGAATGATGGTCCGTCACAATTTTAAATGCACATCCATAAAGATATGACCTAAACCGTCGCACACCGAATACAACATCTAAGCATTCCTGTTCAGTTACAGTGTAATTACGCTCAGCCTTGCTCAAAGAACGGCTTGCATACGCAACGACATGTTCATCGCCATTGTGGCGCTGTATGAGCACAGCACCAATTCCAACTGCGCTGGCGTCAGTGTGAAGTTCTGTTGGAGCTGATGGACAGAAGTGGCGTAGTACTGGTCCTGATGTCAAAATAAACTTTAACTGACGAAAGGCGGAGTCACAATCGGCAGTCCACTTGAAAGGCACATCTTTTTGCAGAAGACAAGTAATGGGATATGCTAGATCAGCAAACTTCGGAACAAAACGCCGAAAATAGGAGCAAAGCCCCAAAAAACTCCTGAGCTGTTTTAACGATTTCGGCGGTTTAAAACAAGTGACACCTTCGATCTTTTTCGGATCAGGCCTGATTCCATCCTTGTCTATAATATGTCCAAGTACCACAGTCTGCCGTTCTCCAAAACGACATTTCTTGGAATTGAGTACCAGACCAGCTTTCTCGATACACTCCAAGACAATCTCTAATCGACTGTTGTGCTCATGAAAAGTTGTCCCGAATATCAACACATCGTCCAAATAACACATACAAATGTGCCACTTCAGCCCGCGCAAAACTGTATCCATGAATCTTTCGAACGTGGCTGGAGCGTTACATAATCCAAACGGCATCACATTAAATTCATACAGCCCGTCTGGGGTGATGAAGGCCGTCTTTTCTTTATCTTCTGGGTGCATGGGGATCTTCCAATAGCCTGATCGCAGGTCAACTGAGGAAAAATAGGAGGCGGAATGGAAGCAATCAATGGCGTCATCAATACGTGGCAGGGGATACACGTCCTTCTTGGTAACAGTATTCAAACGTCGATAATCAACACAAAATCGCCATGTGCCATCTTTCTTTTTGACTAGAATCACAGGGGCAGCCCACGGACTAGACGATTCCTGAATGATGCCCTTATGCAGCATGTCACGAACTTGTTCTTCGATTGTTTGGCGCTCTGATGGGGATACACGATAAGGCTTCTGGCGGATTGGATCAGCAGTTCCTGTATTGATTCGGTGCTGAGTACGGGACATGGGAATCCGTGGTGGCGAGTCCCGAGAGAAATCGAAAGCCGCAGTATGTTTCGCCAGAACTTCCACTAAACTGTGACGGTCACTTGTTGGCAGGGATTTGTTAATCATGGCAAGAATTTTTGTCTCATCTTCTTCTGAGCATGCGGTAGGCTGGGAATTGTCTGTGCTGAGCACGGCCACTGATTTAAAAGTGTCTTCGTCAAAGTTGGCAAGTTTTAGACCACGTGGTAATACAACAGGTTCGTTAGAGCAGTTAGTCGTCCACAAAGAAGAATGGCCATTCATGACTGAGATGATGCAGCGGGGAATCAGAATACTTTTCTTCGCGCAGTTGAGGGTGAGTGGTTCAACCACAGCGTCGAACGCATCACTGGCACAGCTGGAACTAACAACTCGTATAAACTCTGCTGACATTGCAGGAATGACTATGTCTTCCGAAACCGAAAGCGTGCTAGGATGGGTCCGCGAATTTTCACGCAAAGCAGATTCAATTCGAGTGCTCACAGAAATGTCTCCATTGCGAAAGTCGAGAGTGGCCCCACATTGCTCCAGAAAATCGAGTCCAAGAATTACGTCATGCGTTGATCGAGTAAGTACTGCGAATTCAGTTCGGAATGTGTGGCCGGCGATAACAAGATTCACGGATCAGACTCCAAGTGGGTTAAGCGGTTCGCCACCAACACCACATAATGTTGTCGTACTATCCCAAGCAAACATAATTTTACGACCAAGGCAGTTTCTAAAAGCGAGACTTATAATAGAAATAGTTGCACCTGTGTCCAACAACGCCATAGCACGTACACCGTCCACAAACACTTCAATTCGGTTCTTTAACATCGAAACGGGCAGAGGTATGGGCAAGCTAGAATCATTTGCGACCTCACCTCCATCGGCCGCACTCACTAGTTTCCCGGAGGTGGCGAACGTCGTCGGGGAGAAGGGGATTGTCGTAGGCGCCGAGATGGTGGTGTCAGGCTACGGTCAGAGGCCGGTGATTCGTTTCGGTTCAGCCCCATTCTGCGTTCTTGTCGGCTAGCTGTTGATCTGTACTCATTCCGGCCAGGTGTTCTTCTATATGAATCATCATTTTCAGCAGGAAGCCTTGTACGGGAGTTCACCCACTGTCGGCGATACTGCTGGTACGGACGACGGTTGCGGCAAAAGCGGGAAATGTGGCAGATCATCCCACAGGCATAACACACTGGCGGCTCACGTTCATTCGATGAATAAGGTTCGTCGTCGCTTGTATTAAACGTTTCATGCTCTGGATGTGGTCGACGAGGAGGACGAGAGTGCTCGCTGTTGTAGGCTTTGATGTTGAGAGGCTGGGTGTTCGGGCGATGAGCAGCAGAGCATCGGGTGTCCGAAGGAGACTTAGCAGAGGGATCATAACAGGTAGAAGATGGGCTGTCAGACGAAGAGGTGCTCCTGTAGACGGGTGTGACGTGGCCCCCAATACCTTGATGCCTCCGAAGCTCTTCGTGGACGATCTGGCGAATTGTATCTGCCAGGCTTGTCGTTTCAGACACATCCACACTAGCGACAGTTGTCACATTAGGCAGCCGACCAAACTTCGGAATGATACGGCGTCGCTTCAAAGATTCAAACGTGCGGCAGTGTCGTCTTACATCAGTGGTGGTATTCAAATCGTCCTTGTAGATAAGAAAGTTGTACACGTCTTGCGCTATTCCTTTCAGGAGATGACCCACTCTGTCTTCCTCAGTCATCCGAACATCAACTATTCTGCACAGCTTGAGGGCTTCTTCTATGTAAGTTGTGCAGGTCTCCCCCGGTACTTGTGCTCGTTGAGCCAGAGTCTGTTCGGCGCTTTTTTTTCGAGCATCGGCATCACCAAATCCCGCTCTCATTTCTTCCATGAAGCAATCCCAGGTAGTAAGAGATGCTTCATGATTGTCAAACCATATTAGCGCAGTTTCTTCAAGAAAAAATACCGCATTCGCCAACTTGGTAGTCGCATCCCAGCGGTTGTATTTGCTCACCCGATTGTAGTGGGTGAGCCAGTCATCCACGTCTTCCCCGGGCTTGCCATAGAAGTGCCGGGGTTCCCGATAAGGCTGTGTGGTGGTCGGATGAGCTGCTGGCGTGTGCTGCGTTGAACCATCTGCTTGCGCCATCTCCGTCCGAAGGGGGGGGTAGCCCAGCAATTCTTCTGCTCCGGCGAAGTAGGAGAGGTTCCGTGGTGATCTGTAGCCCGCAAACTCCACCACACTTGTTACGACGTTTATTTACACAGATGGTCGGATACGCTGGAGATTAGCACACCACAGCGGACAGACCCAGCTTCCTCGTCCTCTTCTCCTTATTCCGACAAACCTCCTCTTCCTTCAATAAGGACCGCGGGAAGTGCACGACAATATATATATATATATATATATATATATATATATATATATATATATATATATATATATATATATATATATATATATATATATATATATATATATATATATATATATATATATATATATGTGTGTGTATATATAAACAGAGACAAGCGAAGATGAGGTCGACGAAGAAACGGCTCGTGCTGAGACTCGCAAGTGGACACAGCTGGGTCTTCGACGCTCGTCCTGCGTCAACTGAACCCTCGCTTGTAACAATATATAACAGCCACTGACACAGTGGAAAGCCTAGGCCCGTTGGCTCTGTGCAGATGCTTGTCCTGTAATAATTGAATAATCGGGAAGGTAATTCGTTACAAAGTAGAAGAAAAGACAACGACATGTCGCCGGTTTGATACGCATCCAAAGAATCCTATCTCGCCTCTGGCGGATAACCACTGAGCGGCGGCGACGACCGTTTATATACTGGTATATACATAGGTGTACCGGGTGTCAAAGCTAAATTACAGCAAGGGTTAAAAAATAACATATTTGCAATAGATCATGGCAACTAGTTGCATAGCGCTGTCAGCCATCCTGCGCAATATAAGCACGTTTTTCTTCCGCAAATGTTAAATTAGTTAATTAGGTGAGTTTTTCAAATCTACTAAATGTCGACTTCGGAAAGTAAATGTGATCTGCAAAATTGGAGAGCACCTCCAAAAACACTTATTCCATTATTTACTATGAAAACTTTTTATTTATTGCTAAGACTAACTATGGGACCGACAACCCATGATTATAACCATGCGAAATATAACTATGCGAAGAATAACCATCCACCATGACTGCCTAACCATAACTATAAATGCCCAACTATGATTAACCATGGGTATGCCGTAGCCATAGTTAATCATTATTACGACGCTTCATCTAGCGCAACCAGCGCGTCCCCTGAACGCGCACTGCAACATATCGAAGTCATCGGGTGTTCGGCGCCCGTGTTTTTATAGCGGGAGCGGCGTTCATGCTGATCGGTGACGCCATTACACGGTTAACCATATAAAGAGCTGGAGAAGAATAAACAGGGGCTACCGAGTTTAGATATGAGAGACTTGTCTTGTGTTTCTCTGTGCCACTCGGAGGTTTGTCCTGTGATGCTGCCGAACCCGTAACCACAAAAGCCGTTGTGACGTTGCGGTGCGAAAAAACGGGGTGGAGACTGCAAACGAACCCTCTTCGTCCCTTGCTTAGGTGTGGGCAACCACGAAGTGGCCAGGCTGCAGCCTTTTGACGATCCCGACTTTTCGAAGACAAATGCGAGTCAATTCACGATGTCTGATGCGCTCAGCTGAGAAGGCTAGGGCTACCACTTTTTTTAATTACACTAGCTTTCTTTCGAGCTCGGAAAATGAGATTCACGTGAGGTTTTCCTAATCGGTGCTGGAGATGCTGTACGATGTTGCAAGTTACATTTATGTCAAAATCCAATATCTAGTATCGAGAAAATATATACCAAATAACAATTTATTTAGTGTAAAGCAGACATGCAACTCAAACAGACATGGTGCTCAAGACATGCAACTGTGTACCGAGGACTACCTCAAACATTTCATTTCCTAGTCTAGGCACGAGCGCACAAATTAGCTGGGACTCCCGGTATATATAAAGGGTGTCCAAGCTAACTTTATTCAAGGATTACAAAGTGAAGCATTTCAGGTAGGCCAGAAAAATCACTTGTATACAACTGACAGCCATCTGGCGAGCCTCAGGGAATTTTTTATTTCACATAGAAATAACTAATAATCACAATATTTTATCTAATTTACTAATTATTGCCTTTAAACAATAAATGAAATTCGCAAAGCTTGAGAGCACCTTGTGAAACCCACGTTCCATTCATTTCCGATAAAGAAAGCCTGACGTGTGCGTTGTTTTCAAGCTCTAAAAAAAGGGCGCGAAATACAAACAATATCACATGACTGACGCATTTGTGCGCCAAGATTGTGGGGCAAACAGGACGATGCCAGGAAACCTGGAGACCCATTGCTCTCGTTGTAAAACGGAAGACGATCAACAGGACTTGAGGCGTACCCATTGTATACCAAGGTTCATCGAAACCACGATGCTGGTAGGCGCAAAAGACATTTTTAAAAGACAGATCATCGAAGCATTCAAGATGATTTCGGGTGAAGAAGGGGAATGCGTGAGTGTTCCGTCGGTGGTGCTCAACAGGAAGGAGGCGATACTGCTTCGTTCGGACAATATCACAAGAAGCTGGACACAATCGGTCATTATTTTGGTTTTATTTTCCTTTAAATGTTTTGCATTTTTTCTGAATATTTTGTTTACTTTTTCTTCTTATTGTAATCCTAGTTTTTTAGTGATGCATTCTTCTTCTTCGAACCACAAATAACAGGCAGTTAGTAGTGAGCCCATCATCGGTGTGGACGTCTTGGTTTAATTCTCTTGTGCGTGTGTTGTTTGTGTATAACTATGCAGCGCCAGAAGTTGTCGGAGTCGTACAGCCAACTAGCCCGCTCGCAAGTACTACGGTTAGAGGAGCAGTTATTAACGATAACAGACTTTGAGCGCTGTGTAACGAATTCGCATATCCATGAAAGAACATCTGGGTCAAGATAAATAGGGAAAATTTTAAAAGTGGGTGTTTGTAAGGGAATTTATCGAATGCTTTTGCGAAGTCAAAGAAGATGGCATCCGTCTGTGAGTTAACGTCGAGATTAGAATCAAGGCCATAAACGAAGGTGGCACGTTGCTTCTCGCATGAATAACCCTTTTGAAATTCATGTTGGGATAGAGAAAAAAAAAATGTATCGAATCAAGATGCTGCGTGCTTGCAGGTATATTACGTGCTCCATGAGTTTGCAAGGCATGTTAGTTAGCGAAACAAGGCGGTAGTTGAGGGGTGAGTCCTTGTTACCTGATCTGAACACCAGAACGACGTTCCCCGCCTTCCAATCGTCCGGGGTGATACCTGTAGTAAGTGACTGAAAAAACAACAAGCAAACAAATTTAAAAGAAATGTCTTTCGCGTTCTTGAGAATCTTTGAAGTAATTTCGTGGGTTGGGTTGATATATTTTTTTATTTTATCAATTATGCGCGAAATGCTGTTTGGATGAAGGTGATGGTTGGCATCTCCAGATTGGTAGCAGGAGGCAGTGAGACCAATGGTTCATCAGGCTCAATCGTGAAGACAGATAAAAATGTTGTATTGAACAAAACGGCACATCTGCGTCATTGACAATGCCGCCGTTGTCGTTAATAGCGGGATATCATGTGATTGCTGTGGGTTCACCAGTTGCCGAAATTTTCTTGAAATATTAGTTATCATTTTCGATAGGGCTGATTGATGAAAGGTACGTTTCCCGCTTTTGATCGCTGACAAATTTTGGCCTTCAGTCGCGTGATATTTTTCCTATTCAGCGGTGCTCAGTCTAATCTTCGTTGCATGGAAGAGCGGTTACTTTTTATTTTTCAATCTTTTGAATGCCTTGTTGAGCCAAGGGTTTTGGTTATCAGCTTTGATAATGCATGTGCTGATATATTTTTTGGTAAGATGATTAATTTTATTCTACAAAATAAATCAATTTCCGGGTACCGTATTTTTGTGGAAGTGTTGCTCGAAGTCGGAAAAGAGTGTGCTACGTTCATTATTTATTGCTACGCAGTCGGCTTTATATATATATTTTTTACTACCTTTCTTCTTTCGGGGGCAATATTAAACGTGGCGTGAATTACTTTGTGATCTTTGATTTCTCTCAAATAAGTAATACAAGTTAAAGTCTCAGGGTTACTAGATAAAATCAATTCTAAAATGTGGGGGTTTTCTGATGTCTCAGTGACGAGTGTTGGTTGAGTTATTATATGTGAAAGATTAAAGTTAAAACACAAGTCGACAAGTCAACGGGGCTTGTGAGATATGGTAGCTTTAGCTTCGTTGTGCCAGACTATAGATGGATAGTTAAAGTCCTCAAGAAGAATACTCCTTGCGCTGGGATACCTAGCTGTGAGTCCCATTTTAGCCTGAAAGCCAGGCTGAGAGCAGGAATGTAGCGGTCGCTGGAAACTGCCCCACAGCATTGCCCATCCACTGCTCAGTGTGTTTTGAGGCCGAGCACGATGCTCCGAGTACTATTTCTTGACAGCCAGTGTGTTGTCTATTTCAATGACGCGAAGAGCGCCCGTTGTATGACATATCGGCACCTCAGCAAGTTTAAGTGGTTGGATGGCAGTACGACTGAGGGGATTATGCGGGGATGGGAACCAGGAAAATAGACCAATTTTGGTAGTGGAGTAGGCTCAGTAGTGAAGGCGAATAGTGTGGAAGGAGAAAAGAGACTGCAACTTTCCTTGGAAGGGAAAGACAAAAACAGCGCTTACAGACGGGACAGCATAAAAGGACCAAACGCATGCGCATGTGCTTGACACTACTCTGCTGTTCTGTATGTAAGCACTGATTTCTCCGTTCTCTTCCTAAATGAACCACGTTTGCAGTGGGAATACGATTTTGACTTTTGCAGTTCTGGTGTTTTTTCGGGGTTCGGCGACCTCAACTTCGATGCAAACTGGCCTGGAGGAAAGGCCACATCGATGCAGGAGCAGCAAGGGAGGAGAGGTGAAGAAGGAAGTCTGTATGCAACTTTCTTACATGGTGAAGTATGTGCAGGTCGGGAGAGGAGAACAGAGCCGCTGGTGAATACAACTCCATCTCTTAAATATACTGCTTATTGTCTTCAGCTAGAGAACTTATAGAAGTTCATGTCGGGCAAACCAATCGGTGGGAAACACGCGGTCTCCAAAGGCACCAACCACAGCCGGAGGCGTAACTCGAACCTCCTCAGAGCTCTTCTCCTAGTGGCGAGGGTCGGTTCCTGCTGGTGCGATGACGATCTTCTGCAAACGGTTGAAATTCATCACCAAGTTGAAGCGGTTGACAAAGGTCACTTTTTCACGGTACCTAATATTTGGAACGTCGCGTGGCGAAAAGCTGCGCGCCTCTGCCTTCATCAACAAAAGGAAAGTTGTCCTCGAGGTGTCGTGGCGACCGACCGCCGCAGCACGTGGTGGAGATAGAACTCCCGTCGTCGTATCCACCAACTCGGCGCCTTCGATGACTGCTGCTCGCTTGACCCACTTGATTCCTGTGGTCAACCGCTGGAGGAGCCGCGTAAGCCTCACATCAAACCCCAATCATAACAGTACTCAGTATCGTTCACAATGGTGTGCAGGCTATGAGATCCGCTTTATTGGACTGCGCTTTACGTTCCTATAATTTAGGCACGCACAACAAAAGAGCCTGCACCTAAGACTGCCTCGGAAGTGAATCTGCGTTGAGGTTATTGAAGTGTTAAAAGTCCGTTGATGTCAAATGCTTTTTTTTTTTTTTGCTATCAATACTACAAGTCAGCCATTTGAGGCCCATTTCTTCATCTCAGTATGGGGCGAATGTTTATGAGTGAAGAACGCAAACTACACGCGGAAGTGGTGGTTGTATTTATTTATTTATTCAGATACCCTAAAAGCCCTCTGGGAGCATTACATGGGGGGGGGGGGGGCGGGATATCGGCTAGTATACAATTCTTTGTTAAAAGAACAATTAATCAAACAAACAACAAAAAATAACAAACAGAGCATTGGAGATGGTGAAATAGCATTCATGAACAACACACCTAGAGATAGCATCGCATTATATCCTAGAAATTGAGTATGATGCAATCGCGGTGGAAATTCATGCACAAAAAAGAAAACAGTGGTAGGAAAAGAGTCTGCATAGTAGTCCAATATATTTACCGAAAGTGTAATGCTTCAAGGTAGGTTTTCGATGCTGACTGAAATAAAGATGATTCTGTTATCATGGCGATTCTGTGTGGCAGTTCATTCCATTCTTTTATTGATAAGAATAATGGTGAGTGTTTGTACTTCTCTGTTCGGGCAAAAACGGGAATAACTTTATGGGCATGATCAACGCGATGTGACGTATGAGGGAGTGAAGAAATATTAAACCGGCTGAACGGAATGCTATTATGATAATGAAAATGAAATGAAAATACAATAAACGGGTGATTTTTCTGCGCACTGATAGGGATGGCATGTTGAGTGTTTCCTTCGGAGATGAAACGCTTTAATATCGTGAATAGGATGACAAGATGAATCGAGCAGCTTTATTTTGGACGGTTTCAAGAATGTTAGGGTGATTTGATAAGGGTGCCAAATTATTAATGCATATTCCAGAGAAGGACGTACAACGAAATTATAAGCTTGAAATCCAGTGTCCCTGTCGGCGAGATACAAGCGACGCTTCAGAAAACCAAGGTTCTTTCGTGCTTTAGACGTAATTTGCTCTATGTGGTCAGTACATGTTAATGTAGAATTCAGGTAGACGCAGAGATATTTAATGGAGGAGACCGAGTCTATGAAACCATTATTAATAGTGTAAATATTGTGTGAAGACTTTGAACCTATGGAAAACTTTATACGTTTAGTGTTTTCAGCATTAATTTGCGACTGCCATTTGCAGCACCCTGCCGTTAGCTTGTCTAGATCAGATTGAAAAGTAATTGTGTCGTTAGGGCTGCTTATATCTCTGTAGACTATACAATCATCGGCAAAAAGCCGAACTGTAGAAGTAATATTATCAGCTATGTCATTAATGTATATTAAGAATAAAAGCGGGCCTATTACCGAGCCTTGAGGGACACCAGACATGACTGGTGCTGGACTGGAAATAGTACCGTTCAGTTTAACCGCCTGAAGACGATTGGTGAGAAATGCTTCAAGCCATCTTATTGTTTATTATCTAACTTCAGATTGCGTATTTTTATTAATAATCGTCTATGGAGGTACACAGTCAAAAGCCTTTGAAAAATCGATAACGATTTGCTTTGAATTGGTTTGTGGGGCTTAACGTCCCAAAGCGACTTAAATCGATACAGATACCATCCACATAATGAATCAGATGCAATGAAGTGTGAATGTCTGTTACTAGTTCATAAAGTTGTGTATGCCATGAAAGCTTCGGACGGAAACCGTGCTGATTGTTTACCAGCAAATTATTTTGATTCAGGTGGGCCATAATGTGGGTGTAAAGAATGTGCTCGAGCAGTTTACGACTGATTGAAGTTAGCGAAATGTGCGGGTAGTTGCTGAAAAGTGTATTATTGCCAGATTTAGGTATTGGTAGAACATAGGCTAATTTCCAGTCATCATGCGCACATCCAGAATCAATTGATTGCTGAAATATAAGGGAAAGTATAACAGCTGAAAACTCACTTGTTAGCTTTAAAAGTTTAGCACTCACGCCGTCGGACCCTGGGCTAGTCTTCAACGGTAGACGGTCTATAGCGCACTTCACGCCATGTGCGGTGATGATAATGGACGGGTATGCAAACGGGATGCTTAGCCTGGGGAGCGTAAGGGAATCGGAGATATGATGCTCTTGTGTGAATACACTGGCAAAGTGCCTATTAAAGTGCTCGGCGCACTCCTCTGGTGGTAGTATGTTGCCATCTGTCTCTGTCATGGTTGGAATCGACTGATTTTGCTTAGCATTTATCATATTTCAGAACTTTTTAGGATCTGTTTTTAAAAGATTTGGGAGAATTTGTTTTTCTCATCAACCGTTGTTTCGGCAAGCCTGGATATTTCCTTGTATTTCCGCCCATCTTCATGGGCATTTGACAGACTAGCTTTTCTATAAGCTCTCTTCTTCCTGTTTAGATGCCTTCCAACATCCCGAGAGAAGCATGGCTCGCTTTTAGGAGATGTTATTGTACATTTGGGCACACATGAACATTCTATATATTTCAGCTGATCTCGAAATTAGCAACAGTTTTCATTAGTTCAACGACTCGCAAAGCTGGAGTGAAACTCTTAAAAAACGATCTAACATGATATTTATTCTTTCGGTATCTTCGCGCGCATAGTTTAGTATTTGTTTTTTTATTTCTGGTTTGGTTTGTGGGGTTTAACGTCCCAAAGCAACTCAGGCTATGAGAGACGCCGTATAGTGGAGGACTCCGGAAATTTCGACCACCAGGGGTTCTTCAACGTGCACTGACATCGCACAGCACACGGGCGCCTTGCTTTTCGCCGCCATCGAAAAGCGGCCGCCGAGGCCGGGATTCGATCCCGCGTCCTTGGGAACAGTAGTCGAGCGCCGTGACCACTGCGCCACCCCGGCGGGGTGTTTTTTATTTCTGTCTTTTCAGTGCGAGGTAGTGACAATGAGCAATGAACGGCTCTGTGATCCCTGATTTCTTCCTTGATTTGAGTACATGCAAGATCTGGACTCTTTGTCAGTATCAAGTCTAATAAGTGATTTCGGCGAGTTGGTTTATCGACTACCTGGGTGAGGTGATAGTAGCGAAGGCAGTGAAGCAACCAAAGATTTTCTGCGCCATCATCAGTTGAGTTCAGTCGTTCAGTCGTGTCCGACTCTTCGTGACCCTATGGACCATATCACGCCACGGTTCCCGGTCTCTCACTATCTTCCTAAAATCAAATAACTTCATCTGCAGCGCCTCGAGTATGCCCTCTAACCACCGAGTTCGCTGCCTACACCTTCTACGGTGAACCTCAACCTTTCCCAACATCAAATCTTTCTCCAGCGACTCCTCTCTTCTCATCAGATTACCATGCTCTCTATTAACAAATAAGGTGCTGTAATCTGTGGCTGGATAGTTAAAATCACCGCATATGACTAGAAAACAGCGGGAAAATTTGATCAAGATTTGGTCAATTGTGTCACTGAACAGTTCAGAGAAATTGGAGCGGCAGTCTGGAGGTCGGTATCAAGCATCAAGGATGCAATGCATGTGCGAAAAGTGAACAGAGACCCAGATTATTTCTAGAGGCAATTCAATATCTATGAGCGATGGTCGGAACTGTTCCTTTACCGCAATAAGCACTCCTCCTCCTCTACCCCCGATCCTATCTCGCCGGAAAAGTACAAATGACGATGCAACATTAGTTCGCTGCTGGCGAGGTCGTTAGAAAGCCAAGTTTCAGTTCCCACAAGCGTGAATTATTGTTTTTAAAATATCAAGTTTACGAAATATGCTGCGGAAATTTCCTAAGAGCAGAGAAATCGGATTGGGTGTGGCTGTTTTCTTATGTGGTTTTACATATGCTGTCATTCAGTGGTTTCCTCAGTAGCAAAGGCGCTTTGTTCTTGCATATGAGGGGCAGAGATACGGATAACACAGTCTGAGGCTGATTAATAGCGATAAATGCCGCCCCTCATGTGTAGTTTATTGTAGCGCACACTGAAACGCTCGTTTGCACTGCGTTGCTCCTTGGCGAAGTCGCGTAGCCTTTTTCGTTTGTTAAGAACTTTAGGAGAAAAATCCTCATCCATCCAGACTTTTGGTGTTTTGACATCCTTTAAATCGAATGCATTACTTAGAACTTCGGTTTTCGATTTAAAGTTAAGGAATTTAACAATGATCGGCCGATGACTATCAGCACGACGCTGTCCTAAGCGGTGGGCTCTTTCGATGTCGCCTACTTGAATACCAAGATAAGTACCTATAAATTCTTTGACAATGCACTCGAATTAAGCATATCCTTCTTGTTCGACTACAGGAAGGCCTTCGAGGATCACATTAGTTCTTCGCATGCGGTTGTTCATGTCCTCTATAACACCAATCAACTCATTGCTTGTTTTGTTAATGCTCACCTTACATTCCTGCAAGTCGCTCATTGTGACAAGGCCGTTTTTGAGCCCCGATACACCAGTCAGACATTGCTCAATAGTGGACACTCGCGCATTAATGGAGCTGATGTGCTGATCTATTTTTCTTAACGACGTAGTGGTTTCAGCGTGGCACTCTTTCAGCAGCGTCAGTACATCGTCAATCTTAGGGCCTGGGTTTTTCTCTGCTTTGCCCGCACATAGTAAGAGCATTGCAATCCACATGGATAGTATAAGCAAAGGTTTAGGTGACAGCACACGCAGAAGGCCACAATCTGATGCGAAATGCTCACTACGGGAGCAGGGAATTGACCGACAAGCAAAAAATGAACCAATGCGAGCACGGCACGTACACACGTCCCCCCAATACCCATTTAAGCAAATATCAAGATACAGTAATAGGGATTGGCAGCCACTGTGGTCAGGAACTTTGAAAGAACAAAGACACGAAATGCCTACCTATAACGGCTAAAGTCACGAGTTACACATGTGCAGTTGTGGCTACGAATCCCAGGGCGATGATGCTAGGCGGTGGTTTCTATAGGATTTGATGGCGCGGCGACCTCTCGTGGTTGGCTTGGGTCCCTAGTCACAATGCGGTGCAGGATGATCGCCGGTCCTCAGCTTGCACACCTGGGAGCCAGAATAGAAGGCGAGCCGCTCCTCTGTAGATAGCAAAGATGAATCAATAGGGCTAGGCTGGCACGCGGCAAGGTACGCCAATCTATAACAGCAAAGGACACGAGTTACACGTGTGCAGTTGTGACTGCGAATTTCGGCCATTTATGCGTATATTCGTAAATATTGCACGAAATAGCGGCGCGTATAGGCAGGGCACGAAAAAGGAAACATATACAAAACGCTCTTTGTGTGCTGACTGTTTGTTGTCTGAAATCTGAGCGCTGCAGATGAATCAGATCTAGCGGGTTCATATCGCACAACAGCAGCTACACTTGATATTCTTCTCCTTTTTTTTCTAGTTTTTCTGCGTTTTTCTTCGCGCAGTCTCATGTCGTGTTTACTGTCAGCACGGTGCTCCTAGTTCGGTGCTCTTTTCGTTTTGCACTACTGTTTCTTACCATACTTACCATTCACCAACTTGCTCAACTCGACACTGCTGTCACAGGTATGAGAGCTCTCTTGCTGCATCCAATGTTTGCTTTTTATTTTTGTTGATGATAGCGCAGCATTCAATAGTTCCTATCTGGTCCATTGGAGTTTACGGCTTTTGACAGGGACAAATAACACATATAAAGCTCCTCACAATGGCATTCGGTAAATCTATATGCCTAAATAACAGCCGGAAAAAGGGCAAAGACCACCGAACATCAGCGCAACTATCAACCTGATAACAACACATAAAGCCATGCGAGATTTTACTGCAGCTATACATATTGTATGAAAAGATAAATGTAAACATGCTTTGACAAATAACCTAGTTATGAGCCAAAAAGAAATTAAAAAAGCGACATAGCGGGGATGCCAAAGTTCTATATAGGCAAAAAAAAAACATTTTTAGCAAGAAAATGCACACGTAACGAGTGAGACGTAGGAACAGACAAGTCTCAATTCAGCAGATAAAAGAGGCATTAGAAACGAGTCAAAATTAAATCCAACAAAAAAAAGTCGAAAAGAGGATCTAGAATAAATCATTTTTAGTGAAAATGGTAACGGAAAGCGGGCTCACGCATTATCAATTTTTAGGCCTCGCATACTTTATTCTGATCTTGTCCTGCGCTTCTTAATGACATGTTTTGTTCAGCAGTTCTTACAATGGCGGCAATAGAATGCAAGGTTGCCACCGCAATTGTTTCTAAGTGCCAAGCTGGGCTCCTGGGCACATTTTCTTATTCATGTCTAGGTATGCTCACGTATACTTTCCTGCAGATCAGTGGGATCTCCTACTTTCAGCAGACAATTATGGATTTGGGGGCACGCAGTGTGTAAGCGCACTTTTTTACACGGCCTTTGAATACCATCTGACCAACTTTTGCGCACTTATAGCACATTTAACTAAGCGAGAGCTCACATTTCTGAGAGGACAATTAAGTTTTAGGTTACGTTACACGCTACGCATACAAGCAGTTACCTGAAAGTGCTGCTTATCGATGCCACTCTTCTGGTCTTGAGACGATTTTGTCTTCTGAAGAAGGCTTCGCGCTTTCTAGTGACTATTGAAACAATTCGGCTGAAGTTCAGACGACAGTGTACAGTACAGAGCACGTGGGTGGTTTGCAGTTTAAAACGCAGGGTAAATCGTTTTGTCTACCGCTACGACGTTCCGCATTACCTTCGCAAGAAGCATTCCTGGGTAAGGATCAACTTCGCTTGGACAGATGTTCTTCGCTCGAGCTCGACATATTCAAGACACAGTATTATTGGTCAGATTTACCGTGTGTAGCACTGCTTTCTCACTAATACTTTTTCATCGCTCATAAATTCATCACTACTGTGCCCGGCTACATCGCGCTTGTGTAACATTCCTGCAATCCAGAAAAACCATGCTGCTGCGACCGCTAGGGTGAGTCACAAGATCACAGGTGACAGTTTTCGTTTTTTTGCTTGGGTTAGGAGCGCTGGATGAATGATTTCACCCTAACATAGTAGCAAGGAATGAACTATGCTGAATGCGAAAGTAAAATTAGCAGCGCCTGTTTTCCTCAGTTTGTCTGTTCTCTTCGCTGTTTCTCTTCTCAATATGAAGCAACTAAATGTATTTCGTCCAACTCTTTAGATCTGTAAGCAGCTAAGTAAGAAGTGAAAGTGAATTAGGAGCCTCTCTGCTCTTTGGGCCGGAAGTGAAACTAAATGGCACTCTTTGTTGTACTGGATATCTCAGTATGAAGCAACAATGATACCCTAAGGCAATGCGAGAACAGCCAAGGCTGGCAATTCGTTACACTCTCATGTGTGTCTCCATGAAACCCTTTAGTAATAAACATGCTGCGGGACATTGATGACGCTATCCTGATAGCCAGCAAAATTATGAAATTATTCAGCATAGTTGATAGTAAATAGGCTATATATTACGGCCACTTCTACAATTCATAACAAAAAATAAAAATCGCCAGAAGCACAGTTCACGCAGACTAGGCGAAATACCGACTGCTCTCTTTGTTCTCGGTGTATACAGGAGCGGTTGCATACCCGGGATGCGAGGAAGGTGGGTAGATATGATAATGGCTGGAATCCTGCCGCATGCAAGCATTGAATCTCTACCGATTTCTTTCTGTTTAATCAATGTACTCGTTTTAGTTTACAGCTCTGAATTTTTTTCAGCCCAGAGCAGCTTTGTTCCCTCGAATGGGGCCGCCAACTCATAAACGGGAATCCTGTGAAACAACTGAACCCCGGTTAATATGTATATCCTACTCTATAAACGTAGGCAATCATATCCTACTCTATAAACGTAGGCAATCATTCCTGAAATGTGTACACAAATTTTCATTGAAGCAGCGCTGGAGAGCTTGCGGCTATTTGTGTCCCATGGAAGCATCGAAAACTGGCCTCGTTTTATGACATCTTTCTCTAGGGCTAACTGAAGGTGCACTGAAAAAAAAAATTATGCTTTACAAAGTTGTACAACTACCGGTCTTAGCGCAACGGCGATTTCATTTAACCGATAGAGCATATATAACATACTTACACATTCAAAATGATAAACGTGTACCTAAAAAAATTGAAGGCAGATTGTGGACGCATACCAGCAAACATTAAACCACATTACACAGCGTCTAAGTCACTTATCGATTTCAATGGCTTTATCGAACAACAGCTCGCAGGAATATGGAGAAGAACGTGATAATCAGCAATGTCTCGTATACACGTTTAATGCTTACTAAAGCAGGCCTAAATGCGCCGATGAAGGCATGTCGGATAGATTTTCTGTCGCAGTGGTGCCTCTAAGGATTTATTCAAATTACTTCAAGGACTAACCTGAGCTCACACTAGCTAAACTATTAAGCCTGACATTATCAAACAATTGTAGTGTTTCTCAGACACCAGTGAACGAACGATCATGCGGCACCGATTATGTCTTGCATGCAAATAGAAACTCCAGTAATGGCTGAAAATCTGCCTTGTTCTCGTTCGCACCTTCTCACAAGCTTCAGACTGTAAACGGTTAGCTGATAGAGATATCTGAAAACATGGTGTCTATCCGGTCTGCAAGCTCCTTGCAGACTACTTGCAATTTTTGTAGCGAACGCTACATTGGCCACGAATTTTCGATTTCGCTGCGGCGGTGCTCAGAGGAGGCACAGAGACCAACCTTGACTCGTTGCCGAGCAACCGCCGCAGCTGTCTTATGCCACAAGCTTGCGGCGCCATCTGGCATGGTGCCACACTACGCGCATCGCCGCGGAGCCACCGCCGCTGTTTTGCATGACGTCACACCGCTTGCCTGGTTGTTGCGCTTGCCTGCGCTCGCTTCGCCATCTGTGTCGCATGCCTTATAACATGTTGTAGGATTGAAAAGTAACTACGCCGCTCAATTGCCTACCGCAGCGGTAAACAAGGGAGAAGCTTGTGCCGTTCGGCTAGTGGAAAGTGGGGTGGTAGTCCAGGGGTATACATGGCGTCGAACAATACTATGAGTAATGGCATAGATGTGGTAGCCACTTCTTCCACAAGCGAGGAAATGCCGAAGAACTGGGGGTTGTGGCCCGTGATTTCAACCACGCTCTGACCTCGGTGAACGGTCCCCTGCAAGACAAGTTTCACGTGGACCTAGTCAACGACCCCAACGTACAGGATAAGCAATGGGGCTCTACCATAGACCTCGTGTTTCAGAGACACACACTGGCCTCAGAATTCAAAGTACGAACCATCGATACGGCCGCATGCTAATTCTCAGATCATAGTGCCGTCTTCGTCGCAATCAAGAAGAAATCACAAGAAGAATCATAAATGGAATAAAGTGTCTGTCTAAAACTCCAATTTCTGCTCTTTAATGCAACACCAACATAGCTATACAACCAGACTAACCTGGGCTTGAAATCAAGATTAACCAAGCCTAACCAAGCTATGTCTTAGCTTTTGCTGCGTATGTCCTGACATGGCTAAGCTAAACCACTGCCAATCTTTTCTTCCGCCAAAGCCCCATATAGTATCAAAATTTAGGATCAATTGCCCACAAAAGCACAATATATAACAAGAAAATACAAGCGTTCTTACTGGTATCATTATGTCAATACATAACGCTGTGTTGCAGCAGTCTCGATATTTGAAACAACTGCGTTGAGAACTCTCGTAAGTGACAAGTTAATACCCCCAAAATCAGCTCAAGTGGATTGTTTGAAAGTGATGCTCTGGCGACTTCCTTTTGGAACCATGCGCTTGTGCCGATTCTTTTGGATATGATACGCAGTCTCAGTAACGAGGCATCACAGGCGCCTCCAGATTCGCCAAAAACTATCCTGTATTTTTTCAACTTCACCGTAGTCCCTTCCTGAAGAGAACGCTCGAATGCTGAATCTAAGGACTCGAGATTGAATCCCAGCAGCGGCAGCCGCACTTCGATGGAGGCGAAAAGCAAGGCGCCCGTTATTGTGAGATAACAGTGCACATTGAGGAACCACAAATGGTCAAAACCTCCGGAGCTTACCACTGCGGCATCCCCTATAGCCTGAGTCGCTTTGGGAATGTTGAGCGCTATAAACTGTAACCTAAACCCGTTCTGCTTGATATTTCTTAAAATAATCATCATATAAATAACGAGTGATTGTAATTTTGTAAAGTCCCCGTATGACTGTGCCCATGATGACCGCTTCAATTTCTATGTGTTGCTGTTACGTTTTGTATGCACAGAAAAAGAACAAAGGCCGCCAATCACAGTCGCTAGCATACTCTTTGTCCGCCATGTCAGCCCCTCGCAGAGAATCTTTGAGAATCACCACTGTTACGCCATCTCGCACGGAAACGCAGAAGCGCGCCGCCGCTCCATTATGTGCGATTCGGTTGTTCAGTTGTTACTTTGTTATGTCGTCTCACACAATGTCACGAACGATATCAAAGGAAAATAGGTTACGCGATTTTATAGAATTCAAGACAATGTATCTATCGGCAGTTCATCTACGTCGTTCTTTTTCATACAAATGTTGCTGGTGTATTTTGTAACTTCCATATATTAGCCTGCTTGTTCCGCATAGTTTCGCACTTGTATTCCTATTACATTCTTCTTGCACAGTCACTTTTTTATGACTCCTCCTTTTTTTTGAGTGGTTATAAAAGTCTACCTGCATGGTGTATCGTTAAAATGCTTGTTGAGCCCCCTGTGATATTGTCTGAGGCTTTTCTATGCCTATCACTGACTAGGCGCACATTCCTTTCATAACGTTTCATATAATTCGTCATGATAAAACGTTGGTGTCTTTGTGTCGCAATGGTCTATGGCATTGAATACTATTTAATGTGGCAATTTCTTCCATACAGAACATGGCGTCAATCTCCAGAAGTATTTCACGATGTCTGACATTTTTGCAATTACAGCGTTTTCTCCGCAAAAATGATGTACTTCGCGTTTGCCCACTTTATGGCTTTTTTGCTGAATAGAGAGCACTTTTGGGCCATATCCATGCCGCAATTGGCAGATCAGATTGCTAAACCTTGTTATTTGCAATTAGCAACTTCAGAAATTGCGCTCTTACAAAGCACAATCGGAACGACAAAGTAAGCGACTTCTTTCCATTGTAACCTGAGCAAACATAAAATACCGAGTGAAGCGGTTTTTAACGCTTCCTTCACTTGCGCTCACGTTTTAAGGCAGGTAAAATATATAGCGTAGCACACATCAGTGAGCCAAACCATGGATTAAATCAAGCAGCAGCATGAAAGCGCCTCGTTCTATTATTTTTTTGTTGTCTGCCTGTATAGGAGGGTGGTAGGGTAGCAGTGCACCCAATAAGAAAGGAGAAGTGGCCTTAATGCAGCGCTTCGAGCCATGTCGCGACGGTGAAAGCTTGCAAAGCTACCCGAGATGCAAGTGGCACAGACAGAAAGCCAGATCACTGTCTCGCCCAGGGTGCGAGCCACACCGAATGAAACGACCGGCCGCCGGCCGGCAGGCAAAACGCAGAAAGAAGACCTGTCACGACTTGTTTGCGCATGCGATAATCTCGGGGCTTTTCTTCGCTGCGCTTTCCTCGGGCGCATGTTCGGTCCAGTAGGGCCACGCCCGCGGCTGGACGCCGCATATCAGTCGTGCTGTGCTCACGCACCAGGATTGCTCTGACGATGTTCCTTTGCTTTCGGCCCGTTTGCTTGTGGTATCTCCGCCCTTGGTTAATGTCACCCGTATCTGTCACGCATCGACTTGTACACGTTCCTCCCTCCTTTACAGTTGTTCATTTTCTTCGGTGTGTATCTGGTGTCCCTGCTTCTACCCGTTCGGGGGGACGTGTGTCAACGCTGCATTATTCATACCGGCGGAACACGTTCTCGTTGCAGCCCGGGCACGCAAGCACACAAAGGCTTTGCCTGCACACTCTTCGACATTCACTGTTATCGTTTTTTTCTAGCCGTTCTGTCAGGCATCGGCAAGCAAGAAAATAGGTGATCTATCACAACCTTTCTTTTCTGGCATTCTCGTGGAGCTTCGTTCGGGATAGAAACTTCCGTCTCGATCATTCCTGACTAGGTGTCATTTCTTTTCCTTACCCTTTTTCGTTACCCAGAAAAATGACACAGTCGCACGCAATACGACAAATATATTCAGTACCTGTATAATATCCGTTATATTTTCTAACCCACGTTATTGACAACGTACATCATTAATATAGTTAGTAAACTGCTGGGCCTAACGTCCCGCAGTGGCGTATCGGTCATAAGGCATACAGCAGAGGTGAACGCCCAAGGAATTGAGATCACTTAGGGGTATTTTTATGAAATAACAAAGCAAAACACACGAGAGCTTTTGCATTCACTTACTTCGAAATGTGGCTGCCGCATCCCGAACTCATTCCCGCGACATTCAGAATAGCAGCCGAATGCTGAAGGTACTGACCCGCTTTATTGGCTACCGCTGCATTTAACACCGCCACACATGCTTTAATGCTGAAGCATTCAAAACAGTTTAGTAAACGGTTACGACCTTTAAAATCTTCATGACCGATATTCCATTGAAAACAAAAATTCAAAACACTCCGAGAGGCTCATAACGAAGAATATTATTAGTGCTAATTAAATTTGTTTGTCATAATTTTTCAACGTTGAAGGACAATCATCCTACGGATTAGTAAGCCAGCACATACTGTAAACTCAAAAGTTCCAAACATCTATACCATTTCCCAAGCTGCAATAAGGTTCCAGAAATATTAATCTCCTTTGCCGCAAAAATCAACATTTGAATTACGATATGTGTTTCAACAGGCCGTGCGAGTGACTTCGTTTAGTTCGGTTTGCGTGGTTTAACGTCCCAAAAGCAACACAAGCTATGAGAGACGCCGTAATGGAGGGATCCGGATATTTCGACCACCTGGGGTTCTTTAATGTGCACTGACATCGCAAAGCGCACAGGCACCTAACAGCGCCCTAACCACTGCTCCACCGCGCCAGGACGCTTCTTTCTTTATGAACAAATTGATAGACGGACAAGGCTAAATCCTTCTAATCCGACAGTGATGACTGAATATGATATTTAGCCGTGACTGCTAATAGATTTTGCACTTATTCTTTGCTTGATTTTTTCAGCCAAATCAGCTGTATCTGGTCATTTCTACCTGCCAGTAGTGTGTTTTTTCTTCACAGTCCCTAAAGTGAAAGTTATTTTTTTTTGTTGGTGCGACACCGTCTGGCGCAGTCATGGAACCTCTATCTCTGCCGCGAAAGGTTCCGAAGTCCTACCTAGTCAGTTATGGTACTCTATGAGGAAAACGCGGAGAAACGCATGCGTAACGAGCGCGCTATCTCCGCGGCGTTCGAGCACAATAAAAAAATCAGTCAGAGCGAGCTGCGTACCTGCTATTGTCAACCGCCATAACTACACCCGAGTGTTATCTCGCAATCGAGAACTATCTTTGCGATGCTTTCCTTCATTCGTTTTAAGTCCGTGGGAGCCTGTGCAGGGCATAAAACATACTGCGTGTAATTAAGGAAAGTTGTGGTCGCTCAGGGGATAATGGCGGAAACTACTAACATGTACTCGTATAATTTTCGAAGTATTAAAGCGAGAGCCTATTTCGGCTCTTCGACTGCGGAAACGTACACAAGAACTAGGCCCATGAACTTTCAACAACGTCGTCGACCTTGTGGCGACCATAGAACACAAAAAGCGTCACCGTCAACTAGTAGCTGCTGTCTTTTAAGATATAAAGCGGGCTTGCGACCAGATATGACAGTAATCAAATTACAGTAATAAAACTACTGTAATTTAAATATTTTTTGGTAATTTGTAATGTAATGATATTATTTTTTCGGTTTGGTAATTTATAATGTAGTGAAATATTTTCTGTAGTAATTTCGCAGCAAGAGTAATTACTTCCCTTCGAAATTACTTTTACTAAAGTGCGCCAGTACTCCTTCAATAGGCAACAAAATAGAGTGTCGCGAAAGCAGGAACGACGTGCAGCAAGCCGAAGCCAGCGTAACGGATCGGCAAAAGGAGACAGAATTGAGCTCAACAGTGCGTCTGAGACCTCGTGTCTAGCAGGGTTACTTAGGGCGGCTATCCCATGGCAGCCTTCCTCCAAGCAGCAGCATACAAGGCGTCAAGAGAATGCCGAAGAGAGAGGTGGTGCAAGAAGGCTGGTTGAAAACTAGTTGGGACCACGGCGCAGTTGCGTTGGCTAGGGCACAGTGGTACCTGGTTACACTCATCAACATGAGGCGAGGGAGGATTGGGGTTGGAGGAAATAGTCGCCAGGGTCCATGGCGTGAGCCACCGTGGCTTTAGCATTACTGAGCATGAGCACAAGGTGCTGACGTCTATTCTTAAGACTGCGGTAGCAATAAATAACCAAGCTTCTTCGGGCCCTTTAAATGGCAGAGACAGCTCTGGGCCAGCAAGACGCTGGATTCGCCGCTCATTTGACGATCGTTCGACCATGCTTCTGCTTTTGCTGTTGTTATTTGTTTTCCTGTTGTCTTGTTCTTGTAATGGCAAGTGCTGTAGGAATGAGGGAACGAATAGCTCTCTGGGACGACATTTGGCGAGAAGACGAAAGAATGTGTGCGCTTCGCGTCTGGAGAACAAGTTGTTGTTTTGTTTAATAGCTTTACTTAGTTTTTACACGGATGAAAATAAGAAAGTAATTTAAAAGTAATTGAATTACTCAGTAGAAGTAATTACTATGTGATTTCCTTACCGTTCGGGAGCAGTAATGTGTAATGTAATTTCATTACTTTTCTGCGATTTTCAGCAAAGTAATTAGTAGTGTAATTCAATTCTTTTTCAAAAGTATTTTGCCATATATGCTTACGACAACGTCCTTCATGATACTATTCTTAATGAACTTGACGACTCGGGAGTAGGTTACCGGCTGTACCTGTATATTTTGAGCTATATCAACGGCCGCTCTTTTTGCATGACTACTACTGATGAAGGTATTACTAGCCATCAGGTCAGTCGTGGAGTTACACAGGGAGGTGTCCTAAGCCCAACTTTATTTAACGTTGCGCTAATTGGCTTGGTGAGTGAACTGCCAACTAAGATTCCCATCAGTGCATATGCTGACGAAATCTGCATCTGGGCGTCTGGTTCGACGCGCCCACAACTGCGTGCGAGATTGCAACGAGCTGGGTCATCGACAATGATGTACCTATAGCCTCAAGGTTTGTACTTAGCGGTAGAGAAGTGCACAGTGATTGCATTTATGAAGAAATTTGTTAGCCGCTACTCGATTACACTTCACAAAATTCTGATTCCGTACGTCTCCAATTACGGATTTTTGGGAGTAATTATTGACCGCAGACTATCTTGGTCGGAAAACATCAATATGTTGAAAACAAAAGCTTGCCAATTTTTGCCATTATCTTCGCTTCATAGCAGGCATCAAACAGGGTCCAACTGAGCGCTCCTTACTACGGCTTTACGAAACTGTTCGTAGGCTACATCTGGTGTAGCGTCCTAGTACTCTCTTATAACATTTCCTCCTTGCGGACTTTAGAGAGCGTGCAAATGCAGGTGCTCAAGGTATGCATTGGACTCTCCAGATGCACCTCTAACAAAGATACCATTGAAGCGGCACATGGTCGACCAATATTAGTATACTTGCCACACGAACCACTCCGAGTGTATTTACGAGCCCGTACACGGCACTATTGTCACCCGCTAATGGGGATTCGGGATGACTCACCGGATAGCAGTTTTACAACTGCACTCAGCTGCCATCAGTCGAAAGTGCCAAAAGGCGCTTCTTATATCACCCCGCCCACCCACCATAGGCAATGGATAAATCTTTGGTGCACCTAGGTGTTCCCGAAATACTAAAGAAATCCATGATGCACTTAGTGGGCTCAAACAACTTACTCTGGCGCACATCTGGTCAGAATATCTTAAATATATTCTCGTATACACTGACAAATATGTGTCCTCACACATCCGCTGCAGCCGTGGTGATACGGCTCACAAAACGATTTTCATTTTCCTTCTGGGGCATAATTCTACGTCAACTGCTGCGGCCCTTGTAGCCCTTCGAGAGTCTATTCGCTACATATGTTGGGAACCACCTCAAAAATTGTGTATATTCATGGACCCAAAGAGTGCATTGAAAGTTTTGGAAAATTTCTTACGTCACAATGCCTACCAGTCTCTGGCACTTAAAATCACGAAACTCCTTACATCTGCCCGACTACAAGGCCACATGATAATGTTTCAATGGATCCCTGCCCTCTGCGGGTCAATGGAAATGAACAGACCGATGCTAAAGCAAGAAGTGCCCTCAGAAATGACCTCCAAATAGCTGTGCCTTTTTCGAGAGCGGACACCACGTGTCCTCTTGCGCACCGTATGAAGAAGGCTACAGCAGCTTAGCGGGCCCAGCCAGATGCCCAACGCATTATTCTAAGACTTGATTGAACAATGACCCGTTTTAGAACAACGGTGTCCAAAAACCCCAGATAAGGCTGAGATACAACGGTGTAGGAAAAAAAAGACTCGCTGAGACCTGGGTCATCTGCTTTCTCGAGAGGCTATACAGGTAATCTAAAGAGAAACGCAGTGAGGAAAATGAAAATGTTAGCAACCTCTATAAGGAATCACCACAAAGCCCCCTCACGAGCCTGCCCATTCGGTGCGAATAAGCAAGGCAAATCAGGAGGGAGACCACTAATGAGCACAGCTACAAGAGGCGGGTGGTTTTCCGATTTGAAAAAAAAAACGGGAAGCAAGTTGATGCACAAACAAGTGAACAAGGCCCACTCCACTAGACTCTAAGGAAAGGAACAAGTTGTCACGCCGCATGAGCTCCCACTGAGAGCGCCATACGAATGTTGCAAATATTATGTGTATTAATTGTACCTTCCTCCTCGCACAATGCACGTCTTGAAGCACATACGCAAGCTTTGCAAATAAACATATGTTAGAGACCTGCGCCCTAGTAAACACTGAAATTTCTCTTACCATCTAAGCCAGTGTTTGTCGCCGCATAGGTACAATTTGTGAATCTCAGTAGGCTGCACTGTTGCGAACTTGGCGCAGTGGCCCCCCTAGGTACTGAACAGGGCTACAGTCCCAACATATCTCACCAAACTGACTTGAGCTAGTGCAACAATCACCCAACAATAAGCGCTTGGATATATCTAAATTAAGAGCCGCGCCTGATACATCACAGAATTTAATCAAGTGTAAAGCCTCAGGTACGCTCTTTTTATTATAACCAAAGACAGCGAAATCATCAGCGTAGTCTAAGATCTTCACATTGAACCAGAGAGAAATCACAGATAACTGCCCCGTTAATCATACTGAGAATGACGGGTTCCAAATATAGGGCGAACAACAATGAAGACCGTGAACATCCTTGACGAACACACGATTCTAGTGGTATTGTGATCGTTAGCTCCTGATTAACAATTAGCCTTGTATAAGAGTTCCTACATCACAGCCTTATGCCTTTTAAAACGTCACCAATATTTGCATACTCCAAAACCGCGAACAAGAAATTGTGCCGAACTTTATCAAACGCCTTCGCCAGGTCAATTTGAATCAGATCTACTTGCTCCGCCTCATGTGATACTATCCTTGATACTGAACGTGCAATATGGATATGTGTTTGAATACTGCGGCCTCTGATACCACACACCTGATACGAACCTATTAAGTTCATAATGACCAGCTGGAACGGCAACAAAGAAGCTTGGCAAAAACTTTATAATCAACGTTACGGAGGGAAATTGGGCGATATCTTTCAACAGTTTTCAACCAATCAATATGTCTGCTTTTGGGAAATAATATTGTTTGCTCGGAATAGAAAGTGGGAGGCAGAAAAACCCACATCGATAGTAATACTATCTGGGTCAGGGGATATATGGCTCGAAGGCCAGAAATTGTGGACTTCGTCCAAAGTGAAGGATCCCTCCACTATAGCACACTTCTCATCGTCTAGCACAGGAAAGTTTTCCAATAATGGGGGAGGGAGGGGGAATTGTAATCAGAACCTCTTCACGACTGCCAAACAGCTTTCGGTAATAATCAAAGAAAGCAGTAAAAATACCAGGAGCATCGCTATATGTGCAATCACCATACTGAACTTCCAATATTTCATTTGCAATAGCGTTTTCTCTTTCGTCACTCAGGGCCCGACGATAAGGTTGCTCGTCAAGAAACTTTCGGGACATTGACCTTATCAAGCTAACCAGGAAAAGTATGTCATAAAGTTTCTGTAAAACGTATATAGCATTACTTTGTAGCCACATGACTGCGCTTGGGTGGGTGATAATTCGTAATTACTCTCTTATTTCAATTACACTTTGCGTGACTGCAACTTTTGCTCATTGGTGAACACTTAGGAGTTGCGAGAGAATGCTGTAGAGTTAAATACATCACACATATTGAAAATTACAGCGATCGTAACATGTCGAAAAAATCCTGATAGATGTACAGAGAAGCATAAAAGTAACACAAACATCAACGTGATGGTATGAGAGCAGAGGTTATCACAAGAGCAAAACATGCATTGTTCTACAAAATATACAGCGCATAGCAATGCACGGACGCGACGGATATAACAAGGGAAGCTCAGTTGGAGTGCTTAGCTACCGAGCTGGAATACCCAGGATTACACTTAGCCACAGTGGGCACATTCCAATGGAGGTTAAACGAGGAAGGCTCTCGTATAGTGCGCACTTTTCGCATATGTTAAATACCTAGTGGAGTAAATTAATCCGGTGCCGTATACTACTGCATCCCTCATTGTGCATGTTCATCTTGGAGACGTCAACCCCTGCCCTCTACTTTGCAGCCTTGGAAGGGAAGGCAGAAAAATGAGGGCGTAGAAAGCGAGAAATGAATACGCGGTCCTCATGGTGGCTCAGTGATTATGGTACTGGGCTGCTGACCGGAAAGATGCGGGCATGATGCCAGCTGCAGTGGTGTCATTCGATGGAGGCATGATGGTAGAGGCTTGTGTACTGTGCGATGTCAGCGCCCGTTTAAGAACCCAGGTGGTCGTAATTATTGGCAGCCCTCCATTAAAGCATCCGTCTCATAGCCTGAATCGCTTTGAGACGGTAAATTAGAAAGGAACACACTAAACAGGCACTAGCTATCATACATCCTGCGCCTTGCAGAAAGAAAACCAATGTGTAAACTACGAAAAGAAACAAACATAAATAAACCTCTGACTCTTGCAGAGGTTGTCATAAAGGACTTGACAAGTGGGAAAAACATTATACATATATCTAGCCCTCTGCGTCTTGCAGTGGACGTGAAAATAAAAATGAAATGAACTGAAACACATCAATGGCCCTCTCCATCTTGCAGAAGGTAGCATAAAAAACATAGCAATTCAGAAAAATGCATAAATACAAACTGCCCTCTGCAACTTGCAAAAGGTGGGAAAAACATGCAAAAAGGAACCAATTAAAAAGCAGTGAAATAAACAACATTACGGCGCTGCGGGGGGTGGCTGCTTCATTTGATTCCGCAAGATTTTTAATACCACTCCTGTGAGTTGCACGAGCAAGTCATGGAAGTGGGAATAGTGAAACCGCAAACGCTCAGTGCCACCCGCCACCTCCCGCGTTCCAGGTGACATGCCTCGCACTGCCAGGATGAAGTGTTGTCTCGATGCCGCTGCTACAGCACGCTCCAACGTATAAAAGAAGCTTGAATAAAAAAATAATTACCTGCAAATGGGTATAGTTGGGATCATTTTACCTGCATGTTAGGCGTGCGGTACTGAGATATATTGTGTAATATGGTAATAAGATACGGTAATAAGAAGTTGAGGCAAACAAGTTGAACAGTGAATGCATCTACGTCATGTTACATTGCGCAGCTTCAGCTGTGCCAATATATGTGTTTGTACACGTACCGTGTTTGCCAAATGTAACTAGGTTGCGTGTTCCGCTTCTGAGTCGGGTAGAATAAAATTCGTAGCACTACTGAAGCTGGAAATCTGCGCAAAGGTGGATTTCTGTTCCCACTTCTCAAATAAGTTGTATCTTTTTGGAGTCCATGTGTGCTTTAGTGTATCCCAGGTAGCACAACGTGGGCTATGAAGGTGGGGCCCCGGTGGGTCCGATGTAGGCAATGCAGGACAGCCAAGGTGGGCTCAATGTAAGAGAGGCCGACGTAGGCCTGAAGGGGGCTGTCGACAAAGCCTCGATGGGCCCCACTAGAGACCGCTGTAGGCAGCCCTTGCGGAGCTACCCACAATTCTCCCACATTGCCAAAAGGGCACATCCCGCAAACTCCCCTCGACGGTCTTACTTTGGATACATTCGGGCAGCCGCTGTGGATGAACATTTATTTTTTATTTTGGCTAGCCCCTCAGATAATGACATAGGACTGATGCGGGTTCTATAACGCAAGCCGCACTTGGGCTTGCCCACATTATTCTCATAGGGGTCCGGCGCAGGTAATTGATGGGAAGCCCTAGTCCAAGTTCTCCCAATCAATATTTATGCACATAGTTAAGTCATTATTGTATGCATGTCTGCCCTTTCTAAACAGCCACAATATTTATTTGTACAATAATTCATAACATTAACCTAGCCTAAATGACTTCACGTACATCTTGGTCAGGCTATAGAGATGTGTGTTCTGAACAGTAATATTGGGCTGAGAGTTGCAGTTTGTCCACAGCAACCACATAAAGAGCAAAAGCTAGCAATCAGTATGTTTTAGTATTTTTATCGCAATTTGCATCAGCGCGAGAACTAAAGCCATGTAATATTTCTAACCGGGCAACATCTAATACAAATAAAGCTCGGAAAGAATGATTGCACAATTGCATGCACGCCTTCTAGCCCTATTACGGCCAATGTGGGACCTACAGCGGTTTTGTATGGGCAGCCCCAACTGGACGCGGCGTTGGTTTTGAACCGAAAGCTCACTTGCTTTTGCACGTGCCTTCAAATTCCCCACAAGGGACCGATTTTGGTATCATGCGGGCCATGCGGGCCCTCCCGCCTTCCAGCCCCATTACGGCCCATGTGGGATATAAAGCAGTTTTGTGTGGGTAGACCCAACTGGGCTGGGTGTTGTTTTTGAACCTATAGCCCACCTGCTGTTGAACGGGCCTTCAAATTCCCCACAAGGGACTGATTTTGTTACCATGCAGGCACGCCCGCCTTCGAGCCCGATGTGGGACCTAAAGCGGTTTAGATAAGGTTGCCTCATTTGAGCTTCACGAGGGCTTGCCCAAATTGAGCTAATTCATATTTCACCTGCCCTCAAGTAACCTACGAGGGGCCGATTAGGGCAGCATGTGGGCACGTCCGTTTTTTTTTTCCCCACTTCGGCCCATGTAGATCCCCCAAAGTTTTAATGAGGGTGGCCTCATTTCGGATTTATGAGGGCTTTCCCATAAACAGCCCACATTTTGGTTGAATTGCCCTCAAATATCCGACAAGGCAACCTAATGGTCTGGATGCATGAATGTGCTCTGCATTAGCCCAAGCAACGCCGCTATGAGACCCATGCAGGAGGATCAGGGCAAGCCCCACTTTTGCGCCATCGGGGACCGATGCAGGTTGTATGATGGTTGCTCCAGCCCCATTTGCCTACATCAAAACTACTGGGGCCCCACATTCTGTGCTACCTGGGATACAAACGAGAAGGAATCCATGCCGCCGGGGTACTTCCGGCAAAGTCGCTACCTGCATGCTCTCCGCAACGAAGTTGTTGAGCGTGTTGAAGGCATGGCTGTAGAACGCGTCGTCCTGATCGCTGCGGCGCCGCGTTTCTCCGAGAAGTTTGCGCACCTCATCTTGTCCTGCCCGCCGATGCGCTTGGGTGGTGGTGGCGAGCTTGGCGGGCTCGGAGAGCTCGGTCGTACTGGCAGGTTGGCTGGCTCAGAAGGCTATTAGAGAGGAAACAGCGTTTAACATACATGTAGCGTGCTGTTGAATAAGGAAAGAGTTGTTGTTATGTCTGAGATAACTATTGATATGCGCACAAGGCATCAGTACCGCATAAATGCAGTCACACTAGGTGAAGTAAGAGCAGAATTATTACATCGGAATTGTGCTCATTCGCACAAATCACCACAAGACGACAAAATTCCCACTGCTAGCTCAAAAAGCTTGTACAATGGCAGAAATGAGAGTTTTGTGGAAACTGTAAAACGATTGTTACTGCATGGCTGCTGTTGTAAACGCTGTTAATTTAAAGCGGCTTGCTAAACGGACTGTCTACAGCCTGAATATTGCCAGGCCAACTCACAGGCTGAGCCACCAGGTTCATGCTACAGCTCCTCCTCCTCCTCGTCGTCGAGTGCGAAGTCTTGTTCGCTGCTGCTGTGTGTGTGTGAAATGATTCCGCAAGCCATAACTGATCAGTGGACAGTTTAGCAGGGCATGCAATGCGTCAGTGTAAAATGCAATGTTAATCGGTACAGAAGAGCTATGAAAAAACAGCATTGAGAAGAAACCAGAAGGTACAGAAAGTGAGGTTGCATTTGCAAATTCCAAGTTATGCATTCCTACGCTTGTCGAAACTAAAAAACCATATTAAGGTCCACAATATAAACAAGCTGTAGGGGTTACACACAAAAAGATTGAGTGGTTTGCCTACCATCAGGTGAGGGCGCCTCGGCCGCTCGTGCCTGGCACACTGCCCACTGAGACGCATGCAGTGGCAGGGGTTGTCTGGCTCTGCAAGAGGGCATAGCGCCGCACTTTCGTACATGAGTGTTTCGCAATTGATCTATTTGCAAGCTCCGTAGACGCTCCCGCCAACGTGCGGCCGACGAGCGAACTTATCGAGTGGTGACTGTCGGCAGCGGGAGCAACTCGCCGATCAGGACAAAACGTTTAGCACATATCTTGACTTATGATAAGTATTTATCTAAATGATAAGCCTATCTCATAGCGTATGCAAAAGGGCTAGAAAAGAAAAAAGTCTTGGTCAGATAAATGTAGAACAAACAGATGAACTAAAGCAAAAGCACATACTACGTCGGGGTAATCAGGGTAAGTGAAAAGCGTCATAATTAAGATAAAACTGTATCGCCTCGCCGCCTGATGTTCCACTTTGGTGTCGACACACATCGATGCTTATGCGCGTCCTTTCACTCTCTCTGCCTCGCCTTTTTTGTCGTATGCAGCATGCGAGCTGATACCATGCAGCGGTTGGGCCAGTCGTCGTGTTCTCTTTATTCCCTACGTAACGCGCGCGGTTCGGCAGGGCCATGGCGAGCGTGAAGCGCGCCCTGCAAAGACAGATTGAACATAACTGGATATCTCTATGCTTGTTTTCTGAACGTGCTTCGCTTCATCGCTTCTGGCCCGTAAGCCTTGTTACTCTCTGTAACAACGGGGGGCGTGTCGTAATTTTCAAGCTCGCTCGACGCGAGCAGATGGCTCCAGAAAAGTGTAATCACGCATGACGGGCTAGTTGCTTCATTAAAGCTAAAACTGCGCAATAAAGACGAGATGAAAAGGCTCATGTAATGATAAGAACAATGCGTCTTACCTGTATCGTTGCATGTGCTTTTTCGTCTCATCTCATTCGCACAGTTTTATTTAAATTATAGGATTGCTGCCAGAAGTTACGCTGATAATTTTATAATCTGACTACGTGAAGCACTTGCTTGCGTTCTGTGAGAGCTCAATGCATCGGCAGGTTTTACCGCTGGCGAGTATTTTTTTTATATGTTCCTCAAAAAAAGTTTGGACACAATTCGCAAGCCTTCCAAACTCTTCTATCAGCCTGTACTGTTGCCTGCCGCCAACACCTCGATACGTATATTCCTGCTTCGAAGAGAAACCAATAGTACTATTTTTGTTCATTCGACTACTGTTAGAGACGTTCAGTGCATAATGACAAATGAATGGTATTTTCGCAAGGAGCCAACATTTGCACTGATGAGCTTCCTTAGTAGTCTATTGAGTACTGTCTACTTGAGGGCTATTAAACGTTTGTGAACTGGCACCATAGCGGTGTTTTATGCGTCTTTTTCCATCAAACGGCGACTGTTAAAGAAAGGAAAGTAGTCATTGCTTAGCAGATGAACGCCATTCAAGAGGCCAACGCAGGAGATAGCGGAGAAAATTATCGAACTAAAGAAACCTCAATACATATTATGGGGACACTCAAGGTCCGTCTTTAAGGGAATCACACAATAACGTAGGCTACCAGCAAGCATATAAAGCCCCGCTGTAACCAAGCCGTATGAACGTGCTTGCGTGGGCTAGGGTTAACATGAATACAAGGGTCTTGGCAGGAGATTATGATATCATCCTCCAATACAAAAAAAGAGGCCCCAATTGGCAGCTTCTCCGAAACGTTATGTGAGGCAGCCCTACGTCCAGTTAGTGCTTGGCGATTCCAGTTGCCAGCCACCACCTGTCAGCGCCATATGCTCGTGATATCCGGCGGACGGTGGAAGGCCACCGACGCCGGATTTTCTGCTAACTGGACCTCTCAAGCTGTCGCGTTAATATAGCGCACATCGTGACTTGGGATAATTGAATACAAAGAAGGGAATAAATCTTGTGCATAGCGCCGGTTCGTCACCAAGAGATGTAAAAAACGTTGTCTTATCAGGGCCAAGTGAACCGCAAGTTCTACATCAACATCCTTACCTCAGGTGTTGATGTTGGTGCTATCCTTCGTGTACCATTTAACTCGGCGATTTAATTGTAAAGTTGATAACACCCTTCAGGCGCCGTCTGAACTTATTAATTTTGAGTATAACAAAAGTACTTAGTTTTGCATTCGGCTCTGTAAATCCCTCTTTACTAGCTTCACTGACAATTATTATAGTCCCCAAAATCTCTATTACCACTGGCACTCTTTATCAGTATGCTAAATCTCCTTATTGCAACAAACTGCAATTTTAAAAGTTTAAATTGTGTGGTCAGAAACCTCGATACTATACGAACTACCGAAAAAATCTCGCCCGAAAGTATTCACGTCACCAGCCTTAAGTTTTGGTCGCCAGCGGGCTGTAAAAGTTTTCAATGTGCATAAAAGTCGCCATACTTGGTAGCCCTGTAAGCTGGTTTTCAATTGTGTTTGTCAGCCATGCTCGCAAAGCGCCCCTACGCGGTGGTGCAGAGGTTAGGGCGTTCGGCTACTGTGCCCAAGAATGGGGGATCGAATTCCGGCAGCGGCGGGCGCTGTTCAAAGAAGGCGAAAAGCAAGTCGCGCGTGTGCTGTGTGATGTCAGAGGAGGCTAAAGAACCGCAGCTGGTACAGGTCTCCGAAGCCATCCGTAGTGGAAATCTCTCTCATAGCCTCAGTCGCTTTGGTACGTTAAACTCAACACAAAACAAAAACGTAATGTTCAAGAAAGCCTGGTAGATGGCTACTTCAGTTGCAAGTGAACGATTTCTACTGGCAGGGATTCAATTGATTAGTGTTGAGTAGACAATAGAGCTTGGTGCAAGGCTTTTGCGATCAACAAGGAATAAGGCCGTGCTAAAGTGGGCGTTATATTTGGTTACACCGACAACGGTGCTTACCCACTGAGTCTTGACAGCTGCCACAAGTGACAAGGCAGACCAGACTCGATTCGGTAAAAGGCGTGTACAACACGCTGGGCGCCTTCATGCGACCAGTGATTGAACGATCCCTCAGTACGGTTAAGAGCCGCTTCCGGTTCTTGCGCATGTAAAAGACGTCCCACACTCACGAAACTGAGGGAGCTATATAACGGAAAATGATAAGTACAACGCTAAATGAAAGACGCTAGCTTTCTAACGGATTGGGTTGGGGATGACGCACGAGTTCATACCATTGCAGTAAAAATCAAGAATAAAAGGGCATAGTGACGGCTCCGAAAGGATGATTGTAGATTATAGCAGAGGGAGCTGACTGGTTTCCAAGAGAGGAGAGACATAGGAGCGATTGAAGTCAGAAAGGCGGGCTGGCTATTTTAAATGGGGAGCTTTGGTGAAGACGGGGCCGCTGCTGGTGCAAGACCAGGTAAATTGGAGTGATATGGCAGAGGCATTTGCCAAGCAGTGGGTG